>NC_139242.1:11857922-12457922 GCF_977018435.1 Lepisma saccharinum
TGTAATTGCTAGCGTCAGACTGTGTCTTGTAATAAAAAATCTCTTTCAGCTTGGTGGCACTACGGATGGCCGTTTGTCTCCTTTCTTAAATTTGTTTATGAATTGAAGTTCACGTCATGCACAGATAAAATTTACGGTTTTAGTTATCTGGTATGACGTCTAGTGACAGTTGTTGGAGTTATTTCAAGTGGAATAATTTGCTTTGGCGTACGAATCTTCGAACATGAAACATGAACGAAGTACATAAACATTTAACATGTGAGTATTTCCATGATGATTTCAAGTCAGTGTTAATCTCTAAAAATTTCCTCTTGTACAGTTACTGACATTGCTATGTTACGTGATAAAAATGGCAATCTATATTTTTTGAAACGTTGCAATTGCCGAACAAATGTCGCAACGAAAACAGTCCGGTCAAGGTCGGAGGTTCCCCTTGCCTCCTCCACACCCCTGGCCCTCCAGGGTTGCCACACTTCTTCTAAGTTGCTCGGTCGACACTTCGGGCGTTGTACGTATGCGGTTGATTTCGTCGGTTGAAATTATTGCTCATTGGCAACACTGTAGGTGCGTGTCGTGATCTTGATTGGACGGTTTTCGTGGCGAGAGCTCTAGTATACATTGGAGTACACCACCTCATACTCTTCTGTTCTCAGTTTCAATATTGCACTGACGTAACCTTGATTATATAATTTAATATACACTTAGTTGTTGTTGATTGTAGTTGAGTTGCTGTTTTAAGTTCACTTGATGCACAGGAACGCTGATAGGGACTGGACTACAGTTTAAAGTGCTTCCACCGGATTTGTAACCCGGGCTCCTTGATTAGAAGGCGACGACAGTACCAATACGTCAAAGGGAAGCTTGCGCTTCGTTGCTGTCTGCAATACTGTCCCTGATTGAAATGTTAAGCTGAGTTAGGATGATAATAATAAAACACTACATAGTTTCATCCTCCAGATTCAACATGTACATCCGAGTGTAAGAAGTAGGGTGCTGATAAAACTTGGTCCAGCGCGGGGCAATGTTTCCAACTACCGGGATTATTACATTCAGATACGAAAAAGCAATTTTCGACAATCAAAATATGGCGTCAGACGAGATATTTATCCAGGTTAACTTAAACTTGTAAAAGATGCACCTTCGTTACCTTGTTGAATGGCATCGAATAAACAAATGCAACCTGAAAGTCGCAGAAACAAGAAAAATACCATTAACGTGGGAGGTTAACTTCAAAAATTGATTATAGCAGAAAGTTACTGATTGTTGGTTGTTACATTTAATATGTTATTCTGAATTCTGACCAATATTTTAGGCGTGTAGTAAAATTGCTTAATATTATTACACACAGGTGGCCGCGGTGGCTCAGTCGGTAACGCGTCTGACTACCATGCTGAAGGTCCCGGGTTCGATCCCCGGCCGGTTCAAATCCGGGAACTTTTCTAACGGTGGAAGCGGCCCCGGCGCCTACCCAGCGTCGAATAACATGGGTACCTGGGGGAAACCCTGGGGGGTAAAGGCGGTCAGGGGCGTGATGCTGATCACATCACCCCCACTCACGACCGGATCAAGAAAGTGTGGGGCGTTACCCCCACACCCCCTATACGCCTTCATGGCGTGGTGCTATGCACAGGGGAACACTTTTTTATTATTACACACAGAACCCAAAACGTGTCAATTGACACATACATGTTGACTCCAATAACACATTAAAGTGCATAAACTGCAAATGATGCACTTTTTTGGTGTCAAAATACACACAGAAATGCATAAAAGGACACTTTTATCAGGTGGTGTTCTGTGTGATGCAGTAAAAATGCATCAATTTGGAAGGTCAGACAAGATCATTTCAAAGTCAACAAAATTGCATATTTAGCTGTATCAATTGAGACACTAAAAGTTATTTTTTTATCTTTGAATTGATCTGGTCTGATCTTCCCCATTGATGCATTTCTTTGTGTATGTTGACACACCAAAAAGTGCATCATCATTTGCAGTTTATGCGTGTTAATGAGTTATTGGAGTCAACATGTATGTGTCAATCGACACCTTTTGGATTCTGTGTATATGATGGCAATTTCAGAATTTTATCCTATTTCTAAAAATAGTTTTAGAATTACTTATTGATATTCATCACAATAATGTTCCGTTTAATAATAACACTTGTGATGTGTAACATCCGCATAACATTAACGCAATCTTTCACAAATCTTTCTCCAGCATGAGACAATGTTTCCAACTCCTGCATATAAATTAAGGATGTCTTACTCACACGGCATGGCTTGAAGACGTTGTTGAAGCAATGAAACGTGAAGCATTTGTTCACATTTACCATACAATTTGCAACAAATGTTTCCATGACTATGCTATTTATTATTTCAACACCCAATTCAATGTCGAAGAAAAATATCGTAACGCTGGCAGCAAACCGTAAAAGAAAATGACTTTGAAAAATAATTCAAATTAATATTTGAATTTTATCGGTTTTTTGGACAATTTCAAAGGGGTCGCAATAAAGCAATATATCGCTTCGAGCTTCGTCCTTCATGACGAGAATTTATATTCGTGAGTGAGTGGGATTGGAGCATTACATATATTGGATATGGAATTTTTTGGTTTGAAGCTTGCAGACACAGCAACACTTCTCTAGTTTCTCACAAATTTTCTACCCACTTGAAGAGTCGAGATATATTGATTTTGATCTCAAAATGTTGGGTGTGTCAGCACTTAGGCTATTTTGCACCCGTCACATTATACGGTGTCCAGCCTTTTTCGTTAAAAACAACAACTCTAGAGTTGCATAAATAAAATCCTAAAATATTCTGACTTCCGTTAAAAACTGAGGCTGTAAACGGGCACTAAGTACTCATAAGGACAAAAACAGGACAACACACACAAAATTATACTGGCCACAAGGGCCAGTCGCCAGAGCCTCGTTTGTCTGCAAAATGGTGAGGTTGACGTTTGGGCGCCTACGTGGAAGGTCACCCCTTACACCCCTAGAGATATATTCATTTGCTCCAACTATCTATAAGCTTTTTAAAAAATAATGTGCGTATATCATCTTAATAATATTAATTATAACATGTTGGTGGATAGTATAGTTTCTTTGAAGTACCAATGTGTATATAATTACTCTGACCATATTTTCTGTACTAGTTTTGTAAATCCCAAGTGAACGCTTTACTCGAATCTTGATAGGGTCTCCCCGATGGCGAATTGTTAATTCCATCGCCTTGTAATCAATGGATCCTGGGTTCGATATACGGTGGGGGCATATAGTGGTTCGGATCAAACTTTATACTGTAGGTCCAATCAGGATTATTCTTACTGTGCATAAAGTGGAATTAAAACACAAACTGAAACTTGAATCTTGGTCTCAATTTCATTACGAACTTCTGAGATTAAATTACATTAAAAAAATATTTAGCAAATTTGACGTTTGTTCTCTTTTCATTGTACATACTATGACGCTGAACTGAACTGTAAAATGTAAACGCAATCGTATCTCACTATAAGTTGGTATAGTAACTGAAGTAGTTCAGTGGGATGTATGACTATTATCTTGCAAATTGTCCATCACCATGTTCGTACACTTTATTTGAACCAATAAGAGCCTCCAGAATTAAAAGAAAACTCATAACAAGCTGTTGACAACTTCTGCTTCAGCACACATAAAAATCCATCGCTTAAAAACACATAGGATGTAAGAGAAAAATTATTGAAAATAGTCATGGACAATTTGCACGGTAATACCATGGATCCCACTGTACAACTTGACTAAAACTTGAAAATATGTTGACATTAAACAAGACAAAAATAGTGTTGACCATATTATATATCCTTCAGCTGAGATTTCTTACATTTCAAGATTTTTAAGTAACGGTTATACAGCGTGTCCCAAAATGACTATTGGGGTTTAAAAACAGTCTCATTTCCCTTATATGTGGGGTAGAAGGACAACGCTTATATGGGAGTAAACAGCAACTCAACAAGTTTACATAATGTACCCCGTAAATGTTCAATGTGATCATTTTTCGAGACACGGCACATATCCATCCAAGTGTCCTTTCCTTCGACACACTTGCACGTCCAGAACTCCTCCCTTTGCAGATACATCCAGTTGTTTGGAACTTATTAAACCATCGCCGAATGTTGTGATCGGACGGACGATCACTTCCAAATTGTCGTCGAAAAGCTCGCTGAACTGAAACTGCAGAACCACAAATTGCAAATTCAATGACACAAAAGTACTTCTGCTCGGAAGTCACCATTTTTGTAATACACCTACGCAGCTGTGACTGATGGGAAACATATGATAAGCGCTCAGGGTAGCAAATTTACTTAGTAGTTCCTATCGTACATGTACGATATAAACATTCACCTTCGTTAGTTGCAATGTACCAACTATAGTGGAACCACAAGCAAAAAAACCTGCGCAGACCCGTACTGTACTCCCACGTGGAGAGGAGGGGCAGAGTGGAGCATGCTTTCTTATGGCCCGAGCTGAACGGGGAAAGGGAAATGTGCCCGGAGAGTTTTCGTCGCAGGTTCTTTTCCTTGTACTTGAAACCCCGCTAATTCTTTTCGGACACGCTGTATTTATTTATTTATATCTTCCTTTTTGACAAACCTTTGACAATCTCATGAACCACTATATAATCTCCCCATGTGACAAAAAGAGAGACTTAACTCCAATTTATGAAATTTACAGGAGATAGGAAATAATGTATTCTTAAGAATATGCTTGACTCTTAAGAAGAGTAAATTGGCGATATGTGACTCCACCTTACTGCTAAGGATTAGAAGTGAAGCTATGTCTATCTGACTCCAAATAGAGCTCTTCAGAAGAGTTTATTTAAACAAAACTGGAAACAGAATTTTTGGTGTTACGGTCCTCTGGTTCTCAACGATCTGTTATCTATTTTTATCCCTTCAATAGAGAAGCAACGTAATGCAATAAGTGTTAGTTCATTTCATATGATATGAACCTTACAAAATAATAACACTTGGTTTATTAAGTAAACATTTTGCTCCTCAACTTTCTGAGTCTAAGTAAAGACTATTATCTTAGGTATATATATCCATTCTTCAGCGACATATAAAGTTTACTCAAAGTTCTCCCTTGTTGTTAGCTTTGCTTCCTTCATGTTTGCTTTGGGATTTTTGTTACGGAAGAGATTTGCATTTGGAGCATTTTTTAAGGGGAATTGTTTTCTTGAAGTTGGTCGTTATTCCAGAAGTTTCAAGGAGAAAAGAACGAAGTGTTTTCTTAGCATACGACAGAGTGAGCTTCGGTACGTGATTTTATTAAAAGTATGTTGATACAACAAAAAGTTCCCGAAACTTTTTTTTAAACGACTTGAGAAATCTTCAGGGCAGATAATAAAGGGTGTAATAATAAGCCAGTGGCACGACCACGTGAAAGCCCTCGCACTTGTTGGGGAAGGATGGACGAGTTGAAAAGGTTCCTTCAAACCATGGTTGATAAAGGTCAAGGACACTATCAATTCTAATGGGTTCTATTTGGTTCCGCTGCAGGACCGGAACTCTTTTTCTTGCATAATTTTAATTCGGTCCAAGTTGCGTACTGTTTCATTTGACTAAATTGAAATGTTTTACAGATAAAATGGTTCTTTAAGGTTCAGAACCCATTTGCGCTTGCTGATTTTCTCTCCTGGAGCGGAATTGAATCTATTTAAAATTCCTGGACCTTTAACAACCATGCTTAAAACTGTTGGTTTTGGACTAGAGTAATTTACGTACTTTTGTTTTACCAGAGGCATACTTGTAACAGAAATAAAGATTTTTTTAAAAAAGTAAAAGAGTAGGGAACCCCCGGAAGTAAGACCGCCTCCACCCGCATACTTTCGAGGGTTTGTCCTCGTACATAATAACATCGTATATTGATAAAAATTGTAGGTTGAATTGTATCTTCTGAAAATATGCTGTATAAAGAAGCAAACTGCCGGAGTACTAAGTGAGGTGAGTTTATCATTATATAAACCAGGACGTCAGTTTCTCTGAATTTATGCGGTTCTCCGCTTTTTTATCTACTTTATTTTCATTTTTTAATTATAAAATACATAATACACTACAAAGAATAAAAAAAAGAGAATATACAATAGAATGATGTTGCTAAAGTGTTCTTGGTTTCTAGTATAAACTCCATTCTGGGTAACCAGAACTGTAATAGGTACAAAGTATTGCTTAGTTTTATATAATTTTATTTATTATAAAAAGTGGACGAAAAGTGGGCAACTGGTTGTCTATTAGTTATTTAATTCTATTGTAAATTGTTTTGTCATCGTCGCTATCATTAATTTCAAAACTAGATTATTATATTTTGATTTCTCACTTATTACTCTATTATTTAGTTTCATAGTGTCTACAATTCCATAAAAACAGAATTCCTTGATTTTTCCAGGTTTTCAAGACCAAGAAACAAAAATGTTCTGACCAAGTCATTATGGAAAATCATATTTACTCATGTGTGTAAGAAGGTTAAACACCACACTTAGAATCACACTTACCCAAGTTAAAAGTAATATGAAGAGAAACTGAACATAATTTGGCTGTTGGATAGAGGCATCAGCTGTGAGCTTATGCAAAATACTCGCCACGTATTGAGTAATTGTAAACAAAGAATTATTTTAATAAAAAATCATAATAACTATAGCATAAACAATTCATATTTATAGTAAAATTTAATAAAATATGTATTAATGCTAGTATCAACCAAACATGATTTAAAAACTGTAGAAAATTAGAGGAAAATGTCTAAATATGGGCACCACTTCTTATGTTGTCATTTTCGGAGAAAACAAATTAATATACGTATCAAGCACCTGCCTTTAAAATGCATATCTATGAAATGTATACTTAAATGTAATAGCATGCTAAAGTATAGAAGGTCTCATTTTTTAAAAGGAAAAAAAATAGTAAAATGAGGTATTTCAAAATTGTGGTCTAAATATTTATTTATTTAATTAAAGTTTCAGATACAGTACGGAATGACCATTTTATACTAATGGCAATATCACAAAAAGCAATTAAAATTGAGAAAACAGTCATTTATCGCTAAAACATTATAAAATTCATATTTATGAATAATCTGTTGTTTTGAAAATCACGCGGAATGGGAAAAATCGAAATTAAGAAAAACATCCAAATATTTGTTGAAAATGTGATCTCAACATTAGACCTCATGTCATATTCCATATTTAGACCATCACGCTATTTTTCTTCTTCAATTTATTTTCGTTCTCTGTTGTAGATATTTCACAAACAAATCATGGCATTATAAAAGCCCACATTTGATTTATGTACCGCTAATATCATAACCTATACAAAGCAGATGAGAATTCAGAAAACACTGAGTTAAAACATACCTGCAAAAAGTTTTCGGAGGTCGCAATTCTATAACAGCATCCAAGGCTGAAACTAACCACTACTTTCTCTTGCAAATTGGCGCGGCAACCTTTGTCCTTGACTGATAACCAGTTCCCATAGCCTCTACCAGGCTGCAGCACCCGGCAGCGCTGATAACTCCAAAACCCATATTTAAAACTTCGCCCATATTTAGACTTTCTCCTCTAGTAGTTTTCTATTTGAAAATAATTAAAACATGACCCCTTCCAAAAGTATTTAATATGCAACTTCTATTGTAACTACAGGTAATTCTCAGTATATCAAACTGAAGTATAGTTTGCAAATATTTGTTTTATTTGCCCTTTTCTTATTAGTTCAATAACTTACTTTTAGTGCTATAACCCTTCGATTTCGATTTTTGGTTTGTTGAGGTGTGGATGCTCATAAAGTAAATTTAGCAACAGTGAGAGACGTTACTAGTGGCGTCACTAAAGGGCGCTGATTGGTGGACGAGTTGAGGTGCATGTGCAGGAAACAAAACAGCCTTGTCTACCGGCAGCCATGAGAGAGAGAGAGCCTTTTCTTCAATCGTCAGTTTTCAGTGAAGTATTTAAATGATTGGTTTGATCTTAATTTTGTGAGCATAACTGAGGACTGAAAGTGGTAAAATTTGTAAGTGCCAAAAGCGAAAGTGTTGGGAAATCGCATCGTTCCGCACATCAGCTCGTAAGAACGTGCACACTAGGGACCTCTTACACTCCCTTTGAACTACTTAGAGGGCTACCAGCCACATTTCACGTTTACCACATTATAAAGCATGGCACATTTCACAGTTTAACGTGGAAAACGGTGTTTGAATTCTTGTGGTACTTACAGCGTTTACCAATATTAGTCTTCAACTGTTGATAGGTTGTGAATTGATTAGTTGACCATTCCAAAGGAAGTTAATTTAGTTGAATTTTCATATTACCACTTTCATAAAAAAAAAAACATATCTCTCTTTCTCTATCTCTCTCTCATGCGAGCTCTCCCACAAAATGTGTATTCATGTAAAATAAGGACCTTAAGTAAATGTTGAACCCAAACAATGTAATTAAGCAACTTCTCTGTCTGAATAAATGTATTGTTTGAGTGCATTATGTTGTCCTATTTTGAATACTGAAAATCAGGTTACTGTTCGATCGAGTATTAAGGACTTCTTATGGGCCCAGATTCTGGTAGGAGATCAGCCCCAAAAGGCGGTTGTAGTGTACTTCCACTAAAAGTTTTCCAGAAACATGATAAATTTCCCTGACATTTCCGTGACTTTTCCCGGATTTCAATGTTTTGCAAAGACTGGTAGACACACCATACGTTTGCAGATTAGCCCAGTCAATACAGGTTTCATGTCAGGAATAATTCCGTTAAAGCTGACTTTTGGTCAGTTGTTAGAACACTACTAGTAGTGAAAAATCCCAAAAGTTCCCACCTCTCCTCGCCCCCCACCCCAAACATCAATTTCGTAGACTCTCAGTTATTAGCCTATATCTCCGGAACCAATCGTCGTATGCAGGTCATCTTTTTTTAGTCTTAATTCTTATTGTATAGGTTACAAAAAAGATTCTGTGTAATGTTTCGATAATGTCGGTGGTTTTGCCGTAATTTGAAAAATAATCTTCAAGAAGTTAAATTTTACTAGTATTTGTTAACGTTTTTGCCTTTTAACTTTTGAACAACTTAAATGACAAGAAATTATTTGGAATAAAAGTTATAGCCTATTTTATAAGCTTTAAAACGATATAAGGTTTAATGTATTTTAATGAAGGATACAGCATAAAATGTGAGGATAGAACAAAAAAAAAGTATTTCTTCATCACAGTCCGGCTGTTAAGTCCAGAATCATTGACTTCTTAATAAAGCAAGAGACTTGGTAGAATTAATTGTTGTACTACTTAAGATATGTTCAGTCAAGTAGCCAATCGCCCTCTGCGATCTGACGGCCGCCATCTTGAAAAGAGTCCCCCATATTGGATATTTTTGATTTGATATATCTCGGGTAAGGTGGCACCTATCAACTTCCGCTTATTTTTTTTTTTTTTCAGAAATGTTCCAAATAGCGCGAACTTCAATAATATATTGATAAATCTATTTTTGAAAAATACAAAAAAAGTAGTTTTGTGAAAAAACTCACTATTTATAATACTTTGTGTGAATAACGTAAGTTGAAAGTCTTAATAATTCTCGAACTAACAATAGTATTTGATATCTTGTAAGGTTACGAAATGTTTGTTAGAAGACTTTAGACGAACTGAACCCTTAATATACGATATTTTATATTTATAAATGTACCTTAAATAATATTTTTATAGAAGATACAATTTATTTACAATCAATCCTATTACATGCAGCAGAGGATCAGTCTTCTGACGACATATAGTATAAACAGACTGAACTTTCTTAATAGGTAAATAGGTCATTTCATTTTCTTTGAATTTCATTTCAAGATTTCATCTTGAAGCCTGAACATTGCAGTAGTTTTTTATCAATGAATTCTATCTTGCGCTGTTTTTGTGAACAAAATGTGAAATTCCCACTGATCACACAACCTCGCGACATGTTTATGTGTTCAGACAAATATAAGACCTACTCAAACTGCTGTTTCCCCAAAAGATGTTATCACTCCACCGACATTTGAGTTCACCGAAAATTGCACAAGAAACCGTACTTCCAGTATACAAAAGGACAATTAAGGTTAGGAACCGGAATGTATGAAATATCGTAGTGTTGCCAACTTAAAGTAGTAATTTCCTATCTTGGTTCAAATTTCGACTTACTTTTAACCATCCTGTCTAAAATTAATTTTGGAGTTAATTTTCAATTTCATTTTCCATATTCACTATTAGCACTTCCAAACTGATAAAAAATTGACTACTTTAATTTAATTTACACTTTTAATGATGAATCGTTTAAATTGCCGTTTTACTTTTATGTGCAAAATGAAGTTGCATGGTAACTTACATACTGGGAGACTACAGAGAAGTTATGAGAATCTACTTACTGTTGGTTCTCCAGTTCTGAAATTGAACCGCACAGAATATATCGTCGACCCTTATCTCCAGCATGACAGAAGACAGCTCTTAAGGCAACATAGTTTGTATTACTATTCACTGCCGAATCATCAAATTTTTAAAAAGAGAACAAAATAAACATTTTTTGTTTGAGCACTTCAATACACAAAACGCAAATTCTTTGTCGATAAAAGAAAAGTATGGAAGATATAAATATAAAATTGAGTGCACAGTTATTATAATACTGAAATAAACGTGTAACTATATTCTTTCGATACTAATTTTTTATATAGTTGCAACTTAATTATTTATGGTGTTGAGATTTTACATAACTCACACGGAAATTACTTATTTTACATTCTCAGTAAATTTATCGTGTCAAAATTGCTTCCTCCCTTTGAAAAGTCATGAAGGAATGTTTCAATTTTTAATATCTTCCAGAATTAGAAGAGATTATAAATTGTATTAGTACGTATGTCACATTAGCCGTAATAAGGGTATTATGATGACTTGGATAACGAGGCCAAAAAATATTTATTTTTATGTATCATTTTATTTCATTATCGCTTTTAGATTTATGGGCATGTGTATGTGCGGTAATTCATTCAAATTTCTGTTAGTAATGAAGATGATCAATTTACATTGTAAAGTAATTATTGTCAAGTAGCAGCTACATGAGAAGACAGAAGGTTCCAAGATAAAATTTTCTGAAGTAATGGTACTCCATTTGGGTTTTCCGACTGGGACTACTTTGGAAGATCACTGGTCCAAGTATATGTTGTTTGGTAAGTAATAACATATTGAGTTATGAATCCAGAATGTTATGAGCTCTTCATGTCTGGAAGGAGCCCTTGCAAATTATATCAAAGAGGCTTCAATGAGCGGGTCACGTGACGTGAAAGAACGGGAAGGATAATTTACGGAATCCTGGTTGGGAAACCTAAAGGAAAGAGATCTGTAGGAAGGCCAAGGAGAAGAAGGAATGGCTATATTAATATGGACATTAATTACATTGGATAGGATAAGCCAGATTGGTTTTATCTTACCCTCGATAGAGGTAGATTGAAGGTTGCTGCGGCTATACATTTTCGACTTCCACAATATCAAAGAGTTAATAACGAAGTTAGTAATATATTGATTGATTAGATTTATTTTACTTCTCTTTTTGTGCCACTTTGGCTAATTTTCGAAGATATAATGTGTGAGGAAATGATTAAATTGATGAATGGACACACATAAACATCCATGCCCAGCCGGGATTCCAACCCGGGACCCCTGGCGTCGTAGCGGAATGTGGTAACCACTTCGCCACGGGTGCAGGCAGTTAGTAATATACTTCATGTAAATGACGATACCTTGTTACCTGAGAGCAAGACGATTTGCACAGTACCGAGAGTTTATCATATAATTAAATAAAGTCAATGGTATTATAATAAAGGGTGTTTCGAAAAGAATGATCCGATTTAAGGACGTTATATTTAGTGATGAAAACAAATTACAAAAATGGAACAAAGTGCAAAATACTCACAAAATGATCAAGTTTTAATGAATCAATGTTATTACAAGTGCTCTATGTGTCCCCCATCAACCGCACGGAAAACATCAAGTCGATAGCTAAATTCATCGCACATCTTTTAGAAGGTAACTTCTTCTACTGTGGTCACTGCTGCTGATATCCTGTGTTTGAGTTCGTCTAGGTCACGAGCTAACGGTGGAACAAAAACACGTTCCTTCACGTATCCCCACAAGGAGAGTCGCATGGGGTCATGTCTGGAGATCTTGGAGGCCAAGATTGTCTCGGGGTCCCGTGCACCCTATCCAGCGTTGAGGCAGTGTGTCATTGAGGAATTGTCGTACGTTGTTGTGCCAGGGTGGTGGGGCTCCATAATTATAACGTTTTACAATCGGGTCATTCTTTTTGAAACACGGTGTATATCGTCGCTAATAACAAAAGTATTTCACTCGGCTTATAAACGTGTCTAGTTGTTAGACTGAAAGGAAATATGGATCCTCTATTGACACAGCTTAAGTTTTCATGACCATGAATTTATCACACACTTCATACATACATTTTTATTACAAACTAATGAAAAGTATTAATTTCTCATTTTGGGTATACGTTTTCAGAATTGTTTTAAGAATGAAGAATTAAGAAATACAATTATCTACTATGTTCGACGCTTTCTCGTCTCCAGCTTTTTCCAAATGTTCTTCCCTTTATTCGATTATTCCCTTACATTTTTGTCTCCCTCAGATTTTTGTCTTTGTTGAAAATTGTCCGGAGGAACAGAGACCTTGCGAATGACCGACCATTTTACACACATAATGCCAAAAGTTTCTCGATTCTTAAAGAAAAAATGTTGGGAGAAAAGTGCTGAATCTATAAATTCAAATAGATGGGTAAATCTACATAATACCACTTCTAATTTATTTTTTTGTTAGATATTCATTATGTAGCCATCAAATATAGGAAAAAATGCATAATCAAATTATAAGTTAGTTAGTTAGTTAAGCTGGTGTTTTAAGTCCAATTTATGCACAATAAGGCTAATCGTGACTGGACCTACAGTTTAAAGTGGGATCCGAACCACTATGTTCTTCCACCTCCACCGGGTATCGAACCCGGAATAATCAAATTATAAGATTTACTGGAGGGAGAAATTATATGTCTTTGCCAGCATTTTAAAATCAAATACACTATTAAAATTATAGTATCATGTAATAACGCGTGCGAAGTTGGAAGCAAGAAACAAAGAATGAATATTAATTGTAATTCAGTTTATTAAATATAAGATATATAAATTATCAACATAAATATTTTTTTCAAGTAGGTTGTAAGTTGATAACTAAATTATTAGAGCTCATTATGGAAGATTGAAATAACTTGAAAATGTTGTTAATTAATACTAACTAAAACATAATTATTGAAGAAAGTTAAAAGTCGAATAATTTAAAATATATTTGACCTTCACTTACATTTCAGTATCTATCTTTCAACAAGTTGCTGATTGTTCTTTTTCATGATTATACAAATTAGGTCCCTTAAATAATTGAAACGATTTAGACTAAGTTAGTTAAGAAAATTATTGTACCTAATGTAGCCAAAAATGAACATAAGGTCAGAAAACGGACACCTTGCCTTACTTAAAATTTTAAGTTTTAAAGAAAAATTGTAAAACTAAATGTATGGGAAGAATAATGGAGTTTTTCTTGCTGTCGTTATTTGTTTGCTTTATGTTCAGTTAGGTAATTGGGACTGGACGTATAGTTTAAACTCGAACAATCCTGAACCTTTGATTACAAGCCGGCAGCGTTACCAATACACCATCTATTAGACCCGAATTAGGCCTAGCCAAGAGAGAAAAAAATAAGAAATGAAATGAAGGTGACTAAAGAGAAATTGAAAACAAAAGTTACATGACCAGGCAAGAATGCATTACTTCTTGTGCTGCGGCAATCGGCATTTGATCTTTCGACACATAATTTACTTTATATGCGCTTATATAGTGAGTTGAATCTTCTTGTAAACTGTTTCTTACGATTCTGAAAGGAATGGTGTTTGCATGGACATCAACACAGCCTAACCCAGTACTAAACTTTGAAGGTTTTGGGGAACAAACAGAAGACGTGCCTCGAAGGGAACAAGACGAATGCCTGAGCATCATTTCGGAGGTGGCTCAACTGGCCTTCCAGATTTACTGCATCACAGGGTCCACTGAGGATAGTTTATGGGAGCATTCCGGACACCCAAACACGCGGGAAAACGGTGATCGACGAGGCGCGAAGCAATGCAGCGAATGCATATTCATGTGAGCCGCTTTATGGGAACGCGAGCGTTTGACATGCAAACGGGCTTTGCAGCAAATTCCCTCAACAAGTGCCGAACATGTGAGTACATGCCAATGGAATTCTCGTTCCTGGTTCAAGATTCGTCCCATGGGATAGTTTTCAAGGTGGAAAGTTTGATGAGCTAGAAATATTAATGTCCATGTAATATTCACATGTTTGGATTTATGCGAACATGACATTTTGCATATGGTTTAATATATAAATTTGTAGTTAGCATACCACAAATTAAGCGTTCATGTTCTTACTGCAAAATATCTGTGCCCAGAGCCGTGGCGAATTTATGAACGCAAAGCATTAGCTGCATTCACTTAAAAATATAATGAAAGACAGAAATAAGTTTAATATGGAACGAGACCTGTGCTTGAAGACAGAATTAAATTCTCAAAGTTGACATCTTGAAAGGAAAATCAGCCTTGATATTTGCTACTCAGGGCAAATATTAATAATGAATTCATTGAATGGTGCTCTTTTTGTTGATAACTTCCTTTGGAGTATCTTGCATTACATACATATATATGCAGGGTGTAAAAGAATTGATAGCGCAAACTGAAACGGAGAAAAATACACGATTGCAAAAGAAAGAAAAGTCTCAGTAAACATAGGGTCACGTTTGCGAGATAATTCCGAATGTGTGGTTACGATCCGTCACCGACTTGATTGTAGGCGAAATGCCTGCAGCCCTACCTGGTCGCATACCATGTGCGAAGGTCCCATGTTCTCTGAGGCGCTGATGTATCCTTCTGAATGTGCGACTTAAGGGTCGTCGTCGATTAGGGCAAGTTTCTTGATACAAGCGTGCAACCTCCCTTGCATTGCCGTCAGCCCTACCACACATGAAATGCATATCCGCATATTCTTTATTGGTAGAAGGTTGTTCCATTTTGAGAACAGCAGCACGACCGACACTCCTCACACAAATGACGTACCTGTTTTGTCTTCCGTCCTGTACAGGAAGTATGATTTGTTTACAACGCCTCCTTTCGGCAGTGTTCAGTTTTTAACAAAGAAACCTCGGAGTGCGCAAGGAGACAAGCGTACGATGTGCATAGGCGTGCGCAAGGGGGGACAAGTTAATTTAGTTTTAACTTGTTTAAGCTTGGAGAAAGCTCTCTCACACGTGCAGCTTGTGACAGGTATAGAAGAAAAGAGCTGCAGTACAGAGTAGAATGCAGTAAATATCTTCTTTCTCCAATGACGTCAAAAAATCGAAAAACTATAGACACTCGTTTCATCAGCGATAATGCACACGTTTGTATCAAGTAATGACATTTTCAACTTACTGCCGCTTATTTTCTCTCTTATTGAAATATCTGTCTTTAATTCTCTTTGATAAAGCATCCCATTAGGGTGTGCCTAATCACACCCCGTAGCTACGCCTATGTGTGTATGTATATGTGTGTGTTTACATACGTGTGTTTGTTGGGGACTGCGTGAGTGAGTAAGTGGGTGTTGATTACGCATTCAACATGGTTATTGTAGAAAGGAACTGGGTAATTTCCTTTATCTTATGGAAGACTGCATTAGGTGTTAAGATGGTACACACGTGAAACCATGGACTTTAAATACTATGGGGTTCTCTCCTTTCCTGCCCCATCAACATCTTTGGATGGCGCTCGTTCCTGTTGTAATTGTTTTAGTGTAAAGAAGAGTGTGTAAATTTAACTTTGCCTTTGAGGTTGAAGGGAATCTTTACTGCTGTTTTTAGTTTGATGAAGAAAATAATCTTGTATATCAAACCGCTCTGGAATGCTGGAAAGGAATCCACTGCGACTCCGAGATTATGCATGCCTGCCTCACTGCCCGGGAAACGTTGTTGAGAATGTTATTGAAAATGTCATTGATAATGTTATTAAAAATATTATTATTGATATTATTAATACTGTCCTACCATGTAAACATAATATCACATAAAGTATTGTAAGAATTTGATGTATGAATGTCAAAATGAGAGCCTCGCAATAGTGTAAATATGCCTGTCTTATGAACTTCTTGCACTAACTTTAGAAAGACACATACACACAGGTTGTAGCTGTTCAATACCGACAAACGTTTACAGCCTGTGTATGGCACCACAAATAAACGTGTCTCAATATCACGCTAAGGCTTCTTTACGACGTTACGAGCTCTCGAAAAGGACGTTTTCTACCTGTACGTATGAAGCCACGCAGCACAGATTCAGGTTTGTCACAGACAAAATGTTTTACTGCACGACAAACTGTGTGAGCAGTCAATGCAAAGCCGAGCTCTGGAACGTGAAGACTTTTAAACAAAACAGGTGGAACTCTTGTTTCAGGTAAAAAATGTGAAATGTGGTATCTAGAATAATTATGATGGAGATGGTGACACATGCATGATTCAACCCTTGAACACAGAACCATGACAATCGAGACAATTACAACATGAGTCTACTAAATGTAACGAGTTATCATGGTGAGTCTATTAGCGTTATTTCCTAGATAAGCATTTTAAATAGATAGTAAAAGTATGTGAAAGTATGACATTGTTGTAGGTGACTTTGCCACCTTTCTCCCCCACCCCGTCTCTCTCTCTGTGTGTGCATGTACATGGGTGTGTGTGTGTGTGTGTGTGTGTGTGTGTGTGTATACTGTTTGTGTTTTCGGTGTCTTCCCGTTCCATCGCTCCCCGATCCATCGCTTCTCGAAAAGTGGGCGTGGTTTGCTCCAATCCATCGTTCCTGATAACGAAAGTGTTTTTTCCGGGTCAGGTGTTCCCGATCCATTGTCCATCGTGTGTTGCAAGATTCTGCTCTCGTTGAAAGCAATTAAGTAAGTAATCTTAATAGGTTAGGTTAGGTTAGGTTAGATTAGAAATATATAGATATCAGTGATCACAACGCTACATTTTAAAAGTGGCTTCGCTACTGAGCTACTTTTCCAAAATGTAGCTTCGCTACAGCTCTGCGCTACTCATGTTCGCTACTCGCTACTTCGCTACTTTTGAATAAAATAAATTTAACCAACCACATTGATATTCCAAAGAATATAGTTGTACTTACTCGAAAATAATTCTGTTATTTATTATCATGAGTCCCGTCCTACGGTAATTTTGATAGCAGTGTTACTTCAGTTACTAATTACTAATTACAGTAGCTAATTAAAACATTCATCTTCATTGTCATGATTAGCGAAAGTAACAGAAATATATTGAGGAAAGTGATGTGTAAATCCAAGTGTTCTGAACACATTGTAATTTGAAAATTTGTGAACAAATATTATGACAAAAATAATTGTAATTCCATCTATGTATGTCTATCGTTCTTGGAACAATAATTTATTGCTGGTGAGATCCTATATCCTGTCAAATGTCAATTCTGTTAACAAATTGAGCCATTCATTGCTGGAACATTCTAGTGGAAAATGGATCGTTGGCTTTTTCACTGCAAGTTGTGTTTTACACAGTAAATAATAACATTTTGCTGCCTTCTACACTAGGGATATCCACAGGATTCGTCCCAGGGGTGGTGCAAACTATGCATTTTTTCCCAGTGGTGCCACAAACGAGGTACAATTTTCCTCAAAATAGTGATGCAGCTCAAAAAAGTAGCTGTCAGCCGGAATATTTTCATATATGTCAGTTAGTATTCTGGATATTAGAATTATTCAGATACTAATGAAATAAATTACGCCGGTATCTATAATCTACGATCAAGATTTTTATAATCTAGATTATCCGTATTTCCATGTACATAATAGACTTTGTCTTTATGAACCTCCTACAAAAGTAAACGTTATTGTCGATTCTTTTTTACGCTATTGCTACATTCAAAATTTACCTCAAAATGCTGAGAAGAATCTAGCTGTAGCGAATTTTCGCTACAACTACAGGAATTTTGTAGCTTCGCTACCGCTACAGCTACAGCTACAGATTTTGTAGCTAGCTACAGTAGCGCCGCTACAAGTAGGGCGCTACTTCCGACCACTGATAGATATATAGATCTTGATAGAAGAATTGCTGCTGCTGTAAGTGATTATGAACGACGTAGAGACTTAGACCTTATTTTCGGAAGCGATGGATCGGGAACACCTGACCCGGAAAAACACTTTCGTTATCAGGAGCGATGGATCGGGACAAACCACGCCCATTTTTCGAGAAGCGATGGAACGGGGAGCGATGGAACGGGTGTAAATCGTGTTTTATCCATTCCGTCATAATTACCAATTCATTTTCATTGTTCCAGTTTACACAGAACGAAATCGTAGAAGTGACAATAACAAAACACGTGTTTACGCTATGAACTCAAACGTATTTTAATTAATTTTCTCACTGACTAGTTACTTACAGTTCATGCAATTATTACCTAATAATATAAACGCTTAACTGTCATGAGAAGAAATATGTATTTCATTCAAACAGTACTCCTTCCTTCTCGTTGTATGTTATCTGTCTATCACCCTCTCACCACACACTCATATAAAACATATATATACAGATACATACATTCTCTTATTTTGTGGGCCTCCTTGATAGCGCAGTGATAGCGTCGCAGCCTTGTAATCAAGGGGGTCCCGGGTTCGTTACCCAGTGGAGGCACACAGTGGTTAGGATCCAATTTAAACTGTAGGTCCGGTCCCGATTAGCCTTTCTGTGCATAAAGTGTACTTAAAACAACACATCAATCAATCAATCAATCAAATTTATTCTTTGTGTGAATTTCTCGGTTCCATTTTCATAAAATGTTTCATCGGATGAGTTTCTTTTAGATTTAAAAACATGCCTTTGTCCTTTAACATGATATATACATTGTTCAATCGGGATGTTTCTTGCGTGCCTCTGTACCGGCCTCCGTGGCGGAGTGGTTAGCACATCCCGCTACGACGCCAGAGATCCTGGGTTCGAATCCTAGCCTTGGCATGGGTGTTTGTGAGTGTCCATTCATCAATTTCATCAAATCTTAACTCATCTCCATCTTCGCAAATGAGCCAAAAGTAGCACAAGAAGAGAAGTAAAATAAAGCAAATTAATCAATCAATCAATCTTGCGTGCCTGTGATTTGCCTTAATCCTCTTTAGAACAGAGAAACTGCTTTAAACAGATGTTGCTCTATATGGAAATGTCAATATTATCAGTTCTGATAGTTTGTGCACATTACTGCACCGAAATTATTCAACTTCATGTAATTTATAATCTGTCACTGATTTAATCTTGTACTCATTTAGCACACTAACCGGGATATTTTCCCAACTGTTCAAGCGGCTCCGGCGCACACCCAGCTTCGAATAAAGGGGATACCTGGAGGAAACTCTGGGCCGGTAAAGGCGGCCAGGGGCGTGGTGCTGATCACATCACCCCCACCTTCGGCCGTGATCCAGAAAGTGTGGGGCCCTAACTTCACACTCCCTGTACGCCTTCATGGTGTGGTGCAAATCAGAGGAGCACTTTACTTTACATATTACTTCATTTTTTAGGCGGACTCTATCAAATGTGTGATATACGGTTTCTTAAATTCTGTCAAAAGATTTCGAGGAAATATTTCGCATCTCGTAAAGATGCCGAAAGAATGGGGTCTTTCCACGAGTTCATGGATTGTATCCCTTTACAGTTCCATCAAAGAATACCACCACTCCAAGTCTCCTCAAGATACCTCGGAGGATTTCTGAACAAGGGTCTTCATTTCTTTAATATATTATATATTTATTTAAATTTTAAAAAAATAAAAAAAAATCCAACAATACATCCGGGCTACTGCCAACAGAAGCACCTAGCGGCTCTGGCCAACTACATCCCTTGCTGAAGAGTCAGAGACTGTCATTCTTCACCAGCGTTGTCAGGACACTCGTCTCCTACCTTATTGATCTTGCCCAGGTTAGGGACATATTTATAATTCTTGTGCTGCTGCAGCCATAAGACTTCTATTTTAAGAAGGCTAGAGAATTAGTAGTTGGTTAAGATTATACAAATGGAGTTTCTTAGTTCTATTTTTAGCTAACTAATTATGAACTACCCTGTATATACGAGTGTGAAACATCGTCGAAGGCAAAAAAAAAAAAAAATGAACGAAAGTTACGAATGAGGCCAAACACCGTTAATCGAACAACTTCTCAAAATAAATTAAATGCTTCGAACAAATTAATATCCCCTTTTTACAATAATATAGCTTCCAGATGTTGATCGTGAACAACAGTTATCGACATGTTATGGGGAATATTGTTTCCAGTGGTAAATTCATTACGGTCCACCCGTATTAGTTTCGAAAATTTATGTTAATTAAAATTATATACTGTCGGGAGTTAAAGTATGACAGCCTCTTCTCTGTGACATGCCTACAGGGTGCAATGTTTTTCTAATTAAAATGCTGTGTCCTGTGTCGAAGGCTTACTTCCGAACATGTGGATAATGTTAAATTTCTGTATTTTACGTATTATTATTTCAGATCTCTAATTAATTGTTCAATTTGATAATCAATTTTGAAAATGTCATTTCGTTGAGTACTCAACTCACACTCTGCTGCTTTTGAGGTCAGATGAAAAGATGAGTATTTATTTAATTGTGTTTAATTTTTTATCGATTTCATCTAATTATAAATCGTTCTCATTGCCAAGGTTATTATAAAGTGGCTGAAAAATACCACTTTTTACGTATTTAATGTTCTCATATACGTATTTGTTAACAACGCATTCATTGCTTGCTAGTTAAGGTTAGAAGGTCCAATCAAATATTGGGTACGTTTAAGAATTGAATAAGTCTCACCTTAACAGCCCGCGTTTTAGTCTTCTGAGGTTAAATCGAAGAGGGAAGTTTAGAGCTCGATCAAAAAAAGAAAACAAGGAAATTCGAGGAATTGCCTGTGATCAGGGTTGGCAAGGTCCAAATGTTTCTTACGTAAGTTACACGTAATTTACTAGTAATTTACTTTGCCTAGAAAAGCAGTTTTTTACGCAGATGTAGAAAACAAATAGTCTTTCTTAAATTTGTAACATTAAACTATTTTAACTATATTACATTTTAAACTTTAATTTTCTTTCATATTTCAGCACAAAATCATTATTTTCTGAAGATTGTTTGTATAGCCGCCTCACGCTCGCACACTCACTTAACAGTTATTTTAAAATAGAAGTGTTCTCTAAGATATTGTTTTTAAAATTGAAGAACCTGTTGATATATATGCCTTGCACTAGTACTTGTATTTTTAACGTAACATAACGATTAACGGCAATTAATTTGGATTGAATTTCAAAGTTTTAGGAACAGCTTCAAATTCCTTTTTCATACGTATATAACTGTAAAAACACACGTTAATTGTTAATTATTATAGCTACGTTATACTGAATAAGAAACTGCTGATCGAGCAGAACATTTAAGTATTTCTTTTAAAATTAGCCGATTTTGTTTCCAACACTAAAAAAATACTTTGTCGTTATTTTAATGTTCACTGAAAAAACTGTTATGCACTTCAAATGTTTACAATCTCACACACCCTTAATCACACTACTGGAATGGTCTCGTAACTTTAGTGTGTAATATATTTAAAGCAGTTTCTTGGAAACTTTTGAAGGTGAGTCGGTTTCCTGTGATATCATGGACAAAGCTAGGATTTAAAAGTACACTCACGCGAATCGAGACGCTTGCATAAGCTAATTATGATGTGAATATGAATATGAAAGTTTGTAAAATTCCAACGCAAGAGCACATACAAATTCGAAACGAATTTTTTTAAAGCCTTGTTTTGTTTTTTGCCACTGCCAAGTGCCATACATAACAATAACCATTGTAAGAAACATGTTTTCTTTTAATTTTCCTGTGATTCTAGTATTTTACGTACCTTAATTTTTATACTTATTTTTTGCGTTTTTTACGCGTATTTGGCGTATCGTGTATAAAACCTTTTTTTAATCGTAATTGCACAAGCCAGTCTGTGAAATATGTGCAAGTTCTTATCAAAGCATTAACCTGGGGTAATTTAAAAACCACAAAATAACTCAATCAGTGTAATGCGGTATCGGGGCTGCTCCAATGTGGTAATGGGTCGGGTGAACACCGTCAGCAAGACGGGGCATCGTGCCATTCCATTATGCCTTAAGTCTGGTTTACATTGGTCGAGTAGAGATGCTGGAGAGTAGCTGGAGCGAGCTACTCTCCTCGTGTAAACAACTGGGGAGACACTGGAAACAGTACTCGCTCCAGTAGTCAGGATAGTCGAGTAGTCGAGTGTCCACGGAGGACAGCGACTCGACCGAGTTGCTTCCTCTCGCATCGATTTTTTCATTCGCGCGTAAATGTCAATGTCAAGGAGAGTACGGAGTGTGATTTTCCATATTAATTGTAATTGTATTTTATTTTAAAAAATCAACCATGAATAGGAGATGATCCAAGTCCGACAAGCGACAACATAAAGTTTGTATAGGTGTAGGAGAAATAAAATTGAAAATAAAGAATTTACGAATGTGATACAACCAATAACAATTGCAAATAGAAATATCAAAGAAGTTAGTTTTCTTTCTAGACTTGTTCTCGTGCATTGTTGTATTCATTTCTCCTAAAAGAAGTGTGTGAACTGTTTTACAGCTATTTTTTTAAAAAAAATCGCCTACGACGTTCACGTGTTCATGTTGTCAAAAGAGCACTAAACAGCTGCATCCACTATCCCACTTTGCTAGAAAGTGTGTAAACAGCTACTTGCCACATAATGGTCGAGTCGAGCAGACAAGCCAGGAACTCGTCCCAGTAACTCTCCCGCTCACTCGACCAATGTAAATCAGCCTTTAGATGTCAATTTCCTTTCAATTTCAATTTTCCTTTATTAAAGGGCGAGGTTCAGCCAGCGGCTGTTCTAACACCTAACCCCGATGGATACATATACATATTAAATACATTCTACCTACTAAATGTGTGTACAATAACAAACAAAGAAGAAAGAGAGAAACATAAAGAAGACACAAAGAGAACAAATACAAAATTGAGAACAAAGGCTCGTCTACACACTAATAATAATAATAATAATAATAATAATAAAAAGATTGAGAACAAATACACAAGGATACACAAATTAATTGGCACAATTGTGCTTGGTGTGATATGGTTAAGAATAATACAAATTAATATTAATGTTATGCGTAAAAAACATATAAGTGTTCTTACAGGGCAAAAGAACAATGGATGAAACAAAAATGTGAAGAAATTGAAGAACTGGAAAAAAGAGGAAGGTATGACTTGATGTATCGTGAAGTAAACTGCTTGGGCTTCCAAAAGAAGAAATGGAAAACAATGTGGATGATAGAAGACGAGGAAGGATGTGAAATCACAGACAAAAAAGGAATATCGAATGTGTGGGGAAAGTACGTTGAAGAGCTCTACCAGAAAGAGAATCGCCCAGACAGTCTGAATGTAGAAAATGAAGACGACGTGCCTGATGATGAGAAAGGATACTATATCCTGAATGAAGAATTTGAGCAAGCACTCAAAGAAATGAGGAATGGGAAAGCAACGGGCACTGATGAAATTCCTGTTGAACTTATCAAATGCCTGGGAGATGGAAAAAGAGAAATACTGCACTTATGCAATGAAATCTATGAGAAAGGGGATTGGCCACAAGATTTCACGGAGACTGTTTTGGTACCTCTGCAGAAGAAAAGCAATGCCAGAAAATGTTCTGAGTACAGGACAATCAGCTTGATATCTCACTCGGCAAAAATTCTTCTAAGAATTCTGAACAGACGCCTATACTCGAAGGTCAGTGGCGAGTTAGAGGAAGAACAGTTTGGTTTCAGGAAAGGAAGAGGTACAAGGGATGCAATTGGTTTACTGAGGACCATTGGGGAAAGATATTTAGAGAAAGGAAAGGAGGTGTTTGTAGTATTTGTAGACCTGGAGAAAGCCTTTGATAGAGTGAATTGGGTTAAACTTTTAGAAATTCTGAAGAAAATTGGCGTAGATTGGAAAGAGAGAAGACTTCTAAGCAACTTATACATGAATCAACGAGTTAAAGTGAGAACAGGAGACGAAATGACAGAAGGCTGTGAAATTGGAAGAGGAGTACGACAAGGATGCTGCCTATCGCCTACTTTGTTTAATATCTATTTAGAAGATATAGTGAAAACTTGTTTCCAGGGCACAGGAGGTGTCAAATTGGGAGGAAGAAGAATAAACTGCATAAGATTTGCTGATGACATGGCATTATTCGCTGAGGATGAAATAACCATAAATAGTATGTTAGAAGAGTTAAACAGCAGATGTGAGCAGTATGGAATGAAGATTAATGTAAAGAAGACAAAGGCAATGGTTATAGGACGGAAACCAAGGAATATTAATGTGAGAGCAAACAGTGAAAGAATCCAGCAAGTGGATAGCTTCAAGTACCTCGGATGCACTATAAGCAGTGACATGAGCTGCAACCAAGAAGTGAAAATGAGAATCGCAATAGCAAATGAAGCTTTCAATAGAAGAAAAAATGTTTTTTGTGGACCCATGGACATAGGTCTAAGGAAGAGATTAGTGAAATGTTTTGTGTGGAGTGTAGCACTATATGGTGCAGAAACCTGGACGTTGAGAAGAAATGAAGAGAAAAGACTCGAAGCTTTTGAAATGTGGACATGGCGAAAAATGGAGCGTGTAAAATGGACAGACAAGGTAAGAAACGAAGCCGTACTGAAAAGAGTTGGTGAAAAAAGATCTATACTGGAGACCATGAAGAAGAGGAAAAGAAACTGGTTAGGACACTGTCTAAGAAGAAACTGCCTGCTAAGAGATGCCTTGGAGGGAATGGTTGAAGGAAGAAAAGTCCGTGGAAGAAAGAGATATCAGCTTATGGATGATATTAAATTAACTGGGTCGTATGCTATTACGAAGCGTAAGGCAGAGAACAGGGAAAGCTGGAGATTGCAGTGAAAAACCTGCCAATTAGGCAGAAAACAATGAATGAATGAAAAAATATGTGAGAAAGGACAAAATATCGTTAAGGGTTGGCTACGCGTAAGGGGAAAAGTAAACAAGCAAAATGAAGATGAAAATACTTGTTATTAGGAAGTTGGTTCAGAAATGAGAGCTATTATTCGTGAGTGCTGGAACACAGATATTGTTCATTTAACAATAGAGTTTTTAGTTTGTCTTTGAAGGTGTTGCGATTAGTGAGGGACGTCATGGAAGGAGGAAGTTCATTCCACGCTCTTGCAGCTGAATACGTAAATGATGATTCGAAAAGCACTAGTGTGTGCTTTGGAAGCTCAAGTTTCGATTTTCCCCTTGTTTTGTAATCATGTATTTCCCTTCTGATTTTTAATTTCTGGAAGAGGTTTTTAGGTGGTTTGGTTTGTAAAAGATTATGAATAAAACAACACAGATGTAATTTTCGGCGTCTGGCCATGTTCAAAATTTTGTTTGGTTTAGGGTTGGGAGGATATGATCGTATTTTGTTATATGGTACACGAAACGGAAACATGGATTATGGTTTGTTTCGAACGGATAGATTTGGTCCGAAAATTACGTCGCAGTAGTCCAGTAAAGGAAAGATAAGTAATTGGACTAGTCTCATTTTAATCTCTGTTTTTAGGCATTCTTTAAAGCTGTACAGCGATCTTAGCACGGAGTAAGCTTTTTTTAATTTGTTCTTGTACATGAATATACCAGTTAAGGTGTTCATCGAAAATGACGCCTAGATTTTTCACATTTGTTGAATAAGGGATTATGCATGTGTCTAGTTTGATGCATATCTCGTTAGGATTTATCAGAGAGAGACTATTTCGGGAACCAATAAGAGAGAAAGTTGATTTTTGTGGGTTTATTTTTAGACCGTTACTTTTACACCAGGTATTTATGTTGGATAAATCATCATTGAGCAAAGCTAAGGCTGCAGCCGGCGATTTCGGTGGAAAAGGAATTTGTAGTTGAGTGTCATCTGCGTAAAAATGAACTTTACTGTGATTGATTACGGTAGGTATGTCGGCTGAAAAAATGGTATAGAGGAGAGGGGCTAGAATGGATCCCTGTGGGACACCAGTTTCCAATGGCAGGGTGCGAGAGAGAGGAGGCGTGGCAGCGTTTATGAATACTCTCTGTTGTCTGTTGTTCAGATACGATCTAAACCATCGGAGAGCGGGAGGTGAAAAATTGTAGTATTTTAATTTGATCAAGAGCAGGTCTTGATGGACACTGTCAAAGGCTTTAGTGAGGTCCAGTAATACTAACGCTACTGCCATTCTCTTGTCGATTGATCGTAATAAATCGTCACGTTGCTGAATGTTCACTTTCCTGGGAGATGGATTAGGCGCGGTGGATCCTTGATGTGGGAGGAGCTATCCCGTGACCTCACGCCCATGGACTTCTTAGTGTGGGAATGTAAAGAAGGACACCCAGTATATAAATCAATCCAAAATATCTCTCTCTCACTCTCTCTATCTCTCTCGCTCTCTATCTCACACCCACGTATGAGTGATACATATGAATATTGTATTGACTTGGCGTTTTAAGTCCACTTTATGCACAGTAAGGCTAATCGGGACTGGACCTACAATTTAAAGTGGGATCCGAACCACTATGTACCTCCACCGGGTATCGAACCCAGGACCCCTTGATTAGAAGGCAACGACGCTACCACTGCGCCATCGGGGAGGCCCATATGAATAATAAGATGTACCTACACATATCACACATGGAAGAACGCACACTGAACATAAATAAATCAGTAGAAAAAGTTAATAATATCCTTAGATATCCAATGTCGAAATGAATGTACTTAGCAGTCAGATCATTGAGAAGTACATTATGCACCGAATTGGTGGTTTAGACTGCAACGTCCTCATAAACTAAGAGACAAGAAGTGCCACGTTTCACCTAACTTAATTGCAAGCATGCGTGACTCACTAGACCAGACATTTGGTCTTCGCACGAGGGATGTTTTGCGACTTCTTATTTTAAACAGTTTAACTAAATGGAAATGAGAATTATTAAAGTTCTAATTCACTGTGGTATTCACATCGTATTCCATTAACAGATGCATCTAACGATACAATCAGTGTCCTGTATACAAACCTTAGTGTCGCGATGAAGAGTGGATTTGTTGTTACCTTTGTTCCTTGCGGTATCTTAATAATTGTGTTAGTATACAGGTAGAAATACATTTCATCTGCCCTATTGGTAAGGACGATGGGGAAATTTGAGGAAGGCAGGACATTTTTGTGATCATAGGCGTGCGCGGGCCCTCTGATTAAGGGGGCGAGGTCAAAGGCCTTGATGAACGTTCAGTAGTAGAAAGAAAACCTCATTTCATCTCCGTTTTATTGTAGTGATGGGTACTAAACAGGAGCGTATATAGTGTGTGTCCGGACCCACCGAAAATTACTCTGTTAGAGGAATTCCAGCTTCCGTGGCACAAAAGTTCTCTGTTCACCTTTATTTTTCTTCTCTGTTGTTTAGTTTAATTTACATGTAAACATGATTTCGTACAGCAGATTCAAACCAACTACACGTTATTCATTTATTTTCAATGTGTGACCAATCTATTCTGTGACCACATACGTGTAACACAACTAGGCTAACGAATAAAAGGAATGAATCATAATAACAAGTAATTTGCTGAAGAACGAAATGAGATAGTCCAGTTACATAGGAAATAATCCCGCGGTAGTTGCTGGGAAATAATATTGTTTAATAACCATAATAAGATTTTTCTACACTAAATTTCTAAGTGAGACTATTATTAGAATGCAACTGCCCCTCATGCCATCCCTGTGCTCACGCCTATGTTTATGATATGTATTCATGCAGTGCTAACCTGTGATTATTACGTGTATATAATATATCCATTAAACATAACTGCCCATATTCCCCACCAGTGTGCTCATATTACCCCCTTAAGTGGTAATATGCGTTTTGCAGACATTTGTTTGTGCATTTCTTGTGCCTTTATAGAAACAGATTTTTTACTCATGTGTACTACCAGATACAGTGCAAAGACTGATCTTCATTTTGCAATTTGAAACTTATTTTATTTCAATAAATCTCTTAATTATTAGCAATTTTTCCTTAAGGTGATCATATTCCCTCCATATGTCCCTAAAGTGGACGTATAAGCGGTACCCAAATGTGGACATTCAAATAATGTCAGATGGATATCAAAAACAAGATATCCGGAAGATATCCACATTAATCATTGATTTTCCTATGGACATTGTTGATATCTCATAGATGTTACTTGAAAATTTGTACTGTATGGGCACATGCACTCAAACCACTCTTACCTCCCACCCTTCGCACACTGGGAATGGATCCATGTTTCATTTGAGATAGACCATTACTGATAATGAATATCGTCTCCATTTCCTATGAGTGTGGTTTTGCTGATTTTAGACCCTAAATGTCGCTTCTAATTTTTGATACATCCAAAATGCCGTTATGGACACGCCCTTGATTTTTCCCCTTTGATATGTGTTGTCAGATTAATTGGACAGACAATATTTCCCAAGCAAAAGCTCCATCAATTAAAAATTTCGTTATTACAAATAAATGAGCGCAAGGCTAAATCAGAAACAGAGCTTGTGTAAGCGGATCATGTACACTAGGTGGCAAATTCCGAGAAATAAGCTAATTGTGAAAAGAGTGTTTCTGGAAATGAGTTTAGCAGCTTCATGAAACATAACTCTCCTTGTCCTTCATTATTGTTTTCCAATTGTATGCAATAAAGATTTGATTCATAACAAGATAAACAGGATGAGTGCAATTATATTAATTATTGGTAATATTGCTTGACTCTCTGAAAAAACGATATTTCTCTAGATACGTTATTTTTTTTGTGATCAAAATTTGTTTTGAATTTGACACATAAAGGAGTTGATAATTTGCAGCAATATTATGAGAAAAATGTTGTAGGATCAAGTTCCAGAAACGGATTACCAGAATATCGTTGAAGTATTCTGGCAGAATAAAAAGGTGGGAATTGGATCATTTTTCGTGATTAGCAATTCGAATTTAAAAGGCATATATTTGTCATATAATCAATCAAAGATGAATTCAGAGGTTGGCCAGAGAGGGGGCGGGGTTAACCCCTGGCAGTGGCGGCAATTGAGTTCCAAAGCTAGGGAGGCAAGGTGCAAAAAGTTGGGGGCCAAGGTGCAAAATGTAGGGGGCTAAGGACAGTTTACTTTCCCTTGGTACATAATGTTCAGCATAGTGCGGGGGCAAAAGTGACAAAAAGTGAAGGCAACAGCTCCCCTCGCTCCCCCTAATCGCCGCCACTGTCCTCTGCAAATAGAAAAATCCTCCCGAAAATTTCAATAACCTGTCAGAATACTCGAAAAAAAGCTTAGAAATTTGGCAACCATGTTCGCTTTGACTATATTTTATTAACTTCAATTTAACGTAGAACGTAGCTACTTTTTCTGTATTTTACGTAGTAATAAGCACAGTCTCATTCCTCTTTATAATTAAAAGTCAAAATAATGAACGAATTTAAATTATTATTGTTTTGATAACTGCTAAGTAGTAATTAATAATAAAATATTATTTCATTGAAACTCAACAATGGACACATTTAGAGTGGCTGGGTTGGTGTAATGTAAACTTCTATTGTTGTAAAAAGATTCAACTTCTTGCAGATATTTCAACAATTAGTCAGTCAACAGCAGTGGCGATTTCTCTGGGTGTGTAATCTTGTGTCTGCGGCCAAAGGAAAATGAAATAAAGAAGAAAGTATCTGTACTTTTATAAATTACGATTTGAGCGTTTTTCTTCAATTGTCAGTTTCGAGCGCCCGGTAGTTTTCGAACGCGGCGCAGCGCCAATGGTTGTCAGGCAGACAGATCGGTCACTGGCTGCCAGGACGTTGGAGAGGAAATACAACGTCTTACCACTGCCGAAACATAGGATGACCACGCATGCGCACCCTGCCATCCACCAGCATGTACCTTCTGAATGCGTTGAATTTGTTTCCAACGATTTGGCTTTCATTCACCCCGCGTTGTTTTGCTCGTGATTGTTGTGCATTATGTTTTAAACGTGTGGTGTGAAGTGATGTGATTATTTTAAGATGGAGAATAGTGAAAGTGTTGTGCAAAATATGTAAATAATTCCTTTTCTTTACTTTCGTATTCAGAGAAGAAACAAGTGATTGACAATGGTCGACAATGTCCGAATCTCACGATGTCAACATGTGTTAAAGGAAAAAGTGGTGCTGGAAAAGGTTTTGAGAGACATTTTCGAAAAGAACTCTATGAAATTTCAGACTGGCTTTGCGGGTGTGATGTGGTGAATAAATTTTACTGTTGGACATGTTTATTATTCTTAGGGGTGTGCGGGATCCCGAAAAGTCGGGAAATAACTTCCCGACTTTTTCGGGATCCCGAGCAGTCGGGAAATACCGAATGGTCATTTTAAAAATTTGTTAATTCTCGACGTTTTCGGCATTGCAAATGTCTGGAACTTATCGGAAATTCTTAGTTTCTGTATCAGAAATGCAAAAACAATCACTTAAGGTGAAAATGACGTGTAGAATTCGATTTTTTGAAGAGCTTCGGAAAATTTCGAACATTTCCAGTCCCGAAAATTTCCCGACCTTGTCGGGAAATTGAGAATTTTTCCCGTCCCGTCCCGACTCTAGACTAAAAAAGGTGTTTGGAATTATCAAGGGTATGCGGATTTAAATCATCTCAATACTGCAGTGAATAAACACAGTGAGTCTGAATTGCATCTTTCTAGTTTCTTTAAATTTAGTAGTTTTGTTACCACCCCTACTAGAATTGACGTTCTTTTGGATACTCAACGAAAAGCTGAAACAGAGCTACACAATGAAAAAGTAAATAAGAACAGGGAAATATATTAAAGAGGTTGATTAACACCGTCTGCTATTTAAGAAACAAGAACTCCCATTCCGAGGCCATGAGGAAAATGCAATATCTCTAAATAAGGGCAATTACATGGAATTCCTTACTGCAAGTGCCGAGTTCGATCCCTCATTAAAATAACATTTAGTAAATTCTACAGTTTTTCGCGGTACTTAGGCAGGCATTCAAAATGATTTAATAAATTCAGTTTCGGATATTCTGAAAGATGAAATTGAAATTCAAAACACAGACTTTGTGGCTATCATGGTCGATGAAACATCAGACATTAGCAATAAATCTCAGGTGTCAACCGTGTTACATTTTTTTCGGCCTCACAGAAACAAGTCATTGAAAGATTTCTTGGATTTCATGACATGAGCGCCGATAAAACTGCTTGAGCTCTTTTTAGTCACGTGACTGAAATAATGGATAAATATAAGTGTGGGGATAAATTAATTGCCCAGACATACGATCGATCTTCGGCAATGAGTGGGCATTTGAATGGCCTTCAAAGCAAAGTTTTGGAAAAGTATCCGCAAGCTTTTTTTTACGCATTGTTATGCTCATGTCATGAACTTGGTGCTGCAACAATCGTTAGAATGTAACAAAGAGCTTAAGATGTTATTTGCTGGTATTGACGTGCGTGTCTCTAGTCTTATCGAAATTTAAACTTACAGTTGAAATTGAGTTACACGTATGTCCAGCTGAAGAGAAAGTATGTATAACTGAGAATTATATACAAATCCGATCTAGATACCATGTCATATTATTATTAAAATACTGTAATTGTTTCCATTTTGAGGAACAAGATATAAGTAATACAGGTTATTTCTGTCATAAAGTGGTAAATTAAAAAATCTAAAAGTTTGATACTTAAATACATTACATTTGTAACTTTATTAGCGAATACTTTGGTACTGAAATACTACAGTAGACACTAGAGTTATATTAGTTTTACTACCCAATTTTTTAAAAATTGTCTACAATATAAAATAGCATTTCTTTCACTAATGACTATGCAAAATGTGGTGTAAGCGATGCCTAAATCTGCAACTATATCAGTTTTAGTTTTCGTGTATTAGCGCCCAGTTCACGTATACATTCTTACAATCTACTTTCTGGTCAAGTGTGTAATTTTTCCTCTTTCTGTTCTCCATGGCCGATCACTCACTAGCAACTGAAAACTGTAACTTTTGTAGCTTGGCTACATGCAAATCAACTGTATTTTATGAAAATTCGTACGTAAAATACCGAATTATGTATAAATGAATTACGTACAAATAAGGTTTAATTAACACGTTTTTAAATTATACTTTGCCTGACCTACAGTAATTTACGTATAAAACAGAATTACGCAGAACTGAGTTACGTATAAAGCAGTCTCAACTGTAATTAAACTACGTACGTAATGGGAAATTTAAAAATATTAGTATTGTTTTTATCGGAATTATATTTTGATCGCATTAATGTTAGTGGGCGTTAGTGCCGCGTTTCTCCGCGTCCCAGTGATCGTTAAGTTTTACAATTCGTTGTCAAGCAGGAATTATTTTCTTAACATTTCACTACATAGTTCAACACGATTGCATTTTCTTTTGGATTTTTTACTCTGTTTGACCACTTTCTTGGAGTATCATTCTGGGCCTGCCTCAAAGAAGTTTTGTTCGTTTCAAATTACAAGACATGTAGTTCTTGTGGTCAAAGCAAGTTAAAACGAAGCAGCTCATTAGTAGTCTTCAGTTTCATTTGTATATTTTCATAGAAGCCTACTAAAAGTTGACTGACATTTTATGTAGTGGATAAACATGTAAGCATTAGGTTTTTCAACATAGCATCCACTCAGGACCCCTACGCAATTAATTCTACGCCGGCGTTGGTCACATGATGCCAATTCTTACTTCCCTTGGGTCAAAAAAAATATCTTATGATTATTTGAGCTTTCGTTCGTTAGGTATATTAGTCCAACAAATGCTATCTCTGTGGTTCATCTAGTTTTCTGACAGGTGAGCAAGTAAGTACATTGGCATCTTAATATACTCTGATATATTCTACTCAATAATAGTGATGATTTGCTACTGAGGTATACTCTTCACACTTAGTAACTGAGCTAACTTCTCCGTAATCCTTATTTCCTTCTGATTGTGAAAACCAAAAAAGAAACTCACATTTTTATTTGATTAAATCAAGCCTCTCCCAAAGGATTTCAAACTATTGATCCCTTTGTACGGAAGAATGCATTTTCTATCGACCCGCCGCAACCGAATTGCGCACACTTTAGATCCAGAATTGCGCACAAATCTCACTGACCCGTTTTGCGCACAGATTTTGATCCAACGTTGCCACTTTGATAGCTTTAAAGTCTGTGCGCAAAACTGTTTTTTTTCTTTACACAAGAAGGTAGAGAGAAATTAGAAATAAAATAGTAAATCTCTTAAGGATTAAATTAAAGATATAATTTGACCAGTAAATGTAGCAAGTCAAGATACAACTTTCGTACCCATTTACATAATGCAGTAAGTCACTATTGATGTTTTCAAGATACAATTTTCATACCAATTTACTCAAACTCAAAAGTTAGGTTAGGTTAGGTTAGGGTAATGACTGCACAACAAACACTTCTGTCAATCGAAGCTCGTGACCTTCGGTATAAATACGGAGATACACCGACCATTACATTCTAGTCCACCAATCAGGTTCATCCTCTATGCCTATCTAATGCTACCCTTCCAGCAAAAACACTTGTAAGTCCACACACACACACACACACACACAAACAACCACAACAGAAGTAAGAACGGCTTGAGAACTTTTTACAACTGACAACATCGCCTAATAGCCGGACCCTGTGGCTGAGTGGTCAGTCTCGCGCCTAGCGCGGAACAGGTAGGTCGTGCCGGGCGAGCTCTGTGCTTTGCGGGAAAGTGAAAGTTCAGCGCGATATCGGTACGTACGTGTGGGAGAGGCTGTGTTGTTGAACTGTGCAAGTGAAGAATTGGACAAAAGTAAAGTATAGAATGGATCGCGAAAATACGACACAAATCAGTTTTGAAACGGGAAATTTGACGTTAGAAATATGTCTGTTTCTTGTGCAAGGCGCTGGAGAGATTTCTGAGGAGTATGTTTCAATCGTGTTTCAACGTCGTCTAGTTTATCCTCAGTAAGCACATGCCGTTTTACCTTAACAAGAGCAGACCCTATTTTCCTAAATTTGTTCCCAAATAACAGAACAGTGTCTCTGTGTGAAACAGGAAAATCTCTAAGTCTGCTCCGAAACGCATTCTAACTTCCCTACAAGAATTCGTAATGACGTAAGAGTCGTATATAAAAATTCGTTGTTTAAAATTTTACGGATAGCGTGGTATTATTAGACTGCAGAAAAAACTGGCAATACGTAAACTAAAACAAAACAATCTAAAACACTTGTTAACAATTTAACACTTCACGAACACGTGCAAACTGGACAACAGCTGTCTGGATACTGAAGCACTGACGTGTCCAATGCCAAGGTCAGCGTACAGTTGTGAGTTTAAATGCCGGCAGATGTGCTCTTACTTTCCGACGCGCTAGCCGCCGTCCAACGGCCGTGAAAGGCACCGTATACATATATCCTTATCGCTAAAAATCCGGAGAGAGAGAAATACGACGTTATGAAATCAAGGAGTTAACAAACTATGAATTAGAAATATTAAAATTGAGTTCCAGACCCAGGTAGTCTGGCAATAAGACTGCTGCCTTGTAACCAAGTGTACCCGTGTTCGATCCCTGGTGGGGGTACATTTCATTAAGTGGCTCGAATTCCACTATAAAATACTGCAATTTGTGCAAAAGTCAGCACGCTTGGGCAATTTAATGCTCTTCGGAGTCTTAGGAGTATGCCTATATTCCCCAAGCGTGCTGATTTTTGCACCGTATTGCAGTATTTAGTTGGTTGTATGTATATTAACCTCATTTCTGAGGTTAGAAAATAATTTGTGAACTGTCATAGTAGCCCATTTCGATTCCAGCATGTGAAAGCAGAAGAGCTACATGTGAAGAGAATATTAAAATTATGATTTATTAATTTCTAAATGAAAGGAAGGCTTTACTAAGGACAGTAAGTGATGTGTTAATTGGATTTGGCCGTTTAAATTCAGAAAGTTCCGAATTTATGAACTACGGAAAGCTACAATCTTCCGCCGCTCACTACTGTTGTGATATGGAAGGGAATTAGAAATAAGAACCCTTTAGCAACTGCCTGCAATGGTTGAAACGTTCGAAATTGCCTTTAACGAACTTTATAAACTTTGTGTTATTCATCAACAGTTAAATGCAGTGGAGGCGATTGGGTTCCAAAACTTGGGAGGGGCAAGAACAATTTACTTTCTCCTCGTACATACGGTTTAGCCCTAATGCGGGGACAAAAGCTGCAAAAAGTGTGGGGGGCATCTGCACCCCCATGCCAACATAATCGCCGCCCCTGCACTAATCGATAATCAAAAAGTTTTTCCATCCCATAAAAATATTATCCAGGACTATTTTGTTAAATAACTGTTTCATTTGAGGGAATAAATACAGCACGTTACGATAGGATTTTTAGGTGCTAAAAAAGAGGGATTTAGGACAAAACTCCATTTTAGGACTTTTATGTGCTTATAATAAATTAATACGCATAATTATTAATTAATAATAATTTTATGAAATAGCTGGTTTTAGATGCAATATGTACACAAAAGTTACTATTTTTAGTGCAATGAACACTATACATTGATTATAAAAAATATAGAATTTGTCCAATGTAAAACTTTATCATATTTTGAAACACCTTAACACCATATGCTTTTCAATGTTCTTCGTGGTAAAGTTCTTCGAGTCGTCTGCGAATAGGCGCTTGTACAGTAAAGGACACTTCTGGATTGTAACAATTCCTTTAACTTTCAATGTGTTCGTTACAACCCATGGAGAACCTTCTCTCCACGCCGCGGGAAGTTCTTGGTGCAAACTTCATGAATGCAAGTGCTGCCGATTCACAAAGCAGGTTAGGGGCTCCCCGAGGCGTAGTGTAACGCCGTCACCTTGTAACGAAGAGGTCGTAGGTTCGATATCCGTTGGGGTTGGAGGTGCGTACATAGTGGTTCTGATCCCACTTTAAACTGTAGGTCAAGTCAAGATTTTGTAGCTAGGATCCCATCCCAAAACAACCCGCATTTTTCTTTGGTTTGCTACACCTACGGTCCCTGCGAAGTAAAGCGTTCAGCAACGGAGAACACCTCATCCAGTCGTTTCGCTCCATATTTTTCCAATTTCGTGATGCAGGCTGGAAGATGGCGGAAATTTGCTTCCTTTGCTGCTCGGATTCGCTCAAGTTTCAAGCGTCTCAAACCTTGGTGGTGGAAATTAAGGGTCGTTTTTAATAAATGTTATTTTTCAAGATAAGCGAATGGGTTTAAAGACGTTTTTTCAAGTCAAAATAGGTATTTTAAGCGTTTATACGAATTTATAGTTCATTTAGGCATTTATAGAAATTTATAGTTCATTTAGTCATTTATAGGAATTTATAGTTCATTTAAACATTTATAGCAATGTATAGTTCATTTAGGCATTTATAGGAATTTATAGTTCATTTAGTCATATATAGGAATTTATAGTTCATTTAGGCATTTATAGGAATTTATAGTTCATTTAGGCATTTATAGGAATTTATAGTACATTTAGGCATTTATAGGAATTTATAGTTCATTTAGGCATTTATAGGAATGTATAGTTCATTTAGGCATTTATAGGAATTTATATTTCATTTAGTCATTTATAGGAATTTATAGTTCATTTAGGCATTTATAGGAATTTATAGTTCATTTAGGCATTTATAGGAATTATAGTTCATTTAGGCATTTATAGGAATTTATAGTTTATTTTGACATTTTTATATCCTATTGAATTTCAGTAGAGGGGTGCTGTGTACATGAAATGCAAATATCTCTGAATAGCATATGTATTGGACGTAGCAAAAACAATAGGTATGGACCTAAAATTAGTTCCCTAGGTCATCACTCAGCGCATTTCATATCTTACCATGAATAGACTGCAAGCAATATTTGCTTCTAAGCAACAAATATAAGCTTTAGTAAGACAAATGTCGCGAGCAAAGCGAACGTGAAAATGTTTAGATCTACAAGTATTTCTATGCAAACTAACAATGCTATTATTTTAAAGGCACTAACAGTTTAACAGAGGTAAACATTTCGTCCGGATGTTTTGCAGGACATTTCGCAGGATGCTTTTTATAAATGTGACATATTTGGTTCTTTGGAGTAGCATCGCAGACTGAAGGACCCGACCCTCAAGAAAAGGACTGTCCTGCGAAAATCAGGACGTCTGGTCACCCTATATTATTTGCAGGTGTTATCTTCTTTTTCAAATAGCAGAACTCCAGGTTGCATAGCAAACTTTTTTCACCCAATGCATACAAGTTGAACACTGAGCACTTGTCATCTGAACAACGTATTTACCATTTAATTAATAACTGAATTTTGCACCTTATTGATTGTATTGCAAAGATTCAAAACGTGTGATTTTGAAGGCAAGGATGTTTTATTTTTTTTCCACCACAAAGTTCAATAAGACTGTAACTTGTGCGTCAATGTTTACAGAGCATGACCATTTTGTTGGAGTGTATGACACAATATATGCCACTGGCCTGCCTTGAAAACAGGATTTGTTCCTTTAAAATTCCAAACATGTGGTTGTTTTGGCGAAATTAAGTAAAAATGAAGCGAATCACTATATTCTTCAAATTCAGTGGCATATTCCCATACATGCCTTCTAAAAGTTGATTGGTTGATGTAGAGGCTAAAGGATGCATGCATGTTTCATGTTTTCTTTACTTTGAGCACCCCCTCAGCACCCCTAGGTGATTAATCCTCGCGCCGCCGCTGTCTGGAAGAAACTAATATGCATACTTCTGATGAAATTCCCTTGTTATTCACAGACTGACGTGCCAAGAATAAAATTATTCCTACACTAAATGAGCAGGAAGGATGATAAGTAAATCAAGACAAAGCCCGATTTAGGAAATTGATTGCAATGATTCCACAAATATCAGCATCACCAATTACATTATTCATTTCAAAAGTAAGGTTCAACTAGGAATAAAATAGTAATAATAATAATAAGTTCCTAGTACAAAGCACATACAGGATGACGAAGATGAGAAAACTCATGTGGGTTTCCGCTGTCGTGGAATTTTGAACTGTAAGCCAGCGGAAGGAGCGTGGCTAATGCAATCAGCTTTTTACTATGAATCTCGCCCTTGCGTTGCCAAATGTGCAGCTTACTTGAATACATAGTCTTTACCTTTATTTATTACCAAGTGTTTATATCACCTTCAAGGGGGAACACAGTACGCGGTGAAAGCAGAGACGTTGTTGAAGTTTTCGACAACAAAGTAAGAGAACACGGGATCACTTTATCACAAGCAAAGAGGAGGCGAGGGAGAAAATAATTAAACTGTCCACTTTAGTTCGCGAGTTTGACGCTATATTTCTAATCTTGGTGCAGCTATACTACGAGGGAAAGTCAAATGATAACCTTAAAAGTCCGACAAAAATTACAGAACAGACTATGTACAGCTCAAATCTACATGATGTATCTACTGTAATTTATAAAACAATCTCAAGGCTGCAACACTGATCAAATGATCTTCAAAACGCCATTCTCCTCATTGTTAAAGATGGAGCCTCCTATACACAATTGCAACAGAGAAGAGGAATGATAATTTGCCCTCTGTCAGCCTAAAACCTACAGAAATTACTCTGCAAATGAAAATTCAATATTTCTGTGCATTCTTACCACACCAGCAGGATTACTAATGGAGGAGAAAGTTCAACAATGGCCTCAGTTCGCAGTCAGATGGGTGGAAAGGCCTTCGCAGTGGCTCATAAGTGTCTGCACGTGGACCCAAAAGACTTATTCTTCTTAGGGTATACAGGAACTAATTCAAACTTGACAATGTGTGTAGATCGGCAATAAGTCTGTGCTAAAATGCAGCAAATTTGTACAACCCTACAAAGAGAAAACTACTAGATAAGAAACAGAAGCAAATTAAGGTTTTAATTTGACTCATACTGGTATTTTTCTGCATACTTACCATTTATTTTTTTCTCTCTTTTTTCGACGACTTCGCAGACTGGAACTAAATCACTACAGTAACATTTCAGTCATCTTGCACATAATTCACTATTGATTATCATATTATGCCTACTGCATGCGGTGAAATGACACGGAAGTTCATGGGAAGAATGGCGATAGTAAACGTTTTGCACTCATGCGCTTAACACTGTTGTCTGAACCATTTCGCACCGTGAAATTTTTTAGACCCTAATTAAATAAACACCTCTCCTTGATTTTTCCGTTTTCATTATTGTACGTTCATAAAATTTTCACAACTTCCGAAATATATTTTAAATGAAGAAAAGTACTGGTAATATACGTCTTATTATCAAAAGTATTCAATTGTTCTGTCCATCTGCCTCCTCACGAGAACCAGCCAGCCCCCGTGGCGGAGTGGTTAGCACATCGCGCTACGATGCCAGGGTTCTCGGGTTCGAATCCTGGCCTGGGCAGGAGTGAGTGTCCATTCATCAATTTCATCATATCATCAATCATCCCCATTTGCAAATTAGCCAAAAGTGGTACAAAAGCGAAGTAAAATAAAGCAATCAATCAATTAATCAATCCTCATATGAACGATCGGAAAATCATGGAAAATGTAATATTTAGATCGGTCTGCCGGCCTCTCTTCCAATGGTAGTAAACAAATTTGCATCAATCGGTATTACAACGATCTGAGAAATGATGGTAAAAATTACATTTTGAGGGTTAATTGCCGTTAGCTGAGAGGGGGGGGGTTAATATATAAGAAAACATTAATCTCCCGATTCGGGTATTAGGAAACTACAGATAACGTCCTGGAGGTGACCACCATTTTGTCGCTGACACTCGGATCTGCGACGGAAATCGTCCATGGCACTTTCCAACATTTGAATAGGAATGACGCCATTTTACAAAACGCTGTCACAGGTATAGCACGCTCCAGCGATCCAAGTCTATAAATGGCGTACACTGGTGAGGCAAATGACAATCAATGAGTGTTGTCATTACCATTACAGTAACTCTCCCAAAGAAAACAAATAAAGAAAACATTTTTGCGCAACACCCTGTATGTCAAAACAATCTATGTACTCAAGAAAAATCAGATTAATTGCTCAATAGGAAGCAGCAGCGTCCTATAAACTTGTAATAAATCGTAGACAAACAAAGAATTATTTTTATCTGAAGCACGGGACTTAGGGGCGTCTAAACTAATGCCGTGATCAATACTAATTCTCTGTAACCTGCCTCCGTATCGGAGTAGTTAACACAACGGTACACAAAGCCAGAAGTGCAGGGTCGAACCCTGGATGTATGATTGTGTTTGCCGCACCATCCATTTCATATTTCATCGTTCATCCCCATATTATTCTGTGATTTTTAAAAGTTTTCCTTGCTTTCCACCCACTATTGGTTGTGGCGACGATGGATCAGTGATAATTAGACAAGATGGATGATGGAACACACGCTCAAGAAATACCCATTCATACGACGGGACTCGAACTTCGATGCCGGGATCGAATGTCGGCGTTCGACCACCGAGCCTGATAAAAACTTTGATAAATTATAATAACCATTAAATTAAGCATCATCTCAACGCCTACCAAAGAAATACACATACACTCAAACAAATGAAGTGCAGTAAAAATAAAAGAAGATCCAATGTGTCCAATGTGATATCTGTCAGGAGAAAAATAGAGCAGAGCTGGATGCAATTGTGGAAAGTTATGACCATATCAACTGAAAAAAAGTGCTGAAACATATCTTCGCAAAGAGACAAACTACGGTCCTTTATCTTCCTCAGGAGTAAGAGCAAGAAACAAAGCGATTGATACGAGCCAGGACAGCTTGGAACCCTTAGTGACATAAGTCCTGACGATAGGATCTAATGATGAGTAATACGTTGACGTGTTGTGTATGCACGTTATGGCACATTCCATCGGGCAAATGAGAATTTCTCGGTTTTCACAAAGAATTTGAGAAAGTCATTAATTTACATTTTATACCATCCCCACAATTTCTCTTTTTATTACTTTATCTTCAGGTGAGAAACGAAATCCGCAATGTGTGAAAATTTGAATTAATATTACACTGCATAAAGTTTTCTCCAAGTCGTAAATTTATTAATATACATGTGCCTCATAAGATATACAGGGTGTTTCACTCGCTTTCTGCCCTGATTTTTGCTTATAAAAATCAAAATATTGGTCATAATGTAACGAAATTTGCTGCGGATATACCTTGCGTATGAGAAGCATGATGACGTCTGATATATTCCTGCCAGGTTCAACAATATTAGTAACAATAATAATATATTAATATCAATACATATTGTGAATGAACAGCATGAGACTCTTTAGTGGTATACCAATGACACCTCTCAGAGCACGGGAAAACAATAAGATTTGCAGTCAAAAGAAAACTCAGAACTTACGTTTGACATATAGATTCAGGAATCTATTTATTTCGATTATGCAGTTTAAAAAATGTACATAAGTGTACAAGGGCAAAATGATATCAACAAAATATATCAACTCAAACAGGCATTGTCAGTTAAAAGAAACACACAATGACACTGACAAATAAAAATTACACAAATATATACACCCCGAGACAACGGCCTCAACAAGGGTTGAGGGTTCGAGCCCCGACAACATGAAATGAAATAAATTCGTCCGCACACAGAACCTCAACAAGTGCCAGGACGAAAAGGAGTTATGTATATGCACCCCACACTAGTCCTCCACACGAACCTCACCCCAACGAACACCAAGGAATCTCTGGTCAAAGCACATAATAAAACTCAACATTTAAATAATCACACAAAATGGCAAATAAGCAAAACTACTAACTCCTCAACAAGTACCAGGGTACAACGAGTTGTGTATAGCAAGAGGGTCGTAAGGTGTATTGCACCCTACACAGGTCCCCCACACGAACCACACCCCAACGAGCACCAAGCAAAGTATAAGCAAAGCATATTAGACATCTATACACTTCAAAGAGCAAATGAAAAATGGTTCAGAATCTGGGCCGACTGACTCGTATTTATACTTTTTTTGTCGCCACAGACGACTAATATCAGAATGGAAATTATATACGCAAAAGCGTGAACAAACATTAATACATTATAACAAAATGCACAAGAGACACATTAACAGCACAAAATTATAGACTGCATTTTGCAATTAAAATATTATTTAAATAACTCAAAACTTTACCAGAAAACTATAAAAACTAATAACGTGACATCAGCAACAAGATTAATATATACAAGGCGGGACTGTGCATTTCAACAGTCTGACGTCACTCAAAGATTTTGAAGTAAATAAAATATAGAAAGAAATACAGAAGGTTGTTTCACGTTGATGGTAACGATTTCGGTCACCAGGGAGCAGCACGTAGGCACAGCACAGAGCAGCCAGAGCCAGTAGGACGAAAGTACTGTGTGTTGACTTGCGAAAACGATGGTTGGTGTGTGAGTGAGTGTTTATATGGCACCAACAATTCCAGTCTTTTGGGAGGGGTACATCTGTGCCCTTTCCGACGTTGGTTATAGTTATAGCCAGAAACAGTGTCACATGAAAGCATTCCATGTGTCAAAGAAGGGCATCAATGCAGTGTTGAATCGCCATAAAGCTTGCACCGTACCTGTTGCTGAAACCAGTCAAAGTGGGACTCGGACATATCGGAAGCCCAAGCGTTCCTCCGATGTTGTGCGGAAAGTGAGATCCTTGGTGCGGTGTGAAAACCCTGCAACGCAAAGAGTGATTGCACACGCAGTGCAATGTTTCCCTCCAACTCTAAATCACATCATAGCCCAAGATTTACAACTTGTGCGGAAACACAAGGCTCAAGTTCATAAGTTGTGTGCCTCACATGTCCAAGAGAGGAAGACCAACAGTCGGAAGCTCTACGAACGCCATCTGGCATGGGACCGCTGAAAGTCTGTGGTGTCCCTGGATGAAGCATGGGTGTATCTGTCGGAATGTGGTAAAAAAAAGGGTCATCTACTATCGTCCACGTGATGCAAGAGGTCGATCTGAGTGGTTACGTGAATGTGCTGAAAGTTTTCCACGCGGGTTCATGGTTGTTTGTGGTTACTGCCATAGGGGCAAACTTCCACTGCGCAGAGTGGGAAAAAACGCTACAATAAATGCAGCCTATTACCACACGAATATTTTGGAGCCACTTTACAGACATGATATTCCTTCTCTCTATGGCAGTGACACATCTCGTGTTGTCATCCACCAGGACAAGGCTTCCAGTCATACGGCAAAGTCCAAGCAGGTATACATGGATCGGATGGCACGTGAAACGGGCATTCATGCAATCCCCTTTACAGACATCCCTGTGAAATCCCCCGATGCCTCTTCCATGGATTTTTGTGGGTTTCCGTTGTTGTTGAAACGAGCCTTGGGAAGCAGACGGACCCGCACAATTGAGGGTCTTTGGAAAGCTTGCCACGAGGAATATAATCGTTTGGACCAATGTGTTCTTCAAACGCAGTCTCCTCCACTGGAAACTCCGCTGCAGGGCCATTACTGCAAGACAGGGGTATCACGTGGAGCACTACCGCTCGTGGCATCATGGTTTTTCTTAAGGTGAGGTGGGTTCTAACTTTGTTACCATGGACATGAAACGACCTTCTGTAAAGCAAAATATGTAGCACAAATAGATTGTAAACCCAAAAACAATAGCATAAATTATCGCATGCTTAAAACTGTTCACGGGAAATGTCCTTTCATTCCCACCGAAAAACATACACACGATTCCATGATGAACCAAACACGTCAGGTCAAACGTCTTACATCGAGATATGTGTTCGTGTTAAACACACTCATATACGGCACCAACACAACAGTTCGGCACAATCACAATGTGCAAGGGCAAACTTCTCCCAACAAAAAAGAACACTGTTAATAAGTCTGTAAAGGGAAAATGAACTTGCTCTTGATCTCGGCGCAACCACAAGTGTGTCCCAGGAAGGACTCGTCATTCGCCCCATCCACTGAGAAACAAAATCGACGACAACTCGTGGAAGCATTCACAGTCTAGGAGATTTTAGATTCAACCTCCTAAAATTTAACTCCTTATGTCTGGAGAACAATTGAAAACCTTGAGATTGTCGAAATTCACCTTGCACACTCCCTTTCGAGTTTTGGTGGTGTCCAATAACACTGCCGTGTTTAATTTCACTTGGGTAGCTATGAAGGGCCCTGTCCACAGATAAAACAGCTTGGAAATGGTCCTGGCAACTGCATAATTGGGACGGTGTCTTCTCAATAGCACAAGGTCCTCCTCCTTCAGTTTCCGCCTCTTCACAGCATACCGCTACCGTAACTGCACTGGCACAACCTTACTCTGCCAGTCCTTCTCACCGTCTTCGGATTCGGGCTGAAAATTTGATACAATCTGGGATATAACTGCACGTACAAAAACAATTTGTAACTTCATAAACTGAGTTATTAACCAAGGAGGCAATGTTGAAGAGCATCATCTTGAACAATATTAAGTAGACACACTGGCAATCAACGTGAAGAAAACGTATGAATGTATCCAACTCAAGCTCTAAACTTTTCGTTTTTGCTAAAGCAACTGGATACAGTCTTTGACTCACTGGAACGTAGCTGGACAGATGAATTTCACAAACTAAGCCCTTTGCAGAGCCAGGTCTCTCTGAAAACACCTTACTATGTGCAATAAATATCTTAAATAATTTGGCTCTGAGTTCCTTAGTCAATAATATACTGGAGTCAATCTTCTCCCTTATATATCCTCTGGTGGTGTAGACCATTTCGTAGCTAGCTTCTTCAATTCTCCGGACACTCATCTGCCTGCCAACGGAATCATCATCATCATCTAGCTTTTGCTCAATTGGCTCTCCATCCACAATTAAATACAACTTTTGTGCTTGAGATTGATCTCTGCTTCATATTTCTGCAGGAACGAATAACCCAATAATAAGTCTGAAGGCAAGTCCTTCACAATAGAAATCTCTAAAGGTATGGTGCTCTCAGCAATTTCCAGCACGATGCTGTGCTTCCCCACAACTCGAGTTCGACTTTCTCCAGCGAAATCAATAAATCGCACCTCAGGAGTAGCTTGTAACATGGCCCCTGGTAAATTTTGCTTTATCTTCTTCCAATTATCTAAGCTCATAACAGATATTTCAGGTACAGTGTCCACTATACAGGCGATATCAACATTTGCTACACGTGCCTTGAACTCAGGCGCTCTTCCAAAGTTTTTAGACTGGCTAGCCTGACACAAATTGTAAAAAAAATTCACTCTCATCATGATTAATAACAAATACTAGCTTCAGATGTTTATTTGCAGACTGGGAAATATTTTCTGCAGCCCTCAGTTCTACCCGAGACCGCCCAACATCAGAAGGGGACGTTTGTATGCCAGGCGTGGGGTAAAATCCTGCACCTGGTCGAGATTCGCTCCATTCTCCCAGCAAAAGTTTCTGGTCAGCTCGACGCTCTGTTGCTGCTCGTTACAAGGGTATGACCCCGCAGATTCGGTTTGTACGTCACTGCTCGCCACTTGCAATCGTGGAGGGCTACGATCTCCCCTCAAAGGTTCACTGTGCCCTGGTTCTCAGTACGTGGCCTCTCATAAGGTTCATATCTGGCAGCAGTATACTCACGTCTCTGCCTATCTTGGCGTCGTTGACGATAACGATTGTTGTTTCTTTGTAGACCTGCAGAGCGATTTCGATTGTAATTATTCTCGGGTTTCTGTTTACGGAGTTGCCTGGAATATCTCGGTTGTTCTGGTTAGTGGCGTTTTCTTTTCTCCACGCAGTTCGCCTAGCATCCTGCTCTTCTGCTTGCTCGTATTCTTTAACAAAATCAGAAAGCAAATGAACAGTTGCGGGAGCATAAGCCATACACAATTGTTTCACTCCATAAGGCCGCTGGCCTATTATGAGGTTTACCACCTCCTGCTCTGTGTAGTGGTTACTCAGGTTTCTGTAAGCAGAGTATACATACCAAACATACTCTTCCAAACTATTACCTTTGCTTTTGTTGTACCGTTTGGCCCTTACATATGCCCTTTCTTTTGCCTCTGAAGAAGCAAAACGCCTCTTAAACGCCCTGCAGAAATCTGGATATGTGTGGAAATCATTCTTATGAGAGTAGAACCAATCCAATGATAAGCCATGTCCGTTAGCAGACGAGGAATAATCTTCAGCCTGTTTCTATGCGGGATCTGAAGGATCTCAAGGTTGGTGTCTTATACCTTCAGATAAATCTCAGCTAAAGTGGCTATAATACGTATTTCCGCATGGAATTCAGGTCTGCCATCCGGTGAGTCATCCCATCGCGCGTAGCATTGGTTGGAGGATTCCTTTCTTTTCTCTTTTCCGAAGAGGTCGACTTGCTGCCTGAAACTGGAAACGTTCTCTCTGTAGCTTCTCTTTTTAACATGTGTGCGGTTGCGCTGCCCCGAAGAGACCTCAGAACGACTAGGAGACAGCAACCTTTGAAAAGGCGCTCCTAGCTGGTCTAACCGCGGTAGCTCTGGTTCGCTGGAGACGGGCAACTTGCTTATAGTGGGAGCAATCTTTCATCGTGCTCTCTAGAACCCTCCGTGCCTTTAAGCTTCTCCGCCACTGTCTCTACAACTCGCAAATTCAGGTTTTCTCTCAGCTGATCTGTCACACTGCCCACCTGGTTTTCCAAATCTCTGAACATTTATTCCCTCAAACTGCTCTGCGTTTCAGTGATTTCCTTTCGGAAGTCCTCTTTGGCCTGCTCAGCCTCTTCCCTCAATAGAACAACTGTTTCCTGGAGTTTTGATTCCAGCTGCTGAGAATTGGACTGACATGCTTCACGCAGGCTCACTATCTCGATTTCAAGGCTTTCCTTCAATTGCTGATGTCCCACAGACATTTTCAGAGTCAGGTGTTCGATCCTCTGTCCCATCTCTGAAGTGGACGCAGCGAGTTTTGAACAACCTGCCAGGTTCAACAATATTAGTAACAATAATAATATATTAATAACAATACATATTGTGAATGAACAGTATGAGACTCTCTAGTGGTATACAAATGACACCTGCGCAGTGGTGTCAAGAGGTCCCGGGTTCGATACCCGGTGGAGGCACAAGTGGTTCGGATCCCGCTTTAAACTGTAGGTCTAGTGCCGATTAGCCTTATATACGATTAGCCATCGTTGCCGTTCATGACGTAGTCACTCAAAGAGAATAAAAAATCCGAGTAGTTTTTTGGAATTAAATTACATTTATATTAAATTAAATTTCTTCCTAAAATAAAACTTTGAAATTGGGAAATTAGAGAACACTCTCTGAAACCTCATGTAAAGAGAAAAGCGAGTATTGGTTATGCATTTCATCATCCATAGACAATTTTAATCGGTTTCTGACACATATCAAGCAATTAATATATTTATTCTTCTCTCATTACATATTCCATGTAATTAAAAAGGTGATAAGTGATACATTTACATTTTCAAACAGATCGTTTAACGTTATTAAATTATCTGTTCATTTTAGATCAATCCTGTTAATAAAGCTCCGAAAAGGTTCAAATTATTGACTTAACGTAATATGGAATCCATGCTAGTAATACGATACACATGTTAATTTCCAATATCGAACATGGAGGTTCAAAAGCTGCAAACGTATGGCACAACATTAAAAAAAATGCAAATCAGCACTGAAATGTTGAAATAGATTCATCTTTTCAAATTCTGGAAGCAAAATAGAAGTGACCACCACTTCTCCTTAGGGGTCCTCCAGTCTACGGAAATGTGCTTACGACACAGATTTCTTGAGTAGTACATTTTAGTATGCGTGCTAATCATGATGGTGTTTCTCACATTTTTATACAAGGTAGGAAATATTGAAGTGTGGATTGAGAATTGTCCAGTTCGGGATTCAGTTAGTGTTATTTTTTTAATGACATGTGTGAATATGCGTTCTCCGTTACTTGCAGGGTAAAATCAAAGACGTTTGACTGCATAAAAATTCTATTCCATCCGTAGATAATAAGTCGGAGGTGAGATTTATATAAGATATATAAAAGATAGTATATGAAATAAATGGATAAAGAGTGCTACTTTTATTATAAGAATTACTGTTTCAAATAAATTTCGGGGAGTAGAAACACGCACGTCTCTTGCTATGAAGGGGCAAATTTCATAATGCTAAATAATGATTCGCACTCCATGCATCATGGAACTCGACACAAGGGGTCCCGAGTTAGATACCCGGTGGAGGCACATAATGGCTCGGATCTCACTATAAACTGTAGGTCCAGTCCCGATTAGCCTTCTTGTGCATAAAGTGGACTTAAAACACTAACTCAATCAATCAATCATATTTCAGTCACGAAATAATAACGAGAGGGGAAAACATCTTAACCATATTTCTTACGTTTACTGTCCGGTGCCGGGTAAGTCACAAAATTGTTAAACATATCAGGTGTCTGAGTTCTTTGTTTTTTTTCTATAAGCTCCCAAAACTTGAAAATTTTGAAAAAATCAATAGTTTCACGTTCTGTATCCCCAAATGGGGACCGGGGAAAAAATTGAAATTTGCAGGACAGTGAGAACTATTGATGCTTACCATAGATAATATTAAAATTTGGTGAAGGTGTTTTTCGGAATAAGAAAAATATTTAAGCTTATCCATAGAAAGCTAAGGCTTCGTCAAATTAACAACGCCTAAAAGTGTATGCCCAACCCTTTCTTACAACATGATGTGCTTGGCACTCTCAATACCCTCAATTGGTCTTGAACTGTTGAGGGAGTTATAGTACTGTCTGGGTTGAATTGCTGTACAGTTGACAAATTATTTGATATTATTTTTTCTGCGTAATCGTACTGACGAAGCATTAGCTCTAACGTAACCAAATTTGCCACATTCTTTTCAACAAGTGAAAATCAATTGTGTTTTGCAAAACAAAACTAAAAATCTGGTTTTGCTGTTTTAGACAACTCATGGCACAGCATCTATCTATTAAACTTCTAACTAACCTGTGATAACCGTAAAAAGAAAGAAGGATGACAAGAAAGTATTACAGCCATTGTTCCCAAGCAATATGTGGAGAACACCAAACAAATTGATGTTTCAAATGCAACTATGGACATGAAGTCACGTCAAAACTTTTCTGTTTGTTACTAATACTACAGCGCCTTGAATAACGTAGTGTGGAAAATGGCACGGTTCTACGCTCTCTGCCTCGTTCCACTCGAAAATGAACCGCTAGAGGCGCTGGTGTTGGACCCGGTGCTTGGTATTTGTCTGCTTATAATGGAAGTAAATGGAGTTTTCGCTACAACGTCTGATTCTTTTACATGAAGCATTTCTATGAATTTGATAATTGCTATGATATTTGGTACAGTGGTAGCGAAGATATTAACGAACATTCTAGACAGTCGACCACGTCCTGTTATCGTCATACTTTCGATAATAATACGGGAGAAAAAATACGCGTTGAATGCTGTTAGCAACTAAATTCTTGTGTATTAATTAGGTTCATTGTTATTATCATCATCATTTCTTTTAAAGATATACACACTGAATATATTTTTGTATTTTTGTATTTTTGATATTTACTGTCTTTTTTCTTCCGCTTTAAACTAATCGCGGCGATGATGATGATTGCATGAAACAACAAGGGGAACCCCACAAAACTTTCTTAGTGCCATCGACATGAGTGTAAGGAAACTTTCAAACCAATGGGACAAGCGACACGGCATGTTCACACTGTACTGTCACACTAGTGACACTCACTTCCAGACTGTAAAATAGCATTCATTACACATGACGGTCCAAACAGCAAACGTTCATATGGCGTATTCGCGAGATACTTGTTACTTCTGTCGGAAAGCTCCTTAAAGAAAGGGTGCTGAGACCGAAGCGACGCGCTATAGGGGGAGTTCCGAACTAAGTGACAAGCAACATGGTGCCTTCAGTCTATTAGCAAGCGTTGCTTGCGAACAACAGATAGGCGACACGATAAACCGCACATTACAACAACAGATCTAGGCGACTCGATAAGCCACACGTGTCGCTTTGTTGCGTCTGCGTCGCTCAAACTGGGCCATTTCCTCAATAGCTTGCAACATGTTGCCGTGATTTGTTGTTCGGGCATACGCGATGCAATGAGTGTCTTGCTTTCGTGAGATTGCACACCAAAGCGACAAGCGGCACGCGACACTTATCTCTTGAGGATTTCACCAACCGAACGCTGGCTTGTGCTTTCCGTCATGCCGCTACGATGTGAAATGTTGCTCTTGATTGGCTCCTTTCCAAGCAACATGTGTCGCTTCGGTATGAAAGTTGCCTTGGACCGAATGACTCGTGTCGCTTTGGCGTGAAATCCTCGTATCGTTTGTCGCGTGTTGCTTTGGTGTAAAATCTCCTTGAGGAAACGGTGCAGTCAGAGCTTGTGTCCCTACGGTTCGAAAGGCTGCATTGATTACGGACTACTCGCTTCCAAGCGACACTTGTGGTTTGTCGCCTCGGTATGACATATCTTTCAGGATACTATTTATATTCTAATGACATAGAAAAATAAAACTCTAGTACACAATCCAACACCTGACGTCCGGAATCACTTTGCGATGTTTCTTCTTGTGTTACGCATGCTATTTATTTATTAATTTTATTTTACTTTTCTTTCAAAATTAATGCAATTTCGTGACTGCAAATCACTCCACAAATATAACTGTTTCCATCAATTCACGTATCGCCTTTCAAGACAAACAAATCTACATAATATATTCCAAAAACTAACAAAACCGCATTACTTTCATAAGAAAATTAGCACCGACATTGATCGCACTGCCATCTATGTTTCTCATCCGTCGGGAGAACCAGTTTCTTGGGTCTTTTTCCACACTACGTTATTCAAGGCGCTGTACTAATACTATCAGATACAAAATATGTTAGCCCAGTCTAATTGGCAATAAAACTCTTCCCATAAAGCAAAATGACTACGCCTTACCACCTTAGCTCTCCAGGGTTAAATGTATCCAAAAATAGCCCCTTGACAATACCAAATAAAGCACGTGTGGAACTGGTAAATTAAGAAATTTCAAGACAAAAGATAACTACAAATACATTCATTTGAATTTTGTTTGAAAATCACTTATTCATTAAAAGTGCAATTAGATGGAAATGAGCGTATAATTCTTCAATGTAATTTAAATTAGTTCCACGGCTGGTGATGTTCACTCTATGTTCTACTTTCTTTCAATCGTCGTACTTATCAATCTTAATTCCAACTGAAATATAATTGTCATTCGAAAATCTTCACTGTTCTAAGTTTCGTGTCTGTGAATGAAAAGTAGAATAACGAGCATTGGAGAGCATGAGCATATTGCGAAACAAACGTTCAGAGTAGGAAAGTAATTTACGAATCCATCAACAGCAGCATAGTTACAACAGTGCTGGAATCTTGAGAAAAATCTTTGCATAACTTGATTAAAACTAGGTCTTCAAGAACGAACAAGAATGATAGGTGGAATATTGTTCAAAATGAAAATTGATTTAGTAAGTAAAATTGGATACATTCAAAATGAACCTTTAAATATGTGATCATAACTTGCTTCCTCGATTTCGATTTACATAAGACGCATCAGTTAAAAGTTTAATATTTTTTGTGTGTTTACATTATTCTGTTAAGAGACTCGGACCTAGAACTACCGTTGGCATGGTCGTAAGCAAAACATGATACCTGGTGGCAACAATTAAAAGTTGCCCTACTTAGAGCCCTCTAGGGCCCATTCGAAGCAATGGATTGTCCTGAAAGTTAGTAGAGATGATATGGAAGCCATGGGTAAATGAATGCTTACAAAAATAGTTTAAAATTTCACCATCAGGTTGAAATCTGGTGCAGATAACAGATAATAAAATCTTTCTTCAATAACACATGGGCAAAGTCAAATGGTGTTCTTTTGATACCTTACAGCGCCTTCTTTGGAGAGTGACCTGGGACAACTGGAAAACTTTAAAGAAATTAAATTGTGATGTTACGGTTAGTTTGACAGGCCTTAATTTTCAACAGTGTTTGTCTGAAACATTTTCTTGCTTTAGTCAACGGTTTTTGAATGGATGCCCATAACTATCTTGTGGTTTCAGCGAATCACTAACTTCCAAACAATATCTTCCATACGGGGGGAAAATCACAAAACTATTACACGTGATCACTTGGAAACGCAAGCAAGTTGAATGATGATGTACTCTTCCAGAGGTGTTCCCGTATGGTTCATACGGGCCTCATCGTTTCATGCAAAATTTATTGGAAACATTTCTGGCATTAACGGACACCTAAAAATGCAATTTTGTACCTACTGAAAAACTTATTGTTTATAGGTCTACTTGATATATTTGTAAATGAATCATTGGAAGTAGAAAATAGAAGAGAACTGATAATGTATACTTGCTTATTTACGATCGCAGAAAAATGGTTACGAATGAATGTATGAAGTTATATGAAATCAACTTTTGAGGCGTCAATCCAAATATGGAAGCTAGTACAAAAATATTTCTTATTAATACTGGTTTTAAATTAAATAATCTATCATACTTAGTTTCACTTGACTCTTCCCATTTAAAATTATCGAGGCACTTACTTCCTGCCGGACCCCGCGGTGCAGTGGCTATCATATCGCGCTACGACGCCAGGGGTCCCGGGTTTGAATCTCGGCCTGGGCATGGATGTTTATGAGTGTCAATTCATGAATTTCATCATGTCATCACTCATCTCCATCTTCCAAAATTAGCCAAAAGTGGCACAGAAGAGAATCTAAATAAAGCGAATCAATCTATAAATCAGTTTCCTGAAAACGCAATTTAATGGACAACATTCTTATTTAATATATTTTTATTATTATTATGTTTTTCCTCTTTACTTTCTTTACATTTATGTATGCATATACATCTACATACGTTTATGAATGTAATTGTGTAAAATTTGATCCATGTTTGATACAAGAAAATGTATAAGGATGATATGTGTAACTTTTATATGTACTTTTTATGTTTGAAAATGTGTAAATTTTTTTATGTATATATTAAACTCCAAATGAATGGCTTATTGCAGAAAGGGACCTGAGTAACATTTTTGAGGTATCGGAGTTAATTTTTTCATCTCCACTGTGTCTAGCAGCATACTGCAGGGGGGTGCATTGAGGGTTGCAAAATTAACTATTCATTATGTTGAATATTTGAGCCAACAACGGCACATTTCTTTCTTACACTATTAATATTATACGATTTTTCATTGTTTTTCTCAGAATTGTGCAAAAGTGACTCAGGTCCCTTTCTGCAATAAGCCATTCAAATGTAAGAAATTTACTGTACACTGTAAACGTGCAGTTGCATGTTGTTCGCAGCAAAATAAATAAATAAATAAATTCTTACTTCCGGAATACATCCATGTCTGACATCATGTAGCTACTAGACTCATATGATTTATGATATGATGGTAATAGTATGTTCAATCGCTCATCCGTTTCAAAACTATTCGTCGATTAAAGGTTAAAAGTAGTTAAACGTATTTTCTTTCTTCTGGACCTCTAAAAATATGACATCATTTTAATACATAAATGAAAACACACAAAATGAAATCTCATACATAACTAAACAGTAACGACGATTGGGTGCCAACACTGGAAAGGCAAGGACAGCTTACTTTTTCTTGGTAGACAATCTTTAGCATTAAGAGGTCGTAGTGTTGGGGGCAAAAAGTAGGGGGCTACTGCCACTAATCGTCGCTACTGTGCCCTACAAAATAATTATATGATAAACTTATTACAAATGGATATTAATTTGATTAATAAGTCAAGTCAACATTCAAGTCACACCTTATCCAAGCATATTCTCGATTACGATCAATGTGTATTTGTATATGATGTGTAATTAACATTAGAGTTCCATTAATATAGGCTAATTAAATTTTATCTTAATCTATTTGATTAAGCATAAACAAATAGTTTGTATAATTATCTAACAGAAGCAAGATCAATCAAATCAGTTAATGGATAATTTTCAATTTTTAGTTCTACCCGCTTACCGTCAAATAAATATAAATCTTATTTGTTTTGGTATTGTCTGTGTTTAAGGAAGTATGGTGTAATATAAGTATGGATAAAAAAGATCAGTTTTTGTACTGGAGCAAAATCTATTTACTGTTCCAAGTAAAGCGCTACTAAATTATATGTTGAGTATTTTATCTTGCTAACTCTGGTTTAAACCTCTCATGGTATCGGTATGCTTCAAATCCTGACGCCAATTACCACGAACAACTATAGCTCAGTCAGATTTGAACTATCTGGTTGGGTCAGTTGTAAAAGTAAAATGTTCAACAATATTCAACGTCTTGGTCTTAATATTTTGAAGTAATTTCAACACACGAGCCTTGGACACGTTTATAGCATTCGATTAAAATCAATTAAGAGTCGGCAGAAATCCTAAGTTAATGAAATCATGTGCTGTTTTAACAACATAAACTTGTGCATAAATGGATTTATGTGATATTAGCACACGCGTAACTTACAAAGCAAGGAGGTCACCAGCACCCTTAAATTCCGAAATTTGTTGAAATTTTCAAGGGTATTTTTGTCAACGTCCTGGGACTTACGGTTTAAAGTTCCTCCAACCAACATCCACAAGTTATGCTTTTCGATACTAGTGAACTGTACTCAAATAATCTTATAAACTGACAAAAATACCATATTGGTTCGATACTGGATTTATTAAAGATTAAGAATTACATAGTAATAGAAATAATTAATTATGTGCAAGATGTGAAAAATGACAACTAATTAAAAATATAACCTGATCTTGAACTTTGAAATTGAATTTCATAAGAACATACCTAGGCAATATGCAAAATGTACCCGGAAAACGTTATGATAGAAAATCATTAAAAAGTTACAATGGTCATTTTAGGCTAGTATTTGCTTTTTCTAGCAGTGACGTACCAAATAGTTAAAGTGAAACTATAGTCTGCATTGCTTCAAACGTTTTTTCCGAACTTCAGTTACGTGATAGGATAATTGAACACCGAGGGTCATAGATGTAAATTTCTATTTATTTTTAGGGCATACTAATTCAGAGAAACAATAGGTTAGAGTATAATGTTAGTTATCGTTTTGAGAATTACATATTGTTAATCAATTTTGTTATTTATCATAGAGTTCTAACTGCCTATTCTGACAGCGAGAGGCATTAACAACCCTTGAGAATCCATCTGACATCTTTAATATCAATGAGTTTGTATTGTAGTTATGTTACAGTAAAACCTCGTTGATCCGGACCCCGATAAGCCGGAATTTGCTTAATCCGAACAGGCAAAGGAAAAAAAAGCTGAATGCAAAGTTTCAAATGTAGCTAGAAGTCAACAATCGCATTAGTCATATTGATCTGTAACGGCTAATAATACGTATATCAAACGTCCATGGGAGAACTTCCCAAAGAAAAGGCAGTCAACCACTCATGAAATTCTGTTTCCCACAGACTTTCGGGAAGAAGCCACATTGACACAGGAATAACCTCGGCATATTCTCGTAAAACTCTGGACACTATAATATGTGGCCGTACAAACATTTTACTGTACTGTATAGTGTATTTAGGCCTATGCCCTTTAAATACATCATAATAAACGTGTTTTGTTGCTATACACGGAGTTTTTAATGCACTTTATACTGTTCTTTTAGGTTATTTCAGTTAATCCGGACTTTCGTTAAACCGGTCAACTTTCCCACCCCATTAGTCCGGATTAACGAGGTTTTTACTTTACATGCTTAAAAATTAATCACTTTTCAAAACTATTGAAACTAGAGTATTCTTCTCATTCTGTAAGTTATAGCTAATTTTGAGATGCTAATCTAATAATATATATATATATATATATATATATATATATATATATATATATATATATATATATATATATATATTCGCACATTCTATGACCTCCCGTTCATGTCAACTGTCATTATCACTGAAACGACAAGAAGAATGAAGGCGAACCGTTTGCGAGATAATTGGGAATGGATTGTTAAGATCCGCCACTGACTTGATTGTTTGAACACATCGTACGCTTATCTCCTTGTGCACTCCGAGGTTTCTTTGTCTAAAATTGAACACTGCCTTTCAAGAGTGTCATTCTAACTGTAACATGTAACATACTGTACAGTACAATAGTCCTTGGTAATAAAAGCAACAGTAATGTCTTGCGAGTTGAACATTTAACCTACTTCTGTTACTTGTTACTAAGTAGAACTATCGAACCTCACACGTGAAAAGTATTCGATGTGTACCAAAAACCAAGTCAGTGGTGGATCGTAACATACACTCGCAATTATCTCGCAAACGGTTCATTTGGGACCCCATATTTACTCAGATTTTTTTGCTATCGTGTAATTTTCACGGTTTCAGTTTGCGCTATCGCTTCTCGTACAACCTGTATCCATATGGAGGCAAGCATACTTGCATTTCAATGCAATGCGAGTATTGTAGGTTTGTCGAAAGCTGTTTCGATATGATATAAAAATCATACAAAGAAGAATGTTTGTCATGGAAAGTTGATGTTTGATTTCTTGTGATAAGAACCAAGGACTTTAAAACGAAGGCAAAATATATCATCCAATTTGAGACAAATGGCATTTGACGTCATTTACTGTCGTTGGCAGGCAAGGTAGTGGTATTGTTCGAAAAAACAAAACCAACAATTTATTTTGTACATCACTGCTCGTTTTAAAAAAAGCGTTCCAGGAAACGTCCCGTCCGGAGCAGATATACAACGTAAAGTGCTGTTAAAATTAATGATGATGCGATATATAAGGTACCAAGAACGTGTTTCAATGTACGTTACAATGGTCAATTGTCATCAGTAATTTCAATTTTAATCTGACCTTATACATTGAATTGGCTATCATTTTATTCACAACTCCTGTATCGTTGACTAGCTGTTTTCAATTTGACAAACCTCCCAACAAATACCGTTACGTGGTACACTTTCTAGCATCCAATCTTAATTCAGCATTTTCCACTGTCCTCCTCTTTACCTACTATGCTACACCACATTCTACCACTACGTTTCGAGCCAACGCCTCGAATCAGGGCAACAGAAGATATCATCAGTACACGTTTCCGATTCACCACTGAACAATTGAGTGGATTTGACATGGGTGAAGATCATGTCGAATTACATTAGGCAATGAATATTAAAAGGTACAAATTGCCTAGCAGGTCCTCAATTTAAACGTACCTTTTCCTTTCCGAATAATGTAAAAGGAGTGCTACAATAACAGACTGTTTTTGACTCAACATTTTCTCACAAATATTTGGGTACGAAATTTTGCGACATGCACTTTCTCTCACAGTCATTTTATTGGAAAAGGTGGTTCAAAGAAATTATGATAAAAATTCTAGTAATCAATTCTCGATGATATTATTCTAAGGTACACATACACACTTACACGATAACATGCATAGATGCTATCTATCGCACACTTCAACACATCCAAATATCTCACACAAATACAGATGTAAATTTTAGAATAGCAGACATACTTTCCATAAATAAAGTATATAATTTCAGGATCAAGAGCAGTAAGTTAATAATAACCTGCATATAGAGCATGCACGCCTCCTAACTGCACCAAATCTGTCAACATCATATATGAGACAGATTTAGAATTGAATTGAATTGAATTGTTGTTAAAGTCCACCTTATGAAAAGATAGACTGATCGGGACCGGACCTACAGTTTTAAGTGGGATCCGAACCACTGTGCAATGTGCCTCCACCGGGTATGGAATCCGGGACCGCTTGATTAACAGATTTAGAATAACAACTTTTACAATAATTATTCAAATGTTAGGAACAGTATAATACTACCAAAAATTGAATCACTACAAATCATGTTTTAGATCTCGTTAAAAACATAGAGTGAGAGTAAAGCTTGTGAGGTTCGATGTTTAATGAAATTTCCCATAGCCTATACACGAGTTAATTTTCATATTTTGTCAAGTGTGAACTTTTGGAAACAAATCTCAATTCATATTCAACCAATCTGAAAAGCTTTCTTTTTAGTTGTTTGTACACTATGTAATTTCTGTGAGGTGTTTTCTTTCCTCTTGAAGATATGTTAAAATTCAATGTATGCGATAATGGACAAACGAATTGTCATTTTTTTTCTGGTTAAGTGAACCTTACAGATGGGTTAAAAGAAAGTAAGCAAATTAGCGTCCAAATTAACTTAAAGTTCTTTCCTTAAAGTAAGTAGAGTAAATGAGAAAGCTTTTCCTCAACTATGAAAGGTTTTACTTCGACACTATATGTGCACAAAGAATGCCAGAAAGATATCAATTTTGCATACAGAATTAACACTATGAAATGCGTGGTGTTGATATTCACTTGACCAATTGGTTGGTCGGGCTCGTTTCCTTCGTAACAACCTTGGAATTGTGTGCAGAAGGTATAAAGTTAATATTATTAGAAACTCAGAAACTGCTATTGACTTTGTTGAAGACGGCAGCCGATGATAATCACCGGAACGTGGTGCAGGCTGTTTAGTTCCTGGACTTTGAAGCCTGTTTCTTAATCGACGTGAAAGAAAAACACCCTCTGCTTGCAATTGCGTTTTGATACAACAGTTTACGTATAAGTAATTGGTGGTTTGTTTGTATAGTTATACATGCGCCTCTCCGATGGCGCAGTGGTAATTGCCCCGTCAAGTTCACTGCTCTTTTTTAAACTCGGTGTAGTGGAGTTGTATCCCGGTGTCAGGCTGGTGCAAGGAAATGACGTTCAACCAAGTAGACGATGAGCGGTGTTCAAGCTCAGAAGATTCAACAAATGCCTGTCTGCTGCTTAAACGGTAATTTCATTAGTTAGCACGCACCATGTGATCATACACCACAAGAAACACCGCTCCAGAATTTAGTGCAAACACAAAATACACTACTTGACACCAAATCGACGAAGTAGACGAGTTGGTGTTGCACAGTGTAACCAACTTGACGCGAGAGTGCAGAGAGTCAAAGAGTGCAGCCAACTAGAGGGGGGGGGGCTAATTTCGTCGCAATGCAAACAACGTCGTGGATCGTCCTGCAATGACGTTCTTCCTTCGCGAAACCTACTCCACTCTTCAACAAGCGGCACAGGCAATGTTCCTAATCCACTGCCGTCATTTGACGATGAATGTCTCGTTTACTAGCGTCTTCCGCCACCCGGAAACGTACGACTGCTCGCTGCTCTTCCTTACTGGCCTCCATGATAATGTCCCTGCACGTCTGCACTTCACACTGCCCCACTCGCACTAATTCGCACAAACCTGCGACGCGACTGCCATCTACCGGGCGACAATAAAACCCCCTTCCAGTGGCAGGAGTGGTTGGTTGGTTTGGCGTTTTAAGTCATCTTCATGCACATTAAGGCTAATCGGGACTGGACCTACAGTTTAAAGTGGGATCTGAACAACTGTGTGCCTCAACCTCCGGGTATTGCAAGGCGACGACTCTTCCACTGCGCCATCGGGGAGGCCCAATGGCAGGAGTTTCGTGGAGTCACGACATCTACACGTCGATATATACGAGGTGGCCTGCTTTCCATTCACTGACCCTTATGTTAATTGCGCATTGTCCATTGTCTGGTGCTTCCATCAGAGCACCATACTTGCAGTTAACAACAGGTAGGTTGCTCCACAACCAGCAAAGATATTTGTTCACCTGAAGACGAGAGAAGAGGGGGTCCCTAAAAGGTTGTCTTGGAATGATTAGAAGTAGACGTAACAAACAATAGATAGTGCAAATTTATTCTATACACATGTCAATTTTTGCTTCTCGTTTTCATTTCGGCGTTGATACGATTTCCTTTATTTGTTGATGTGGTTATCCTTTTGAACTTAACAGGGGTTTCCAAACATTTTGGTTTCATGGCGCCCATGGTGTTTCAATATTTTCCGTGGCGCCAAAGTCAGAATGTAGGCCTAACACTTGTAACTTGTTAATGTGGTTAGATTGCTTGCCTTAAGTTAAAAAATGAACAGATATTTGAAATTAAGAAACAGTTTATGTGTAAAAAGTTCTAAATAAGAACATATATGGATTGATGCGATGGTCCGATTTAAAAACCATGTGTAGACTAACAAGTAAGTTTCATTTCAGTGAAAATATTGGAACATTTCGCGGCGCCTCTGTAAGCTTGCCACTGCTCCCTAGAACGCCGCGACGACTGAAATGTATTTAACAGGTTCTCGTATGTCATGTTGTCACATGATTATTCACATCTTCGCCAAGGTAAGTGCCTAGCGATCAGAGCCCAAGAGATTTATATAGAATGGTAGACTTTCTTTTATATATAACTTGTAATCAGGTTGTAGGTTATGCATGTACGAAACTTCACACTACTCCTCTATGAATAGGGCGTAGGGATGTGACGACTTCATCGCCCAGTGACTTGTTCACTGCAGTTAGTCAACCAACAGAGTGAAATGGTCAACACTTTCCTCTGTTGGGATTTACAGAGGTGTCCTGTCATGGCTCTATGAGCGTCCCACAATCGGCAGAAGTGAGGTATGGTTGGTGGACTACAATGTGATCCTCCCAGCTAGATCCGAGGGATCCATTGACAAACGACAGGTGCGGTCCTCCATTCATATTGGGGCTTAGGTGTAGAGCTAACAACTCTACACTGTAAAAAAGACATGTCAAGAATCAGCAATATGAGGCCATGGATGTTCCCAAGGTAAAATATTCCGGAGGTAAAATAGTCCCCCGTTCGGATCTCCGGGTGGGGTCTACTTTGGGAGGTTCCTGGACAAGGATAAGATCTTCATTAGGAATAAGGATATTAAATTAGGCACCTGGAATGTTCTGAGCCTTTACCGGCCTGGGGCATTTCAGTGTACAGTTAATGAGATAGTGAAGTATAAATTAGATGTAGTAGCTGTCCAGGAAGTTAGGTGGCCAGGAGAAGCGAATAGTAAAACTAAAAGTTATACTTCTTTATATGGTGGTACTGAAAATCATAATTTTGAAACAGGCTTCTTCATAAATAATAGAATTATCTCGGCCCTTAAAACAGTAGAATTTATTAATGACAGGATATCATATGCAGCGTAGGTGGTGTAAAATTATTTTAATAAGCATACATGCACCAACGGAAGATAAAGATGAAAATACTAAAGATTATTTTTATGCAGAGTTAGAACAAGTCTTTGATAAATTTTCACAGTATGAAATGAAAATTCTGTTAGGTGACTGTAATGCACAAATTGGTAAAGAAGAGACATTCAAACCTGCGATTGGTAAAGAAAGTCTTCACGAATTAAGTAATGATAATGGTCTTATCATATCCTTAGTCCGGGGACCTCCCAAAGTAGTCCCCGCCCGGAGATCCGAATGAGGGACTATTTTACCTCCGGAATATTTTACCTTGGGAACATCCATGGCCTCATATTGCTGTTTCTTGACATGTCTTTTTACAGTGAAGAGTTATCAGCTCTGCGCCTAACCCCCAATATGAATGGAGGACTGCACCTGTCCTTGGTCAGAGGATCCCTCGGATCTAGCTGGGAGGATCACATTGTAGTCCACCAACCACACCCCACTTCTGCCGTTTAAAATCATTCAAATCCGTCCAGTGGTTCAAAAGTTCAATTTTTGTGGTTTACATCCGTTGTCTGGCCTCTTAGAACGCGAAATACTGCGTTAACCGCCGTGAACAGAGTATCTCTTTACTGAAGGTTAATTGGCATTGCTTACTACGATGAAATTAATTTATTAGGTTATATAATTACTTAATGATATCTGTTTGCTTTAAGCAAGATTTGATCGTTATAATGTTTACTCGAACTTAAATGCACAAATAATCAGTGAGAAGAGGCAAGTGAATGTTTGTTTGGAAAAGTAAATATGCATACGACAAAGTTTTATCTGTATAAACAGGTTCCATATTATTTTTTTGCAAGTGGTCATTTAGTTATTAAACGTACAGTTAGTATACTCTAATGAAGCTTGGATTGCAATTAAGCAAATTGTCAAGTAATATTTAGAAGAACTTGAAATTTCTTCCTAAAGTTTCTTCTTATGTGTCTATGTGACTGCCAGATTCCACGTAAGGTTGAAAAGGGTGGGAGGAACTCATGTTATTTATTTCAGTACTGACAAATAAATATAAATGCATAAATTATATATATATTACCACGAAAAGAGACCATAGACCCATCCGTAGATAAGTCTCTATTGAACTTACTGCACGTATTTTATTCTACCGGCATAGAAATGAAAATACAGGTTGATTGCCAATTGGAAGTGGAACGTTAAGGTGTGGCTCGGTGAGACTCATCTATAATATTTCTTCATAGACCTAGGGCGCAAGAAAGAATCTACAATCCACTCCCCTATTAGAAGTAGAGTAGAGTTATTGTTTCAAGTTCAGTTTATGCACAGATAGACTAATCGGGACTGGGATTATAGTTTTTGTAGTTCGGAATCAATGTAAAAGAAATGTACGCTTAATTGTAACCCTACTTTAATAATAATAATAATAATAAATACAAACCAATATGGACAACCACCGGTATCGAACCTAGGACCCCTTGATTACAAGGCGACGATGTTAATGTTATTGAGTTGGTGTTTTAAGTCAACTTTATGCAAAGGCTAATCGGGACTAGGCCTAAAGTTGAAAGTGGGATCCAAACCACTATGTGCTTGCACCGGGTATCGAACCCAGGACCCCTTGATTACAAGGCTATGACACTACCAGTGAGATCAGCACCACGCCCCTGGCCGCCTTTATCCCCCTGAGTTTCCGCCAGGTACCCACTTTATACGACGCTGGGTGGGCGCCTGAGTCGCTTGAATAGGTTGAGTTAGTAGTGATACCTTTATTATGAATAAAATACATGTTCAAATATTTAAGAAACAGCTTCATTTTTCAAAAGTTATTAATCTCTTGGTAAGCATTTTGAATCCAAACACTGTACATTTTCCTATGGAATATGTAAGCCCATAGTGTAATATTACTCATGAATGACGTATTGAGACTCAATAGACAGGTGACGCAGGAAGTTTATGCCATTGGCTGGGCTTCTGCGCTGGGCGAGCGAGAAGTCTAGCGTGGCAGATCCTTGCCGACTGAGAGAGACTTTGGACGAACTGGACACAGGCTTTACAGGCTAAGTATACTGCATTACCGTCTATCAACCTTTTGGGGCCTGCATGACCGGGTGTAATTTACCTAAAGATAATAGAGTTATTTTGAGTTCTTAAAAGTGCAAGAAAAGGAATTTGTTTTTGTTTTAATATTTTTTAGGTGGATTGCTCCGGGTCATGTTGGCTGTGGGGGTTTTGGGCGGGGCTGCGGTTGTCTCTGACTCTTGTAGCCGTTACTTACTGACTGGTGACAATTAAATGGGACGAACTGTACTATTTTAACGTGGATATAATCCTTAGAAATTTCTGTTGAGTTAACTAAATTTGGAAAGTATGAGTAATAATATTATTTGTAATAAAGAATATGTGTTAAAGAATATTAAGTTTAAATTGAATAATTTAAGTACCTAATATATGATCATTACGTTCCACTGCGCCGATAAGACAATCCTCGTCTCACTTCTTTAGTATTAAAGGGGAAACAAGAGACGTAGAGGATTATAAATAGGAATATGGAATATTAACGAATAAATAACTCCTAACTATTCATGTTGACCAGGAGATTCTGTAGTTCATTTATCTTCAAAACATAGACTCAAATGTTAGAACTGAATATATGTCGTCAGTCGCAAGAGATGACCAATTTTTTTCACACAACATGGTTAACGTTAAATGTTTCCATGACAAGTATAAGTTCTGAGAAAGAAATGAAGTTGATAGTACCAATACATGTGACACATGTGGCTCGTCATATCATTTGGAGTTATAGCTCTTGTCAAGTCTTACGGCGGGTGGCCTACATGCTGGCAAGGAAATTGGGGAGCGGGGGAATACGAAATAGACCAATCACACAACAGCGGTGGCGCCAAGAGTTACGACGTGGCGAGAGGAAGTAGTACGCGCACCTCGTTTTACAGGCTGCTGCGTTTCTTATAGCGCTGGATTGGTTTTTTCCCCGCTCCCCACTTCCCTTGCCAGCTTCTAGAGCGCCCGCCGTAAGAACTGAAAAGACCTATAGTGACTGAAGCCTATATTGATCAAAAAGAAAGTACTACAGATAAGAATACAAATTTGGCACACTGATTAAAAAAATTGGCGTAATGAAAGGTATATGAAACTTTATTTAATTACGATAGTCTTACTAGTTCAGACACAATAACCAATGGACTATGGAAGAACAAAGTTCTGTTGCAGTATATCGTGGTCTCGCAATGAACTCAGCTCCAACATGTTTTCATGTTCTGTACATCATGTTAAAACGTGTAATTAGTAGGATGTTAGATAATGTTTCACGTAATGCTATGCTACGCTAGAGTCAATTATTCTAATGGACGAATTACTTAGATTAATTAGAGTCTCATTAACTTTACTAGATGGTTCTCAACACTCGAGCACAGTCTGGTGGTTTCGAATTACAGCATCCTGCTGTAATCATAGTCTTCACAGCAGTAAATTGCAATGCTCCTATGTAAACAGAGATAGACTTTAATGTAAAATAATAATGAATATAGTAATTGCATTCTAAGCAAGTAAGTTTTCAAAATCCAAACTAGAGTCCTTTAATGACAAGGGCTTGTTGGGCCACTTAACTCAATATCTTGTTTGGACTAACTTAAATAAACCTTAATGAAGGGTTCCCGGGTTTGATACCCGGTGGAGGCACATAGTGGTTCGGATCGCACTTTAAACTGTAGGTCCAGTCCTAATGATTGATAGTTTCTAAGTATGCAAAAGTATAAGAAACGGGTCATGCATATGGTAGTGTACAGTTACCTATGTAGTACATCAAGGTAACATGTCATATTGAATTGCCAAGGCAGTATGCAATAAATAAACACATACATAATAATAACGTCACGGAATCATCTCTGGGTCAACCATAGTATGATGATATGTTGTAACAGGAACATCTGTGACATGGAAAAATAAATAAACAAATATCTATTATTCAAAAACAGGTACATGATGCAGGGGACACAATGCAAAAAAATACAAGATCTCTTAACTTCAGACATATAGAGTTCTAAAACAATATCTTGAAAGATGTCATGTCACAGAATCAGAATTTGTTAAGCATCACTAATGCACATACAAAACACGTAAAGTGTTTGAAATTATACATAATTAAAAAAATGAGTGACACATATTTGTCATCACCTGATATACACGATTACCAATGCTATCCATGATCTCCAGCCGATCTCTGTGGTGGAGTGGTTAGCACACCGTACCATGAAACCAGTTTCCCAGATTCGAATCTCAGCCTGGTCATTGGTGTCCTTTACGTGTCTCTTCATCAGTTGTTTCATCATACCATCAATCACCATATGTTTGTTAGCCAAATGTGGTAGAAAGGCGAAGAAAGATAAGCACAACCGATCAATGAATCAACTATGATCTACTGCCTCTGAACAGAACTGATGACAACAATGAACACTTCCTGTCACTTGCATTGCTCATGTCATATTCAACAAATCCAACAACTATCTTCTGGATCCAGGAAGACAAGGACTAACAGAAAACAAAGTATCTAACACAAATCCTTGCATTCCTGTCTTCACAATATTCATGCATAGAAATGGCATCAGTAACACGTACGAATCTGATACAATGGCCAAGCTGCCTGCCTGCCTTTTCAGTTCACCACCAATGACTACCCTTGCCACCCTTACCATGATTGTTGGCAAAAAGGTGCTATAAGTGAAATAGATATTTTAACTTATGCTCTAAATTAAACAGATCGCATAAAAATGTCATGTTTTCAAACAAGTATTTTTGTTTAAATTTGCTTGCAGCACCATCTGAAAATACTTTGATGCAATATATCTTTGGTTATCTGTTTCATTTCCCTAAGCAGCAATTTCAGAAAACCATCGACAACATACTTGTAATTGGACATTTCATCTGAGGGGGGCAGTACGGATATATGCTGTGGAGAGTGTCACCTGTGGACGACCTTCATAGCCAGACGATTGTGTCTTGTCTTGGCTATTATTATTATTATTATTATTATTGAATGAGTCTATCTGCAAAATACCTCTCATCGTCATCACAGCTTTCTTTCGGTGTTTGAAATGCTGCACTTTGTGTATTCAAAACGCAGAAAGTTGAATGTCCGACACATCAAGACATCTAATAACAGCCCCTCCCATTAAGGCATCGGCGGAGCTAGGATTAATCATCTAGGGGTGCTGAGGGGGTGCGGAATGCAATTTGGGGGTGCGACGTTGACAAAAAAAACAAAAAAACATCGAATATGCATGCATATTTTAGTCCCTAAATAAAATAGCAATCAACTTTAAGTAGGCATCTACGATAATATGCTAATGAAACTGAAGAGTACCAGCGACTTGCTTCATTCTTGCCTGATTTTAGCACAACAACAACGTTTGGAAATTTGAAAAGAACAGCTTGTTCAAGGATGGCCAATGAAATATATGGACGACTGGGAGATTATTTTCATGGCAAACAAAGTATTTTCCAAGGATAGAGGTTGAGGTATATTTTTCCCCTAATAGTGTTGTTGCTCAGACTCTAAAAAAAATCCTTCAGTTTGAAATGATCATGTTCCTGCAACGCTCTTATATTAATTAACATTAATGACCGTGATTGAGATGTACAATTTTAGATTGAGATCCATTTTTAAATCGACTTTATGCAGATATAGGCTAATCGGGACTAGACCTACAGTTTAAAGTGGAATATGAACCACATTGCGACTCCACCGGGTATCCCTTGATTAAAAGACACAACCAATTGTGGTACAAAATTCAGTTATTAATCAAATGTCAAATACGTTGTATAGGTGAGAACAACTGCTGAGTATTCAGTTTGTGTGCTTTGGGTAAAAGAAAGAAATCGCGAATATGCAACCTAAAGTTCTGCAATTTCAAAAAGAAAATAACAATTAGATACGAATAGTCACATTCATGTAATTATCATTTCACTTTTTTTTGTGAAGGTCACTTGCCAGAGTTTGCTGGAGATACGTCATTTGTGCTCAGTGGCGGCGAATGGGTCCCAAAACTAGGTTGGGGGGGGGGGGGTTGAGGATCAAGAAGAGTTCACTTTCCCTTGATACATAAGGTTTAGCGTAGTGCGGGAGCAAAAGTGGCAAAATGTAGGATTGGAGGCAACTGCCACAGCTCACATCGCCATTTTTCAAAATCATGCGATTATGAAAATGTTCCCTGAGAAGGTTCTTTGTGTGTTTAGCCGTGTGAGCCGTAAGCCAATCCTGCTGAAACCACTACGAGATGTTTCGGTGTACCTAGGTCTTACAGTTCCCGTGTCTTCAAAATTTTTAACTAGACCATTATTTATTTTCCTAGACGGTGCCTTGCGAAAGTTATAGAATCGTGTAAATCCTCGTTCCGTCGAAGTAAACAATGCGTCCATGAACATTGTGACCATCTTGGTTTGCTGAACAATACTAAATCTCAAACATAGTTAAATTTCCCCAATCTTACATGTGATAAAAGAAAATCAGAAATTCAAAATTATTAATCACAAGAAATGTAGATTTTTTAAAGAGACTATTACCTTATTTTGCTTCACCCTGTTACTCCCGTTAATAAAATGAATTAATTACTATTACTTAACCCTGGCGTACCCAAGGGGGAGGGAGCTGTCAAGCCCACCAACTCTATTTTTTCAATTTTTCAACTGTGAAAATTTCAAATAGAAAATTGAAAATAAATTACATTGTTTCCTAGGATTTTCTCAATATTTGTGTATTACTTTTGTTCATAAAAACATAAATATAAAGTAAATAGTGGGTAAAATGCACTTGGTGGGCCTATCAGACGTCATTTTTGAATGCGTGTCATTCGATGCACTTTTGCAAGTGACACTGTACACTTGATTAATAATGATGATAATTTTTGTAATTATTATAATTAAAGAACAACTGCCCCGTTAGGTAAGTAAGTTTCCCGTATGTCAAGTGTAAGCTAGGGTTAGTGTTCTCGTTGGAGCAGTTGTGTTGCAATCTCTGAATGTGAGATTTCGTCGGAAGGTTTTAAGGAGCAAGGGGTCTTACAATATGGGTTCATCGACGTGGAAGGAAAGAGAAAAGTAAAGGAATCAACTTTACGTTCGAACCTGTCAGAAAGAATAAAAATACAACATAAATATTTGCGGCCTACAAGGACCATACTGCGATATTTTGAACAGGGGAAGCTTGAGGAGTAATGCCAGTTGCAGGCAGATGTCACGTGACCACAGAAAGACTAATTCACAGAAAGTTTCAAGAACATGGCGACTCAAGTCAACTGATGGTAGCAGAGTTGAAAGCATCCAGTAACTAAACCCTGAGTTATCGAAGCTCTCCGTGTATTTGCTCTAAGATTCTTCCTGCTTGACCTGTTTCGAGTGGTTTTAGAGATCAGAGAATGTTCCGTGAACAACGGGAAAAAGTTTCAGAAGAGTTAGGGAAGAGAGTTTTCCTCTCCTCTTACAGGTCCCAGAAGATTTCACAATGGGCGACGGAATATATCTATGAAAATATGTACTATTTACAGACACGAACTTATAAAATATCGGTTTCTCTGCTGTAAATTTTAATTTATACACACGCACAAACTTGTGTATATGTAGTTTGTGTGTATGGACCATTCCATGTCAAAACAGGGAGGAGTTTACAATCAGAGTCATCGGTTTTGATGATATCTGGTAGACAGTTTACTTTGCTTTTTGGCATAGTGTAGAAAACCCTCTCCCGGGTTCGAATCCTGGCCTGGGCATGGACGTTTGTGAGTGTCCTATGGAAATTGTAAATAATTCTGACGCCGCTGTTGGAGACGAAAGAGCACAACTTTTTAACCCTTTTTTCATGAAAATTTCTCCTCAGAGACAGTTTCCGAACCTCTTCCTCATGTTAAGTCTGTTAGTTCCCACACTCTCTCCTCGGTCAAAGTAAAATTTCTCCTCCTCTCTTTGCCGTTGCGCCGGTCATTAGGCCCCGATGAAATTCCGACAATTTTCCTTCGCAACACTGCTGACTCCCTGACTCACCCTCTGTGTCTCTTACTAAACAAGTGTTTTTATGCAGGTGTGTTTCCTGAACTGTTCAAACGTGCAAATGTTGTACCGATCTATAAATCTGGAGACAAACATTCTGTAAAATCTTATCGACCAATCTCTCTTTTGTCACCTCTCTCTATCATCTGTGAGAAAATAAACAAAGACGTGTTGCTGAAGTTCACATCTTCCCTTATAAATACTGCTCGGCATGGTTTTCTTCCAGGCATCTCTTGCTTGACCAATCTATCGGTATTACTTTCTCATGCTACTCAGTCTATCTCAAACAATTCCAAGCTTGACGTTATATATTTGGACATTTCAAAAGCTTTCGATAAAAGTAACCATAATCTCCTTCTTCATAAATTACAATCCAGATTTCACATCCATGGTAAACTTCTATCTTTGCTAACAGACTATCTGCATGCACGAGAGCAGCGTGTTATTCTCCCTGGCTCCTCTTCCAGCTTTCTACCCGTCCTGTCCGGTGTCCCCCAGGGGAGTGTCTTAGGCTCACTTTTGTTCCTTCTTTACATGGATGATCTGCCCGACAGACTGTCTTCTGTTCACATAATTGTACTTGAATTTGAATTTGAATTTAAAATTTTGGGAGCGTCAGCACTTAGGCTATTTTGCTCCCGTCACATTATACGGGGGCCAGCCCCTTATCATTACAAATATCAACTCTAACGTTGCATACCTAATTTTTTTAAAAATGTTCTGACTTCTGTTAAAAGCTGAGGCTGCAAACGGGCACTCAGCACACACAAGGACAAAAAACAGGACTACACACATAAAATTATACTGGCCATAGTGCCAGTCGCCACAGCCTCGTTAGTCTTTAGTCCAGGGTGCACTAGGTGGAAGTGAGGTTGACTTTTGGGCGCCTACATGGAAGGTACCCCTTACACCCCCCATAAATGTACTTCTCTTTGCCGATGATTGTAAACTCTTCAAAGAAATTTCATCTGAACGCGTTTCACTAATCCTACAACAAGCTCTTACAGAACAACTTGTGTGGTGTCGCCAGTGGAAACTTGAATTGAATCCCCAGGAATGCTCCTGCCTCACCATTTCCTTAAAAAGGAACAATCTGATCTCTCTTTATACTCTGGAAAACTGTCCCATCAAAAATATTTCTTCTCAAAAATATCTTGGTGTTATCATCGATGAAAAGCTAAACTTCAATGATCACATTAAATATACTACTAAACGAGCCATGTGTCTCCTTGGTATTCTGTACAGGTTCCACGAAATCCAAAACCAATCAGCCATTAGCATATTTTTCAAATCCTTTATCTCTCCCATTCTTGAATACTGCTCCCCCATCTGGACTATGGCTTTTAAAACTAATCTTTCCAGGATTGATTCTGTCCTCAGCTTTTTCCTCGCAATTGCTCGCCATAGAATGCCTTCTCTCAGACATCTCCATAAAACAGATATTATGTCTATTTTGAAGATCCAGTCACCACACACTCGTCACGAAAGCAGACATTAAATTTTTGCACAAAATCATTAATGGCAAAATTGAAACCAAATTCCTTGCCAGCCAATTTCATCTACGAGTAACCGCACGGCCAACCCGCAACGTAAAGCTCTTTCACATTCCCGCTACAAGGCTCTTTCTCCTACAGGGGTCTCTTTACTATAGGCTCCCCCACTTATATAATAACCTGCCTGTAAATACCGATATTTTCTTGTCAGGACACAGTTTCCGACAATCGCTAAGAATGTACGTGTAACAATTTCTTTTTTTTTGTCTGCCATCTTGTATTGTCTTGTTTTGTTGTTGTTATTTATATTTTTATCATTGTTTTTATTTTCTTCTTGTTCTACAGTTTCAGTATAAAATGGTCATTCAGTACTGTATCTGAAACTTTAATTAAATAAATAAATAAATTATCCCCATCTTCGCAAATTAGCCAAAAGTGGCACAAATAAAGAAAATTAAGCAATCAATGAACCACAAAGGAAGAAACTTGGTGACAAAAGGGGGCCGGGTTAATCGATGAGAAGTGATATTAGTTTTTTTAATCTGAGAAGGTGAAACTGAATGTAGCAAGTGTTCTCAGGTTACTAAAGAATACAAGGTACTCCACAATAAATCCAAGATAAAATTATCCATAATACCACTATTAATTAGTTTTAATTACTCGCATTAAATTGTTACAATATATATTAAATATAAAGAACCAGGTATGTGAAGACAAAGTTCAAACTAATACTTGGTACGAGGCCTATTATTTTTATTAATTTAAGCACAGTGGTAAACCTATTTTGACGATGTTTTTGTCGATTTTATAGTATTGCAACTCTGTGATTTTTCCTCTCGTACTTGGTACGAATGTCATAATTTCTTTCGAGTTAAATTACGTAACATTACGTAAGATTGTGATGATCCATATTAAGCTCTCTCTTATTGTATTTTTTATAAGGGTAAATTATTGCATCATGTTATGCAACAAGTTATTACGCAACATTGCGATGGCTCGTTAGGGTAAACTATTGCGCAATGTTTCGCAACAAGTTATTACGCAATATTATGATGACCCGTATCTAACGTGGTGTTTTCTGATTGGTTGGTTATGACGTAATGCGATGATGTGGTGTCTTCTGATTGGCTCACTGTTTCAGATGTTTTCATCGCGGTCCGCGCTTAGGTTACTTAAAGGGTTTTCGCATTACAGATCAGTCAGAATCGTGAGAATAGTTGAAGAGTACGGATGTGTTGTTGCAGTGCTCCTCATATTTTTTGTTAAAAGTTAAGTATTTAATTTATTTTAAAGCTACATACTATTTATTATTTTAAGTTTAAAAGTGTATCAAGTGATTTTTTTCATAGTAGTTTCGATCCGATTGAGTTTTGACGTGATCAGATGTTACTTCTTGTTCCCGAAAATTCTGTATAAATAACATAGCTGAAAATGTTATCGTAATAGCTACAATTATTTTATTTTTAAGGTGGTTCAAGTAGTTTTTCACACAGATTGAATTTTGACTTGATTGTGCGTTTTGTATTTTTCCACGAGAAAATTTATATACAAATACCAGAGCTGAAAAAATTATTATAATTATAACTATTGCCTTTTAACTTACATTCTATCAATTATCGTAAGTTTAAAGGTGTTTTTTCCTAGTAATTTGAATCTTATTGAATTTTGAGTTGATTGTGCTTCTTATTGTTATTTACTTAATTTTTTCGATTTGTGTTTTTTCTAGAAAAGCATATTAAAAAAAATGTCATCTACCAATTTCATCGAATGTGTTATTTGTGGGAAATTAATCTCCAAAACTAATATTAGCAAGCATAGGGCAAGATGTAGCGAAACAGGTTCGAAAATAAATCGTTTGTTACCTACTAAGCCTTGTACTCAATGCGGAAAAATAATTAGCAATGCTAATTTAAGTAAACACATTAAAATTTGCAAGGCATCAACCGGACATGGAACATTGAAAATAAAAATTGATCATGCTGAAGCTGAAGCTTCTACTTCCAAACAAATTAAGATGTCTACTGACCAAAAGCCGATTAGATCTGCATTCAACAACCAACTCCTGGATTTTCTTTTTACTTCGAAACCAGGCTGTGATATTTCTTGAGTGAAATTAAAACATCTATCATAAATATTTTGAAAAATAAACTGGAAAACAACTCCATAAAAGTATATGTTGATCTAATCTGTAAATATGAGAAAACCAATGGTATAAGAAATATTTTTTTCACAAAACGAAAAACCAAGTTCTTTATTTGGCAGACATTAATAATTTGAACGTTTTTTATTCTAATCTTACTAGTGAATTGATTAGGAAACACGATGAATTCGAGGCTAAGGGATCCGGTTGATCTTTATGTGGAAGTCCTCACAGATTAATCGCTTATGTAAACAAATTTACACCTTTTTCTGCTTCGAGCTAAGTTCCACTTCCGGTAGAAATTCAGCATCAGAGAGCCGTGCTGAACATTCATAATACTGACAATAAGTGTTTTATCTGGTGTGTTTTGGCGGCGCTTCACCCGATTCATTGTTCAAATAATCAATACCAGGTTAGTCATTACGCACAATATGTAGACGAGATTGAATATGCTATGACAGGCATCGAATACCCTGTTGCTATTTCTGACATAACAAAGTTTGAAAACAGGGCACGAGATGGAGAAGGAAAATGTTTAGCTATAAATGTTTATTCATATACTTCAGTTAAGCATTTTGTGCATCCCGTTAGGATAACTAATATTGTTGATGACGAAGCCTTGGAAATCAATCTGCTTTTCATTGCTGACGATGATGTTCATCATTACACGCTAATTCGTTCACTCTCCCGCTTGGTCAGAAGCCAAACAACCAAGCTTTGTGCACACATCGAAGTTTGTCCAAGGTGTTTAACCGTATTCGACGATCGTGACCGACTTAATTACCAACATTTCCAAAATCAAGAAATTGCCAAACAAAAACTTGCTGAACATAAAGTCTACTGTGGAGTCAACCGACCGGCTCGCATGTTGAAGCCCAAAGCAAATGAATTCGAAGAATTTAAAATGCACAAGGCCTTGTTGGAACATCGCATACTTTGAGGTTTTTCTCAAACCATTGTCCTATTGCGATCCGGATACCGAATTTTCTTCCACAACACCGTACCAGCTTCATGATCCAAATAGTTTTTGATATGTTGTTGTTTGGCAGGGTAGAATAGATAAACCATATATATATCGCGGACCGAATGTTATTGAACTCTTTTTTAAAAAGATGGTGGAGGAGGTTGAGAACATTGGCAGCCTCTTATGCCAATCGAAACCAATGCTTCCATTATCCAGTGATGAACTTCAATCTTACAATAACATAGAAACGTGTCCGGTGTGTGATCAACATTTCACGGATGAGAATCGGAAAGTATTTCACCATAATCATTTCACCGAAAACTACATCAGTGGAATCTGTAACACCTGCAACCTCAAAATCCAGAAGCCTAAATTCGTACCAATATTTTTTCACAATGAATCCAATTACGATTTCCATTTTTTAATTAGGAATCTTGGATACGATACGCAAAAAATAGATATTCTTGCTCAAAACGAAGAACGTTATATTTCAACATTCACATGTCTGAGAATCAATACGATGCAAATCGACCTTCGAATTACATATTTTACGGTGACGTAAACAATCTCTACGGATTCGGAATGATACAAAAACTTTCATACGGAGGATTCGAGTGGATAGATCGCATTTCAATTGATATTAATCGATCGACGATCGTAAATTTGGTCTGTTCATTGAGGTGGACATTGAATTTCCATATAATTTGCATGATACTTTTTCCGATTTACCTCCGGCTCCCGAAATTAAATGTCCACCTGATTCTAATCAAAGCAAGCTTTTGTTAACTCTGGAGAGAAAAGAGAGATATGTCGTCCACTACAAGAATCTCCGGTTTTTGATTGGGAAGGGTGTTCAGATATTAAATGTGAGAAGAACTATCAAGTTCAAACACTCTCCATGGTTAAAATCTTATATTGAGACCAACACGAGACACAGAACAGCTGCCATTTCAGAATTAGATAAAGATTTTTATAAGCTAATGAATAATGCCGTTTATGGAGAAACGATGGAGAACGTCAGAAAGCATGTAGACATAAAATTGGTTTCAGGTAACAATAAATGTAGAAAATTGGTATCTGATCCTAGATTCAAGTCGCGAAAAATTTACGACAAGAAATTGACACTTTTTAATCTAGATATAAAATTGATAAAATTCAGAAAACCTATTTACGTTGGTGCAACAGTTCTCGACTTGTCGAAACTGCACATGTTGGAATTTCATTATAATATTATGAAACCCTTCTATAATGATAAGCTGTCAATTTTGTACGTAGACACCAACAGTTTTATTTATGGCATACAAACACCTAACCTTTACGAAGATCTTAACATCCTTCCATGCTTGGGTATTTCGACACTTCTTCCTACCCTCAACCCAACAGATTTGGAATTCCTTCTCTCAACAAGAAGGTTCTTGGCAAATTGAAAGATGAATGTAACGGTGAGATTATTGTTGAGTTTGCTGGTTTGCGTTCGAAGATGTATACATTGAGAACAGAAAGCAGCATCACGAAGAAAGCAAAAGGAGTGGACAAAAAGACCGGGGAAAACAAACTAGCGTTCCAGGAATATATTTATTGCCTTTATTCACAGTCGAGGATACTTCGAGAGGATAAGAGAATACAAAGCTCAAACCATGAGATTACAACGAATAAAATAAAAAAAAAAGTAGCCCTGGATCCACACGACGACAAGATGTGTATCCTCGAGTGTGGAATCCATACTTTGCCTTGGGGGCACTTTAGTTCAGATGTTAATAATAATTGCACTCAACACATGTAAAAAAAACCTAATATCAAACCAAAATTTTGAAAATAACAAAAAATCTACACGTAGTCTAATTTTTTATACATTTTATTGATTCTAAGACTTTAAAGTAAATAAAAAAATTATTCTCTCCTATTAAGATTTTTCTATCACTCTTTCATTTTTTACATCATAAATATATGATTTCTCCACAATTAAAATTGCACTGCATATTGTATTTTCAGGTAGAGTTTCATGAAATTCACATACGAATTTAATATTAGTTCGATCATTTATAACTACCAATTTTCTTTTTGATGCATTGATTAAAAACATTGGTCTGTGAACTATGAACTCATCTGGATTATAATACATATCTATGTTACCTTGAGTTACTCTTTTAAATGCACTATAAGCTTCATATAATTTTAAATAATCTTGTTCTGTAATGTTTAAATTGTAATTTTCACGAGGTAATACCTCATTTCTGACATTCTTCAGATACACATTTTTAACTTTACAATTATCAAACTGGCTGCTATCCTTCTCCTGATTGTCATCTCTTCCTGTTTGAAACAGCACAGCTACAAACTCTGGCATGTCATATTGCAATGATTGGAACTGATTAGTAAGGTCAAATTCAAACAATTTACCCTCTACCGGTTTCTGAATGTATTGGTATGTATAAAACTGTATCGGAATTTGGGGATTTTTCAAAATGTTGGCTTTGTATTTGAGAGCATAATTCGATTCATATTCAACTATAGGCATTCGCAACTCCATAGGCTGGATCACGCATTTCGCAGCTTCGGGTAAACTAGCCTCATTAGCTGTTCCATCTGCATTTAAAGTTTTGTATCTCATGATAGCATTATGATCATTGGGTGTTTTGCTAAATATGACACTCAAACCACCTTTCCACATAATTTCTTTATAATCAGAGAAAAATCCAAATAGCAATCTCATAGGGAACAGTACTGTGTGACTTTTTGCTTGAATTTTTGTTCCAGCTTCGAACCCACCAACTTTATAATATGCACACTCTGATTTGGACAGTTTCAATATCCCCACTGTAGTGGATGTAATTCCAGGACAATCAATCCTGTCAATCACTGTACCATGCTTTCTGACTTCAATTTGAGAAAATAAGAATGGAACAAAATTATCTATAAGTTTTACATTAGCAGTAGCTGGATATTCTTCACCATTACTTTGTTTTACAATATCAAATTTTATATGCAGATCAGATCTATGTGGATGAATGAATCCGTCCCTCACCGTGATGTCATACTGTATCTCTTTATTGGGCTGATTCAAATTTGCAAATGCCCTCCTGTTTGGAGGGAAGAACTGTAATTCGTAACTCTCAATATTTTCCATCTTGGTATTTATTAATATTTTTTAAATATTAATTTCTATTATCGCAGTGCTATTAGCACCGGCAAAATCGATGATTTCATTTTTCTCATTCGTAATTGTTATTTCTATGTAATTAACTTTATCAATAGAAACAGGGAAATAGACTGGTGGGATTGGGGAATAGAAGATAGGTTCCATAAATTCCGAATTCGGTTTAAATGTAGCAATAATACTTGTCTCCTTGTGACTGTCAATCGAATTTTCTTCTGCTTTGATAATCATACCTTTGGCAATGTTACAGTGAATATTCAATGCCTCAATAGCTAAGAATTTTGGTATAAATTTACCTATGTGCCTAACACTAGGTTCTAATTTGTTATTGTTCTCAAATCCTAAAAGTTCTCCCATGGTAGATAAGTCCACTTTTTCATTGGAAGTTACAATCTCTACTCTCTGTGTTAAAGAATTTTGAGAAAGCAAGACAGTGTTTGGAAGTTCAGATTGTAAAGTAGATAAGTTATACTGTCCAGGAGGAATAATTATTATTTTATTACCTACTAATATAGTATTGTTGTAGGTAGTTACATTCGGAATCAGATACATACTGTAGAATGCTCTTAGAGCTATGGATTTTGGATAGATAATATCATTGTGAAGATGTAGTTTCAAAACCGAAGTCTCGCTGGAGAGATGAAGAATTCCCATATTTAATACATAATACAGCTTTTTGAAAATCTTTTAATTTGATGTTTGGTATTTTATTTAAAATTCTGAGCATCGTAATGCAAACATACTTTGATCGAAATCTTGAATACGATCGTCGTTGTAATAAATTTTAACATGTTTCAAGTAACGAATTAATTCTGCAGGGGGTACCCCTCTGAAAGAATCGAAAATAAAAGCATGGTCATTTTGTTTATAATAGCATATCCAGTGAATACCAACGTTTTCGGACTTGTCCAAATTCACCACGCCACATTCTCGAGAGTGAGGACTACCTTTAGGGAGAGAATCAGACATGAAAACCCCCCTGAAGTGTTATTTCTAACCTTTGAACAGTTTGGACAAGTACTCTCGTAATTTCGAATTATCTTCTATTTTATGTTTTGTCATTTTTTAATTAATAGTTATTTTATATCGTTTCAACGTTTAAAAAGTCGATGATTTTATTTCTAAACTTACCATTGCTAAGTTTGCGAGTCATGTCGATAGTAACAAACCCGAAATCATCACTGTTCCAACAGGAATAACAGAATTTTGAAAATTGATTGTAATTCAAATCTCCCCCTACGTAATCATCGTATACATGTTTTAAATTAGTATGATATTGGCGAAACAAGCAAATTAAAGTTGTATTACTACGAGATACTCGTAGTAACTGTTTGGGAATTTTGGAATAAGTTTGAGCTAAATAAAAGCAGTCTATTTCTTTGTGACTACCCTGTATAAAAACTTTTCTAATTTCGTTCTGATTTTCTAGAATAACTTCATGGAATACCACAACAGAATTTTTCAAACACTGGTCGAGAGGTTTTATTTGTGAAGCAAATGTGGCTATGCCCTGTCCCTCATACAGCTTCATGAGTTGCTGATATTTTGGTTGCTCTAAACTTTTAGAAAACACATACAAGTGTCTATTTTCCCAGTCTAGCCAGTTGGGGGCAAGCAAGAAATTTTCAACCAGCAAAGTGGTTTTTCCACAACCAGATGGGCAATGCGGCACCTTATATTATCAGGTAAAAGCTCACCATTTTTTTCACTAGTTTCCACTATATCTGGTAAACGCTGCACCACGTTTCATGTTGGTGTTAAAGAATTACTTGGTTTGATTCTATCCTACTTCTTTCTGGCAGGCCTAGCCATTTCACATACAATTTATTATTTTTCTTCTTCAATATTTTTGCAATTAAATACGTATCTGGGTATTTTGTTTTACTCAGTTCTTCTTCATAAAATCTTCCTTTCAATATTTTGTTGTAATTATCTTTTATGATATATATGTATTTCTATTCCCCGGTAAAACTCGAACCACAGTAAATAACTTTGTACTCCAATTTTTGGTGAAACCCTTTTCAAATAACTGTTTAAATTTACTAACCCTTACCTGCTCCCCTATTCTAAATTTTGGCTTTTTGGTAGTATATTTATACTTTTTACAATAAACAGTAGAAATCAATCGTTGCTCATCAGACTTGGTTACCTCAGCTGGTTTCATGTGAATAGTACTGTGTACTGTATTGTTGTAATCATGGATTAAGTCGGGTAAAATTTCTACCCACTCATAATTGCCCTGTAGAGTGAATTGCCTCCACATACGATTTTTTAAAGTTCTGTTGAAGCGTTCCACTATACTAGCTTTCAGATCGCTATATGTGGAATAATGTTTAATATTATGTTGTTGCATTAACTTAGCAAAAGTAGAATTGTAAAATTCCTTCCCCCTATCTGTTTGTAAATATTTTGGTATCCTACCTTGCTCGAAAATAAATTTAAAAGCTTCAGTAACACAAGTACCTGTCTTGGATTTTAGAGTAACAGCCCATGCATATTTACTGAATGTATCTATCACTGTAAGCATATATTTGTAACCATGATTAATCTTCTCCAAATTTTTTAAAGTCCCCCTTTGGGGGGGGGAGGCATCTCGACGAGATCCGCCTGAAAAAACTTATTCACACCTTTTGTTACCACACTCAATCGCTTGTAATTGCGACGGGCTTGTTTCTGTAATTCATGAACTATATCTTGTCTAGACATCGAGTTCTAAGTGAGAATATCACATAAAATGGATTGTCCTCAGGGTATAATCGCTTTATGTCAAATACTAGCTTGTCACCAATTTCAATATCAAAAACTGATAATTGTTCATCGTCATGTATTTTATATTTATTGGTAGACTCATCCCAGTATCCAATAGGTATTTGAACTGCCTTCTGTATACCATCTTTTCGCACTATAGAAAACTGAGGAACTTCAATATGTTTTCCATGTTTTAGAAAACTAAACTTCAGAATCGTAAACTACCATCAACAAAAAATGCATGTACCTGAGTGTACGGATATAATTTGTACACATTGCCAGCATGGACGTACGTCCAGTGCCCTCGAGCATTTGGAACACTTTGTAACCTAACAATTTCCATAGAATAACATTGACGAGTATCTACATGATCTACTCTGCTTAATACCGGTTCCAAGTGTTCGTTGATAGTACGAACCAAATCGTCGTAGCTAGGTTTGATTTTTACTTCAACATACAGTTGTTTAAATTCCTCTTTGAAATCGTGAAGTTGAGTGGTAAAACCTGATAAAGCAGATTCTTGACTTGCTTCAAAACTGGTAATTTGTAACGTAAGATCGTGTACTTGACTTCTGATTTCTGTAAATAATGCATGCAGTTCGTTAATTATTTGATTGTTGGGGAGAGTAGCAACAGTTTCTCTGATTTGCACAATTTCTGCTTGAATATTTTTGATATTCTCAGATTTTAAAATTCGATGTACTGCTCTCCTCATAACTCTGATTTCCTGAGAAGTAGGCAAAGCAGCTACAGTATTCTGAAGTGTGGTAAGAGTTAATTTTATAGCATCGAGTTCTGTTGCATCAGCTGCATTTTTCAAAATTTCCTGCAGTTGCGTTATGTCATCTTGTGTAGGTGTAGACTGTTGCAGTGTCTCTAATTTTCTCTGAATATCGTCAATAAGATGATGGAAATGCGATAATTCTGATTCAGTATTCAAGCTTTCAAGCTTAGTAATTTGCTATTGAACTGTAGCTAGAATATCAGTAATGCCGGGTAATTACGATTCCAGAGTTTCCTGTACACTTGTTAGCTCATTTCTCATAGTTGCCATAGTATCTTCTATGTGAGCTATGGTACCTTGTATCTTCCCAAAATCTTCATAAGTCTCCAAATGTAATTTGATTCCGGCAACGCTCCGAGCAATAGCATTTAATTCAGAAGATGAAGGTAAATTATTGATAAAATCTTCCAATGTCTGTAGTTTCGATTGAAGTTCTGTTATAGCTGTATGCAGTTCATCTGTCTGTAATTCAGATTTGATACTTTGCAGTGTAGGAACTTCGAAAGATTGAAACTGTTCTTGCAATTTAGCAATTCTAGCATATAGCTGCTCATATTCTTCTTGAGTTTTGATATTCTGGATGATGGTTTGAAATTCGGTACGAATACTTTTGCCTGGTCATTTAATTGCTGTTTCAGCTGTTTAGTATTTGTTCTCTGCTTTGTCTAAAATTATCAAGTTCTTTTTTCAAGTTGGCAATATTCTCTTCTAAGTTCTGAAGATTATCTATTGAAGCTAAATTAGTATATTTCTCAAGCAGAGATTTGAGTTCTTCATCAATTTTTACTATAGGATCAATCAGTTGAGTTTGAAGATTTGTAATCTCTGCTTGAATATTTAGATTTAGCGAATTCTGTAATATGAGTAAATCTGATTTCAGTTTCTTTAGACGTGCATCTAAAATAGCAATCTCGATGGAATTATCTGGAATCTCCTGTCGCCTTCTATTACCAAATATATCCATGTTTTTTTTTGTTCTTAGGTGTTTTATGTATTAATAAGAGGATAGATTATTCTTATTTCAATAAACAGAGGAATCAATTTATCATACTCTCCAATTATCTCAGCATACAAAAATTCACCAGCTTCCACATCATAAGACGTATCAGGAAGTAATGTACTGTGTTTAATTCTATACAAATTTCGACCTATTTGCAAGACTGCCGCATTGGGCGGTGAAATGTTTGTTTGAATTTTCTCACTAACAGGTAACTTATATGATGATAAATTATATTAAATACAAATAAGTTCTTTCCAGTATCCTCGTCAACATGAGACCAAATACTGTTCAAGTGAACAAGAAGTAACCCTTTCATTTGATGATAAATGTCTCTAAATACATCCATGTTTACTGGAATTCACTCTACAGGCTGATTATGTTGTTGCTTCTTAAACCCAAAAATATTCATGACGTTTTATTTTATATTAGTTATTTTTTATTATATATAAAATATATATTTGTACTAAGTATAAAAAATTAATAAGCACATCAAAACTCAATCTGATCGAAATTACTATGAAAAAATTACTTGATACACTATTAAACTTAAAATAATAAATAGTATGTAGCTTTAAAATAAATTAAATACTTAACTTTTAACAAAAAAAATATGAGGAGCACTGCAACAACACATCCGTACTCTTGAACTATTCTCACGATACTGACTGATCTGTAATGCGAAAACCCTTTAAGTAACCTAAGCGCGGACCGCGTTGAAAGCATCTGAAACAGTAAGCCAATAAGAAGACACCACATCATCGCATTACGCCATAACCAACCAATCAGAAAACACCACCTTAGATACGGGTCATCATAATATTGCCTAATAACTTGTTGCGAAACATGGGTGGCTCAATAAGTCACTTAACACCCTCAGTACAAGGCCACTGCAGCGCGCAACATGGAAATGGTGATGACCAATCGTTATCAGGCCAAGGGGGATCCACATTGACGCCACCCACACGGTCGGCGGCCATCTTGATGTCCGCCATCTTGAATTCAACTTCAGAATTTTAAATGGGAAGGGGGTCGTGCGACATAACAAAATGGACTAGAATTTCACGAGAAATGCAATGGTGAAGGTTTTTTCGACGTATCTTTAACCAGTAAAAAGTTATGACTGCATTCTTGTACCAATTTGCTCCTTTTCGAGGTGTTAGAAAAATGCCTTAAAATTTGTTTAGCGCTTCAGTAATGCATCGAGATCAAAGTGACGTCTATGGAGAGACGTTCGCATGCCATTGCACATTATTTTAATCGGATACATCCATGAAGAGCTGTGCATTATGAATGGTTGTCGCGAACAATTTACAGTGTGACGCTTCCATTGAATTAAAAGTCCTTCACAGTGACAAGGCTAATGTTTATGTTCATAAGGAAGTTCATAAACAGAATATTCGATGATTTTTATCTGATAACCCATTTTCGACAGATCAAAGCTGAATGGTTAGTGTTGGTAAGTTAATGGTGTGGCGTGCTGTGTGGAACACGATTGGTTAGTCAATTATCCATCAACGGAACCTTAAATGCTTAGGGCTACTTGGATTTGTTAAATAAACAGTTTTTTTCATCCTTGCTTATGGAAGAAGGTACTTTTTACAGAGTTTTTTCAATAGGGAAGAACACCAGAACACTTATGGGAACGTTATGAACCAGTTTTTGTCCAAAGTTAGTTATCAGATGACAAGGGTCACATATTCTGTTTATAAACTTCCTTATGAACATAAACATTAGCCTTGTCACTGTGAAGGACTTTTAATTCAATGGAAGCGTCACACTGTAAATTGTTCGTGACAACCATTCATAATGCACAGCTCTTCATGGATGTATCCGATTAAAATAATGTGCAATGACATGCGAACGTCTCTCCATAGACGTCACTTTGATCTAGTTGCATTACCGAAGCGCTAAACAAATTTTAAGGCATTTTTCTAACACCTCGAAAAGGAGCAAATTTGTACAAGAATTCAGTCATAACTTTTTACTGGTTAACGATACGTCGAAAAAAACCTTCACCATTGCATTTCTTGTGACATTCTAGCCCTTTTTGATATGTCGCACGACCCCCTTTCCATTTAAAATTCTGAAGTTGAATTCAAGATGGCGGACATCAAGATGGCCGAAGACCGTGTGGGTGGCGTCAATGTGGTTCCCCCTTGGCCAGATAACGATTGGTCATCGCCAATTTCAAATTCCATGCCGCAGTGGCCTTGTACTGAGGGTGTTAAGTGACTTATTGAGCCACCCTGTACAATAGTTTACCCTAACGAGCCATCGCAATGTTGCGTAATAACTTGTTGCATAACATGATGCAATAATTTACCCTTATAAAAAATACAATAAAAGAGAGCTTAATATGGGTCATCACAATGTTACGTAATGTTACGTAATTTAACTCGAAAGAAATTATGACACTCGTACCAAGTATGAGATGAAAAATCACAGATTTGCAATACTATAAAATCGACAAAAACATCGTCAAAATAGGTTTACCACTGTGTTTAAATTAATAAAAATAATAGGCCTCGTACCAAGTATTAGTTTGAAGAAATCCAATCACACTACTTATTATCAAAAAAACTACATTCAATAAATAATAATTATTATAAGAATAAGTACACGATATAAATAGGAAAAGCATATTCTGTTTTTGTTTGTGCTTAATCGTTCTTTCTGCGTCATATTTTGAGTTTCAACGTACAACCTTGGTGACAATGAAGTTCGAACAGAAAGGAATACGTGATTAAATGCACAGGGTCATAGGCGGTGGAATGGGTGACCTGCAGAAGTGACGCATGTGTGTAAGAGGAGGCGTGTGAGCAGGCAAGAATCGTGATCCCAGCATGTTGCACCCAAGGTCACGTAAAGAACGAAAACGGGGAACAATACGCGTGACATTGAACTTCGACCAGGCACCAGACCCATACGGAAATTCCAGATAGTGGCGCATTCGACGGAAGCATGACGTCACGGACACGATAAGGGAGTCCGCCGTATATAAGCGCGTGCTGTGCACCGAGGAACCGCAGTGCATCATCACCATGGCCAGGGGCAAACCTATTGACAACACCGTGAGGAGAAGAGTGGTGGAGTTGCAACGGGATGGACTCAGTGAACGGGAAATAAGGCGCCAAAACTTACCCAAGTCAACCGTCCAATGCATCATCAAACACCACCAAAATACGGGTACTACAGAGCCAGGTAAGGCCCCCCGTCGAAAACGCCTGCTGAGCGTGCGTGACCTACGGATATTTAGGCGCTATATCCAGACCAACAATCATGTTTCTGTGGCCGAATTACGACTGTGGACTCGAGAACGCTTTCACATTGAAGTGTCAACCAGAACCATTCGCCGTTACCTACAGCGATGCGGTTACCGAGTGTACAAGGCGAAACGTAAACCCTTCCTTTCCATGTTGAACAAAGGCAATCGACTACGGTGGGCACGAATGTACCGGGGATGGACATTTCGGCAGTGGAACAAGGTTTTGTGGACGGACGAATCCATTTTCAATGTTGTGTACGGGAAAATACGGAAAACAGTCATTTGTCGGAAGGAGGAACAGAATGAAGCAAAATGTTATGCACGTCGGGTACAGAAACCTGCGTCAGTGATGGTATAGGGATGCATGACGGCATCTGGGGTTGGCCCACTACACGTCTGTGAGGGCATTGTGAATGCACACGCCTATACACGCATACTGGAGCGGCATCTTCCCACAGTGCGAAGGCACCTGTTCCACAGGCGGCGTCTCATTTTTCAACACGACAATGTCAGGCCTCATACAGCGCGGCTGACAAGAGAATGGTTGACTCGCCATCACGTGCGAACTCTGCCATGGCCACCATCGAGTCCCGACCTCTCGCCCATTGAGAATGTGTGGCGTGTACTTAAGCGACGTGTGCAACAGAGGGGACCCACGACAGTGGCTGCTCTTATCGCCTGCCTGCAGGAGGAATGGCACCGCATCGATGTGGAATACCTTGAACGATTCGTCCGCAGCATGCCCCGAAGCATTGCCACAGTTATTCGCCGACGGGGCGGCGTCACACCATGGTAAACAGGATCCCCTCTAACAGTGGTCGAACTTCAATGTCACGTGTAGATGGACGAAAATGTTTTATTTTGCGTGGACACCATACATTGCTGCGTTGCAATGGAAATTTATGTTTTCCTTTGTTCCATGTAGCCTGCTGAATAAAATATATTCAGCATATGCATGTGTTCTCCTTCTTTCACAACGCACTCCTATATTTGTGACTGGTCGATCTTCATTGTCACTAAGGTTGTATTTAGAAATGAAATACTCTGAAATGCATAGTCCCGTCTTATATAACACCGGAAATGAGTCTCATATAACATAGTATGTAGCATCAAAACCGTGTCACGTATACAGATTCCGTTGGAACGAAATTGTAGCGAGCATATAAATTTCATTTAGGTATGCATTTGAAAAAATAACAGGTATACACTTACCTTGTTCATCTAATTTGGATGAAGAATATGAGAAGAAATGCAGACTTACCTGAAAGAAGAGATAAAATGTGTAAGTTAAAACAGTTTATCAGTTAAGTATTTTAAGATTATAACTATGAATATATATCGCAAGAAGACTAAAAAGTGAAGAGTATTTCATAAATATGAAATGTAATAACTATAGTGGTCGGTTTTTCCAATATGATAAAAAAATTACTCACAAAGCTGCAGGTACATTTCTTTGATTACATTGACCGTTTGACTACACAAATCAATATTTGATCACAATCACATCCTTCGGGAAAATAATACACTTGACTTTGAGCTTACTTTAAGTTCATTTTATCCGGATGTAGTAGTCTACAGTTTTAAGTAGGATCCAAACCTCTATGCGCTTCAAATGAGTACTGAACCCGGATTACTAGGGGATGACTTTACTACTACGCCACCAGAGAGACCAATAACACATTTACATAATTATTTGTTTGTAGATAAAACCGCAGATGCGAAATTAATTGACGATTATCAAGGGTTATCATAATATGAAAACATTTTGTTTTTCATTTAACTATCAACAATAACAGAAACTGTAACTATCTTAAACGATTTACATTACATGTCTATTCATTCACTGACTTGTAAATATAGAGGAAGTGTACCAGAGATAAACCTATATCGGACACTTGCATTGTTTGGCTAAGAAATAAATGCCTTAAAAAAATCACTGTATTACATATACCAAAGTTTGTTTTGATTCTCCTCCTACAGTCAATTATATAGCAGGGGACTGAATTTGCAGATATAAGGTGACCATAATTACTTACGCATTATGGTAAAACTATTCAACTGAATTCTGATCGAGGATCAGCTTAGGTAATAATGAGATAACTTTTTGACATTAAAACTATAACTTAATTTTTTAACATCAAAGGAATTGTAGAAAACAATGATGTAGAGGTGTTACTGATACATTTGCAGTGGAGCTGGAAATTTTTGGTTTGAAAGTCCACAAAGTTCACCAACCACACACACATACACCAACAACTCCGGTTTTGAATAGCACAAATAGCTTCATGTTTAAGTAAAATTTGCACTTTCTTGTACTTTCAGTAAACAGCACTCTTCGGAAAATAATTTGGAATATTTGATATGTCTAATGTCACGAACCTTTGGACAATAATGGACTGACTTTGTAATCACAATAAATAGTTACAATAAACAAAATATGTTACTTCATTCTAAATAATGAAAGCTATGTCTGAATAAGTCATAAACTTTTCAAATATATTACTAGTCTTAGAACGAGCTAAGACGAGCATTCTCAATTTATCAGTTCCGTAGTTACATTTAGTTCCTGAAACCTGTATCGAAATTGCATTTACCAATATTTTCTGTATAGTTTAATAAATAATAAATATTTTTCCAAAATTCTGGAGCACCATTAGAATGTGTGATGGCGCAGGTGAAAGTGTCCTAACTTCTTGTAAGCTTGAAACTTACAAAGTTTTTGAAGGGATGGGGGCTTTCAGACTCCATTTAAGACATAACATATTACTCATGTTGTGATTCACTGCATTGGAAATCTGGAATTGCACGTCCGCTTTTACTGCATCCGAAGTTTGAATTGCAACTCCGAGAACGATAGAATGTTGCCATGGAAACGAAGAAACCATTTCGTGCGTGATGGATTTAAATGCTACTTCAGAGTAGCACAAGAGATCCATTGGGACGCTGCAATTCCATCAGCAGCTATCTTCTCAAATATACTTTCCTTCTTACGCCAAGTGCCCCTTTTCAGTTACGTCAAACATGATGAATGCGTTTTTCGTATTCCTACCACTACAACAGTCCTTATGAAAGTTATATGTTACACTTGCTATATTAGTGCAAATCACAAGGGACGTAACACCACCCATCCTGTAATTTGGTCAAGTAGGCCGCCACAAAAGTAAAATTAAATAGAATTAAACTTGATGGGGAGATAGTCTGTGGTGAAATATTAGCTAGTTGCGTAATATATAGTTGCAGACAAATTCAAGCTTAAATTGTGGATTTAATCATCGTTTTTATTGTAAAAGTGTTCTGCGTCATTACAACACAGTACATTTATTGAAACGTAAGTCAATATTAAATAATCTTGTGATTTAGAAGATAAATCAGGGTTAAAATCTAGATAGCATTGAAGGCCCTGGGCCATCCAGATAAAGTTTCCTGCTTATAAGAAATTCATCAAATTTCATTAAAGTGAGGAAAATGTCTAGCGAGGAAATTATTAATCAAAACAGAAAGGACGTCCAGATGGAGATGAATGAAGTAGTGGAAGTAAAAAAGGATATGTCTTCAAATAAAGAGGGAGAAAATATGGATGTTGAATTGGTTGCTAAGCAACCAAAAAGTCAGAACACAAAACGAAATCGAGCAAAAGTTAGTGGAAAGGAGGAATCTATAAACGTTCCAAAAATTTTCAAAGCAAACGTTTTAGAGCGTAAAATGCAATCAAAGGATAATGTAAATAAAAATGACTTATTCTATCCTTGGCACGATGGCCCTTATATTGTCCTTGTTGATGGCGTGGAACACAATGTTGGTAGCTTTAGTGCTATTATGTTAGGTAGTCACTTAAGAGAAGCTAGAATTAAGGTGAATTTTGTTAAGGCATCGGATCCTAATCGTGCAAAGGTTTACTTTTTAACATACAATGATGCAAATGACTTTTACTTGAACAAAGAGTTTCAGAAGAAGTATAAGGTAAATGTCAAAATCCCGAAGAGTCCTTTACACAGAATGGGACTAATATATGGGTTACAGTTACATATCAATTTAGAAGAAGTACAAGATGAAGCAGAGGCTGAAAGAAATATTCCAATAATCAAAATGGAAAGAATGAAGAAGAAGATTTATCAAGAAAATGGGGAATTTGGGTTCAAACCGACCAAATTGATCAGCATAACGTTTCAATCACAAAGGTTGCCCTCGCATGTAAAGCTACTCAGTAACATATTTCAGGTTCAACCTAAAATAAAATCTGTGATGCAGTGCAGAAATTGTTTCCGTTTCTCTCATACAAAGGATGTTTGTAAGTCCAAAGCGATATGTCCAGGGTGCGGTGATTATGAACATGGTGATATATGTGCTGCAGTACCTAAATGCATAAATTGCTCAGGAAATCATCTACCAACTAAGAGGTCGTGCAGTAAGTGGGAAGAGGAAAGATAAATTCAGAAGGTGATAGCATATGAGGGCTGTTCATATCAAGAAGCAAAGAGAAAAGTTAGTTCTAGTAGTTCATTTATGACCGAAAGAGAAGATTATTCTTATGCAAACATACTACAAGATTTCCCAGTGTTAAAAACAACTAAAGCAGAGTCTTCCTTTGCACAAGCTCCAAGTTCACCAATTACAACAGGTAATAGATATGAGGTGCTGGCCACTCTAAGAGATGAGGAATCAGGGACATCAAGAAACTTACATTCTTGGAAATCTTCTCAATCTCAACTTTACAACATGAACAATAGTTATGCTGATCGAAGACTTGGGAAGATATTTAAAAGTAAAGAAGTTATGATAAATAAAGGTAAGCAAAATCTAAAGTCGTGTGACAAACCTAAAACCCAAAACGAACAAGAAAGACCAGATTATATTTTACTAAATTCCCAAAGCAGTCCAAAGTCAGTTACAACAACGGAAAAACGGACTAGCATCCCACAATATGACTCTCAAAAGCAAATCATGATTAGTTTATTACAAGTTATGGCGAAACTAACGTCGAACATAACTGTGGATGATAATCTTCAGAGAATTAAAAATATTCTACTCGATTGTGCAAATATTACTTCACAGTTATTGAAACTAATTGAAGAGCTTGAATCATATGAAGATGCTAACTAAGTCTCTAGCCTCCTTAAACACGAAGGTTCATGGCTGCAGCAACATAGGCCTTCCATCTGTCCCTATCTTGAGCAAGATCTATATACTCTTTCCCATCCCTACCGATTTCCTTTAGGTCCATCTCAACGTTGTCCCTCCATCTTCGTCTTGGCCTATGAAGATGCTCAACATTAAATATAATAATCAGTAAGTTATCACATGCAAAATATGTTTTTGTTTGTGCAATGGAATTTATGCTCGTTTCCTTCAAGAAAACTTGAACTCATGAAACTGATAGAAGAGCATCATCCTCTCATTATATGTGTGTGTGAAGTATGGGGGGATGGAAGAGTTTCTATTCAAATAAAAAATTATCACGCAGTACTTAATCAAAAAGTCTGGCATTCCAACCCATATCATTTAATCCCAATTTAGTGATTCTTCGAGAATATCGGGTGGAAATAGTGGGAATGCAAGTGCAAATTTTGAATAAAATATATACCGTTATCTCGATCTATATACCATCTTCCTATACATCACAAAAAATTGCAGTGAAGCATTTAAGGTCTATGATTATTTCATTCAAGACTCCATTAATCATAACTGGAGATTTCAATTGCCACCACCCACTGTGGGGTCGACAGGCAGCAGATAAGTTGGGTCGAACTGTTGTTGAATGTATGGAGGCAGAGCAGTTAACTATAATAAATGATGGTTCACCTACTCATATGCCTAGAAATGGAAGTAATCCGTCATCTATAGACTTAACATTAATTTCAGAAAAGTATTGTGCATACTTTACATGGGAGGCCGATATGGACTTGAGAACAAGCGATCATTATCCATGTTATTTTTATCTGGCTCATTGCCATGGAACAAACGAAAGAATATTAACTATTCGTAAATGGAAAGTATTCAAAGCTAATTGGTCTAATTATACTAAACTTTTAAATATTTATTTCTCAGAGGATGATGGATTAAAACCTGATAATATTACATACGAGGAGTTTGTAAAAATCATTTCGGCTGCGATGGACTTGAGTTGTCCCAGGGTGATAAAAAGTAGTCAGCAACACTTCCAAATATATACTGGTGGACAGAAGAGTGTGCTGAAGCAAAACTACATAGAGTCGAATTAGCAAGAATATACTCACGTCTACCAAATCCGGAGAACTGGATAGCATTCAGACGTTCTATGGCCAAATCAAAGAGACTATGCATAAAAGCAAAAAGAAAATCATGGAAATTATTTTGTGAAAATTTACACCCAAGCATGAAACTAGGATATGTGTGGAAAAAGTTTAGGTCGCTCAAAAATCCTCGTACAGCAAATGTAGTCTTTTTGAAATCAAATTGGAAGACTAAATTTATTCAGAAACTCATACCTACAGTGCCAGACGGAGTAATTGAAACACCAAATGAATTATGTACTTTTACATCAAAACTACGTTCGGCTAAAGGTTTTGCTACTCCAATTTCAAAAGAGGAAATCTATGAAATCATCGGTAACAGTAAAGAATCTGCTCCAGGGATGGATGGAATTACTTATTCGATGATTAATCACCTTCCAGATGTAGCGTTAACGGTGATGTGTACAATTTTTAATAAATTCTTAAATAATGGAAAAGTACCAGAAGATTGGTCCAAACAGTTGATTATTCCAATTTTAAAAACAGGCAAGGACCCTCAAGTAGGTAAATCATATAGACCTATAGCTTTGACGTCAGTTATAGGAAAGATATTTGAGAAACTGATACAAAAAGGAATAGAATGGTTTTTAGAAAGCCAAAACATATTTCAGTTCGAACAAATAGGATTTCGAAAGGGATTAGGATGCTAAGACGGATTAATCACTCTTTCCTCGTATATTTTCGACTCACTGAAAAGAAACAGAATTTTATTAGCTGCATTTTTAGATGTAAGCGCAGCTTATGATAATGTAGATATTAATATCCTAGTCCAAACAATACAACAGCTAAAAATACCTGACAACTATGTTTTGATATTATGGAATTTACTGAGTAAAAGATCTGTATATTTCCACTTTTTCAGTGAAAGTAGAGGACCGTATTCAGCCTGCAAAGGGTTACCTCAAGGAAGTCCTTTAAGTCCTTTGTTATTCAACATATATATGATTGGGATGAAAAGGAAATTAATTCCAACAGTCAATTATCTTCAATATGCAGATGATATCTGTATCTATATGTCCACGACACAAATTCATACTGATTTTCCTGTTATAGAGTAACAAATATTGGAAGTGCAAAAGTGGCTTGAAAGTAAAAAACTCTCGATTTCAATGAAAAAATCTAATATTACAATTTTTAGTAAAAAGGGAACACCTCCAATAGTTCACTCAATGTCTCGAAAAACAAGAATTCCCATTACATCCAGAGTAAAATATTTAGGTGTCATCTTGGATGAAAAACTAACTTGGAAGGACCAAATTAAAGCAATACAAGTCAAATCAGAAAAAGTGTTTAATTTGTTCAAAGCAATAGCAAATACTCAGTGGGGATGTCATCCTCGAGTTATGCTTTTATTTTACAAGAATTATTTTCGGCCTATGATAGATTATTCTCTATTGGCAATGTGTAACTTGACAGATGGAAAATTGAATTCCATTGATGCCATACAAAGGAAATTCTTGAGAAGATGTTTAGGCGTTATGAACAGCACTCAAAACGTAGTAGTATACATGGAAGCGGGTGAATGTTCCATTTCATGTAGGAGTCATTCCATGCGAAATCAACACAGCTTTTGACCTGACCATCTCCGATTTTCATGAAATTTGGGGAGTTGAAACTATGCATGGAACTTAGTAACTATGAAAATTTTTAGTCTCGTGCGTCTTGTAATTGTTAAATTATTCAAGGTCAAAGTTTGCAGAAATTGCCTTTTTTGAGCCCGCTTAGCTATACTAAATGTGCTGTAACTCCGCCACTATTTTGCCTAGGAAGCTCAAATAGCTTATTGTACAGGGAATTGAATAACCTTTCCAGTGATATATAACAAGCCTACCTTTGGATAAAAATATAATTTTGTCACGTGACCTTGACTTTTGACCTTGAATATCTCAAAACATGTCATCACCAAAAATCGTGAAAAAAAATATATTTGGTCCCTCATACCATACTCTAAAACATACCAAAAAATCATTCTGGGACTGCAATGGGATCAGAAGATACAAAATAATATGTGTAACTATGTGACTGTTAAAAGCCCCATTACATGAACTATGAAGAGTCTAATGTCCCTTAACACTCCCTACAAAATGTGAAGAAGTTATCCTGGGTATAATTGGTCATGAAAGAAATAGGTTAGGCACAGGGAGATCCCTAGACGTGTGTGTCAAGCGCAGGTCCGACATATTGTTGACCGCCATATTAAATTCAACGCAAGAATTTCAAAGGAAAGGGGGTGATGTGATATATCAAATGAGGCTAGAATTTCACGAGAAATGAAGTGACGAAGGATTTTCCAACGTATCTTACGCCAGCAAAAAGTTATACACATATATTTCACTTATGATATATTCACATTATAATGTTGTCAATGTTCCTGTGAGCACACTCGTTGACGTCTCTCACACTCGCATAGAACATTTGGCAATGTAGCATGTGCAACAACATCGCAAGCAGCAACTATGCCTTCTCTCAGATGGTCAATATCAGGGACTTTTAGTGCATGCACCATTCTCTTCAAATGTTTCTGAAGGTAAAAGTCCTCCTAAGATGTTAGATCTGGGGAATGTGCAGGCCTTTTAATAGATCCCCGTGTGCCAATCAATCTACCTAGAAAATTACCATGAAGAAATTGCGAAAATGTCAACATAGTGTGGTCACACTCTGTCCTGTTTCAAAACTCTCGAAAAGTGCCATATCCCGTAAGCAAGGGTGAAAAAACCTGTTCACTTAACAAATCCAAGAAGTCCTCACCATTTAAAGTTCCGTTGTTGAATATGGACCAACCATTTCCGTTCCCCATAAATTATACCACATAATTAGCTTACCAGCAACAACCATTCGACTGAGCAAATCACAGGTATTGCATATTATTTTTATTAATTTCACCGTGAACATAAAAATTAGCCTCGTCAATGAAGAATTTTTCATTCCAAAGGAAGTGTCACGTAATTGTTTGAGATACTTTTCCCAATATTCTTCACTATTCAACTATTTGGTGAATGTAGCTGATTAAAATCATATGCAATGGTGCGTATACTTCTTTCTCTCCCAAGATGTCAGCGTGATCTCGATGAGTTCCTAACACGTTAGGAGCATTCCAATGCTTTGTTTTTAACACGTCGAAAATATGAAAATGGTTACAAGCACGCAGTAATAAATTTTTGCTGGTTAAATATATGTTGGATAAACCTTCGTCGCTTCATTTCTCGTGAAATTCTAGCCTCATTTGATATATCACATCACCCCCTTTCCTTTGAAATTTTTGCGTTGAATTCAATATGGCGGTCAACGATATGCTGGATCTGCGTTTGACACACACGTCTAGGGATCTCCCTGTACCTAACCTATTTCTTTCATGACCAATTATACCCAGGATAACTCCTTCACATTTTGTAGGGAGTGTTAAGGGACATTTGACTCTTCATAGTTCATGTAATGGGGCTTTTATCAGTCACATAGTTACACATATTATTTTGTATCTTCTGATCCCATTGCAGTCCCAGAATGATTTTTTGGTATGTTTTAGAGTATGGTATGAGGGACCAAATATATTTTTTCACGATTTTTGGTGATGACATGTTTTGAGATATTCAAGGTCAAAAGTCAAGGTCACGTGACAGAATTACATTTTTATCCAAAGGTAGGCTTGTTATATATCACTGGAAAGCGTGTTCAATTCCTTGTACAATAAGCTTGATTTGAGCTTCCTAGGCAAAATAGTGGCGGAGTTACACCACATTTAGTATAGCTAAACGGGCTCAAAAAGGCAATTTCTGCAAACTTTGACTTTGAATAATTTAACAATTACAAGACGCACGAGACTAAAAATTTTCATAGTTACTAAGTTCTATGCATAGTTTCAACTCCCCAAGTTTCATGAAAATCGGAGATGGTCAGGTTAAAAATTGCACATATCTGTGTTGATTCGGAATGACTCGTAGACAAAAGATGTTAGCAGCAAATATGCTCTTCAAAGTGAAATCATATTGTGAGCATCCTTTCAACAATGTACTAACAAATATGATACACTTATATGAAACAGGAAAAATAACAAACAGAAAAGCTGCTATGTGGATAGAATTGTATAATTCGTTTTGTCAAGAATACCAGGATGTTCTACAGATGCGTTCACGGCCTGTTTTTTCATTAGATTATCCTCAACAGTCATTGGATAATATTCATTTTCCTCGTTATTCGCACATATCGGAATATTTTACTCAATGGCCAATTTTTTATTTCATATACACAGATAGATCTAAAAGTGAGTTAGGAGTTGGATGTGCAGTGTATGATCCACAACATAAAACAGACCTATTATTTCGGCTTCCACAAGACTGTTTAATTTTTACAGCAGAATCTTACGCAATTTACCAAGCTTTAATATATGTCCAAAAATTAAATTTACGAAAGTTCTTAATACTTACTGACTCGCAAAGTGTATTATAGGCTCTTAAATCTTCTTACAAGAGTCTTTACAAATTATTCCCTTATATTATAAATTGCATACAATTAGTTCAAACAATACAAAAATCTGGAAAAACTATTGAGTTTTTTTTTTTTTTTGTTAAAGCTCATAGCAATATTACAGGTAATTCTCATGTAGATGAATGTGCAAAGAAAGCAGTGCGTCTTCCAAATATTACGAACTTATCATTATACTATATGGATCTTCTCCCTAGAGTAAAGAAGAAAATTCTGAATGAATGGTTTGATTGGTGTCGAAATGAACTTAAAACAGTTGGAGAATCATACAGTCCATTTGCTGAATTCAAAACACAAAAACCATGGTTTCATCATGTAAGTGCTACAAGAAATGTAATTGTATTAATAAATAGACTGAGAACGGGCCATTTGTGTACTAGGCAACATTTATCCAAAATTGGAATAACGAACAATAAGAAATGTGAATGTGGCTGGGAATGTGCAGATGCACAACATATAATACTGGAATGCTCAAAATATTATATAGAGAGAAATATCTTGCATAAAACTTTAAATAATCTAAAGGTTCAGTTGCCAACAAATTTGTTAAGTTTAGTTGTTAATCCAGATGTGCGGATTGGTTATAGTTTGCTCTCATTTTTAAGGAAGTGTAACATACAAATGTAAAACGCAAAGTGTTCTTTAAAAAAATGATAATAAATGTAATATCTGTAAAATAGGGGGGGAAGGACTGATAATTTTATTGTAAAACAATTGTGTACATTTTATATGTGTATTGTTATGGACAAAAAACGGCATAAAATCTGTTAGGTTCCAAATAAAGGAATGAATGAATGAATAAATAAACTTGATGGATCCATGCATTAAACATCAATAATAAAATTATCCTTAGTATGGGGAAAATTGTATTACACAATAAGAATAAGAGTCAATACTTTTGTCGGTGTGTTAGCTGACACGTTCTTTCAGTCAAAAGAACATGATTATTTAACAAAAACATCAAATAATAAGTTCACATGAAGACTCGCAGCATTCACTTGATCCCTCTCTGGGTATGGGTTCGTTGGTGAAATAAAAATCAAAGTCAAGTTTTCACTAAAGAAAAGAAGTATATTTTACTTCTTAGCAAGATAAATACTCATGTGCAATAAATCCATTTCAGTCAAAGAAATAACAGCTTCTTACAATTCAGCTTGACCTCACTTTAAAACTCAAAGCCTGAGCTCAAGAGGTAAAGACAAAACAGAATCGTAATTCCCATGGCAACAGCTCATACAAGATATGTACATAAAGGTCATTCACTATCCTGATATTACCAGTGATAGGTCTAAATATTAAATGCCACAAGCATCACAAAATGAATAACAGAGATTAAGATTAATAACAATAAACATTTTTACAATAGGACAGGACGTGTCAATTGCCCCCTCCGAAGAAAAACAAAATCGACGACGAACTGTCATCAGTCTAGGAGATTTTAATTATTATCTCTGGATAACAGTTTAAAATTGGACGGGTTAAAGTTACAGTGGTGTAAGTCACTTTTAAAAAATAATACTTAGACATAGAAACCTGTTCGACATAAGTCAATCTGTTAACAGAAGACGTAAAGTAAGTCAGAGATTCATTCAACTGTCAACAGATGACAGTTTAAGGTCTAGTGATAAAGGAAACAGCTGTTGTGTTGATCAGCAAAGTGCTGTGAGTCAGACTCTTTTTTAAAAAAAAGAAAAGTGACTTACACCACTGTAACTTTAACCGGTCCAATTCATCACGTATTTACTTCGCAGTTTCTGGGATAAATCTGGACGCTTGAAGAAGGATTCAATTTTTGTACAGCATGGGACATCTGATGCATCACAAATAAACTATGACACTTTATACAAATATGGAGACCAAATCAAGTAAACATTCAGCAGCTTATTCCGATATGCTTTCGTTCTATAACATAGTGTAACCACCAACTCATGTAAAACGTTTCCAGTGTCAGGCCTTCCTATGGATCGTGAAGATTTCAACTTAAATTGGTTGTTCCTTCCAATTGTCAGTAATTTAATAGAATCAATTTTCCTTTTTGTATCTTTTGATTAAGGGGTTCATTTGTAATGGTAGCTTTAAATTTCCAGACGCTTATTTGATTTTCTACGGAATTATCCTCTTCTAGATTCTTTTCAATCGACACTCCGTCCACCATTAATTATAATATTCTATTTATGTGAATGAACTCAGTTTCATACTTTCACAGAAACGAATAACCTAAAAGTAGATCTTATGGTTAATCTTTAACAATTAAGATTTCCACTAGAATGGTGCTTTCAGTAGTTTCCAGCAATGAGTTACGTTTGCCAACAACTCAAGTTCTGGATTATAGTTCTAGCTCACTGAAATTTTATACTGAACAGCCTGCTTAAATTTACACGTAAATTCTGATTTGCTACAAATGTCAGCTTCATATCTTCGTCACCAGACCGTAAAATCCCGCACCTGGTCCAGATCAGATCCGTTGTTCCAACAGAAGTTCCTCTTTACGTTCACACTACAAACTTGCTCAGCGCTTGGATATTGTTCAACAACGTCTGTCTGCGCACCACTGCTCATCAGTTGAGTTCTTGGAGAATTAAAGTCATCTCTCGAAGGCGATAAACGTAGTCTTTACAAAGCAAAGCCATTGTTGGGATGTGGACTCTCGTAAGTATTATCTCTGGATACTGGATATTCTCGTCGAGACCTTAACCGACACTGCAGATGGTATCGCTATCCATTTCTTGGCTCTGAACTGCCAATTTGGTTGCTGCTGTTTGCTGTTGAACTAGGCGAACTCTAGACATTCTTTGGCATTCTATGCTGTCTTGTTGAGCTCCATCATCTCGTCTCAAAGTCAACAGCCAAGCATCTTGTTCCTCTGCTTCTTCATATCTCTTAACAAAATCCGCTAAAAGATCCACGGTGTTCGGAACATGATCCGAGCACAATTGGTTCACTCTACAACCATCCGATGCTTAGATTAACTACTTCCTACTCAGTGTATTGAATACTTGTATATGCGGAGAACACGGATCATAACATATTCCTCCATCTTATTATCATTCTGCTGATTGTACCGCCTAGTCCTTACAGAGGCCAATTCCCTTTTTTCGCTTCTGTTGAAGCCAAACGCTTCTTGAACTCTCTGCAGAAATCACATTAAGTTCGGAAATCGTTCTAATGGAAATAAAACCAGTGATAGGCTTTTCCAGTTAACAAATGTGATATAATTTCAAGCCTATATTGTCGAGGAATCTGTCGAATTTCAAGATTAGTATTTAATTATTTTAAATTTATTTCAGCTGATGTGGCGATAATATTGCCATCGAACTTTCTCATCGAATTTATATCTGCTATCATGTTCTTTTGACTGAAACAAGGTGTCAAGATTCTGGCGTTCAACGTGGTCAGGTTTGTGAGTGTACATTCATCAATTTCATCATATCATCACTCATTCCCATCTTCGCAAATTAGCCAAAAGTAGCACAAAAAGCGAAGTAAAATAAAACAAATCAATCAATGAATCGTAATTCCCATGGCAGCAGCTCATGCAAGATATCTACATAAAGGTTAATCACTATCCTGGCGTTATCAGTGATAGGTCTAAATATTAAATTCCACAAGAATCACAAAATGAATAACAGAGATTAAGACTAATAATAATAAACATTTGTACAAGAAGAAAGGACGTGTCATAGCTTGTAAGACAGCCATTGTTAAATATGGCAAGGAGACCAAGATTTTCTCAGTATGATTTTAATAGGTACTCAAGTAATTTAGAGTGAAACAACAATGAGACAAATTTACGAAATAAAGGCGGCAACTCAAAACCTGAGACAACTTTATGTGATGTAATCATGTGCTAAGTGTATAATTGCAAAGCTTTCAAAGGTACTAATATTGAATGTGTGTATTAGGTGCACATATAGTATGAGTCTAATGTTCCTTGTAAGAAATACGACGGATATACTGTATAGCCATAAGTTTATGAAGTAACGTTACGTACTCTTAAAACATCTATAACGGCAGTTCACATAGGCGCCAAGGGGCTCACGCACATTCCTGCCCGTTTCCCCTTCGCGCAAATTTCTCATGAGGAGCAGATGTTATATGTGTGCATATGTTTATGTCAATCTTTACTCCCACAATTTATAAGAAGATGTATTAAGTTACGTGATTGGTAGATATAAATATATATATAATCCCCCCCCCCCCATTACGGCACTCGAGTACGTGATTGGCTAGACAAAAACTTACCACAGTGGATTGGCCGACGGAGAACAGTGGAATGGGCTCATCGATCCCCTGACTTAAATCCAATGGATTTTGCTGTATGAGGGTTACCTTAATGCAAAAGTTTACAGTGTGAAGATTAGAGATACAAACCATTTGCATGAGCGAAAACCTGCTGAGTGCCGTGCTCTACCGCCAATCATGGTATAAAACAATTCTGATGAACATGAACGAACGCCTGCAGTTGTGTTTTGACATTGGAGGAAATCATATTGAACAAGTATTTTAATATAAGTTGTTATTCCTATGACGTTGAACTTTTGGGCCACCCTGTATCAATACGAACCCACAAGCAGATCGAAATTCCAGTTATGTTGCATATAGCTGTTAATTAAATTTTGTACTTGTGGTTCTACTAGTATATAAGATTTTGATAATTAACTTGGACGAAGAAACACATGATCTTTCAAGGGTACATTGTTGGTTTTGCTCTATACTTTCGTACATTATTGCAACAAATTAAGGAAGGTCGATGAAAAATTTGTAAGATATATTTCATAAAGCAAACCCTGTGTGCTTTGTATGCTTTCATGGGCGCATATAAAAATGATTAATCCGTTGATTGTAATATACGGTATGTGTGCTTTATTTAGAAAAACTTAAATCTAGCCCCATATGCAGATAAACAACAATAACCATGGTGTTGATTTGGATGGAAGCTGATGAACGTTGAAAAATGATGAACCATACAGAGTGAAGTGTACAATGGCTTCGTTATTTTTGGATAAGGTTTTATTCACCGCAAAACAATATTTTATACAATCCGTGCATTCACCATTCGCTCACATTACTGACATATCTCTAATCATCAACAAAACAGAATATACCCTGACAACGTGCAAGTTGTCTTCTTCTTCTTCTTGACAGTGTAATATATATCCATCAGAAATAATGCATATGATGAAGCCACATCATATATATAATGCATATTATAATATTGTAATGATTATCAATATCAATCAATATCAATATCAAGATTAGCTGAGTGCTGTAAAAGAAAGGGTTAGCACAAGAAGGCATAGCCAATATTTATTTTCAAAAAGAGATCAATAACAGTAAATATTCCTTCTTTACTCACAAATAAACTCTCCTAACACCTGATTAAGAGATTGACAAAAAAGGGTTGAACACCTTGCACAACCTTTTAGTTTGCACTCTAAGGATTACAACTTCAGTATGAATATTACTTTTGTTGGACAGTTGGATAGGCCCTTCTTGTGTTAACCTCTTCAGTTTTTATTTTAGCTAAGTTCCAAGAATTATGTTTGACTAGAAGAAAATTATTGCACTTTTATATTAAGATTCCAAAGATCTCAAGTACAAAAAACAATGAAATTCAGTGTTTTCCACACCTTGAAACTAAGTATACAATTGTGCAGGATTTAGTAGTGTCATTCTTACAATGTATAAAATTTCATAACAACTCACAATACATGATAATGAAGTCAGCATAGAATGGCTGTTGTTATTGAAAACCACACCATCCGTACAAATTGCGCCCTTGCATCGTGTATTGCGTTTTGGCTTTGACCATTACCTGGGTTGTGTAGATAAAAGGGATTTAATTATAGGAATTTTGTATTTTTTTTTTAATGATTCCATATCAAGGGTAATTTTATCTTGAAACGTTTCTCTTCTAAAAATTCCCAAATGAATTTTGTTTTATGCCTCATCTTTAGCACCATCCCATTTCTTTGCAAAGAGATCCCTTAACATTTTGTTCAACGATATCGTTAAAAAGATGCATTTAGTAAACAGCACTCTTAATAGGAAACCGTTTTAGAAAATAATATCTGGTGATATAAAATTCCCTCTTGATCGCTCCCATTTTATATTCAGAGTATTCTATAGTATTCATCGTGTTCTAGAAAAACACCCTTGTATGATTAAATATCTCATCTGAATGACGTGATCAGGAAAAATTGAAACCGGATATTTCCATGCTTCTCTACTAAATTATTTTCATTTATTTTCAGGAAGCACTATAACCTTTCAAAAGATAAATGTTATGGAGGTCAGTTGTAGACATTGTCAACACAATTTTTTCTATGGGCAGAAAAAAATTCGACTGCGTTTGTTGTACTTTTAAAGTCTGCGGTTCTCAGAAGTAACGAAAATGTCCGCGTCAATTGTAAATTGTTAGCTGGACTAAAATTACGTGTATTGTAATATCCTAACTGAAGAAAGAAATATAATTTTCTATGAAGCAATGAAAAGGAACATGGAAATTTAGATATTTCATTTAACATGAACATTGCAACCCTTATGTACCATAAACCAGTTCATCATTTAAAATTAACTTCAATATTTAAACATATGAAATTTCGAATAATTTACTTGATTATATAATCCTGGCTTTTGTAAACCAAAATGCAATATACGAGTATATACCGGGTGGTCCAAAGCTCCCGGAACGGTCACATATCGTGAGAAATACACACCGAATCGGAAAACGAAAAAAAAACTAAACGAAAGCTATTCAATGATATCCAACTTGATTCCCCCGCCCCGCCCCCATTGGTGGGGGCAACTGTGAAATTTTAAATAAACCCCCTCCCCCCCATTTTGTATTGTAGAATGTGTAGATGTGTATTTCTCACGATATGTGACCATTCCGGGACTTTTGGACTACCCGTTATATCATTTGAATACATGTTTCTTTGTTATGATATATGAAGGAGTGTCTCTCTAATGTCTGGTATCTCTAGAAAGACTTAATGTTAAAGTAAAAATGTGATTTTTCAAAACTTAAAACCCCTTTCACAATTCCACTACAAAAACTCTTCCACCTAAGACAGTCCCTTTATTCTAGGCTTTCCCGCTTACATAATAACCAACCTGCAAATGTTGACACTTTCAGTTTTCGGCATTCTATAAGAATGTGAAGTTTTAAAATTTTTTTCTATGCCATTTTGCATTCCTTTGTTTTCCTGCTGTTACAGTTTCAGTATAAAATGGTCATTCAGTACTGTATCTGAAACTTAAGTAAAATAAATGAATATTCAAATTTCGAGTGATATAAATTTTATTCTCCAACTTCCTGCTTCTATTTTCATTATCTTGTTTGTTCAAAATACAAGATGTTTAATGTATAGTATTTATTTTTATCACTTTACTTACACGCTTGTCAAATTTCACTTAAGTGTGTTTTGTACGTCATTTAAATAAGGTCCTAGAAAGTAATAACATATGCGGGATCCTGATCAGTGTTGGGATATCGATCGAAATGTTAGAGACAATTGGTCACAAACTTTGTCTACTTCTTAGAACACATAGTTCTCAAAGTGTTACCAAGAAATTTCCTGGCAATGAAATTTCACACCCAGCAACCCAATCATCGGAAGGTGTTCGTGTATAGACAGCTAGACGTAACCTCAAGGTAGACAAGTGGACAGTACAAACTTGTGGAACGAACGAATGTGTACCACAAAACCCTTCCCTCCTCTAAAAGTAATTTCGCACTTTTTCATTTTCTATGAATCAATGTTGTCTTATTCCTTCATTTCAGTCTATTTACTCTGCTCGAGAAGGGAAGGTAATAATAAAGCTATAAGGAAGAAAGAATTAAGAACACAGCACATGCCTCGATTGATGATTGGTCTGAAATGTTAATGGAAATAATTTGCTATGAGTAGAACACTCAAATACTTGATTGTAACATAAGAATCTGGAGAATATATGAATTGACGTAAACTTTAAAGACAAGCTTAAACATTTTAAAAGATATTTACATATACTTGTGCAAAAATAGTGAATTAATTCGTTTATATGTATCAATCAGTCAAAAAATATTTGAATAGTGCTTCAAAGCTGAAACCAAGAACCATATAAATCAGGAACTTTCCAAAGTATCCAATTCATAATACACTGTTTACCTCCAATTTATATATTACATTTTGTTTTTTTGTTCTAAAAACTTTAACTGATTTTTAATACGGTCATTCTATTCCTTAGCTTATTAGAAATTTCACTGTTATTCTTGGTTATATACACCTAAAATGTTGAACATTCCACTAAAAATGTGATTCCTGTATATATGTGGAGTGGATGGAGATAGTTCAAGGAACTGCAATCGATATAAACATGATACTCATTCTTAAATATACATAACATTCATTTGCATTGCTTAGAAATGCATAAAAGCATATTCATTGAGAAGTCCTCTTCCCCTTATGGTATTTCCAGCTATTAACTACACGTAAAACATTTAGAACTTTTAGAATGAGAAATCTGGTGACGCTTCTATTTCAAATTATCAAAATAAGCATAGAGTTTCCCACCATTACTTAGCAGTTATGTAAATTATTGAAATCTTCAAGTTCCAAGTTTTGACATAATTTTTCAGTCAAGCCTTGGAACTCTGTAGTGGATAGTTTAATTCATTTCATTTCAAGAGCTTATAAGTTTGAATATTTCTTGAGCATGTATTATATTTCAAATGAAGGAAACCTAGCGTTATCTTTTCAGTGTACCTTCATGGAAATATTCTAGGTCCGTTTTTTGCATTATATGCATGGATTGCCCAATTCTCGTTTCTGTGATCACTACAACGAGATCTCAAGAAAATATAATGAACTGCTTGTTCAGGAAGAAGAGTGGTTAGTTGGATCTGCTTCGTTGTTCATGGAATTAAAATTCTATTCTCTCCACTGATTCTCCCCTATTGTTAAGTAACAAAGACCATTCCCGAAATTGATCTTTATAATCTTATGGAAACGAAACTTTACCTCCTGCTACAGACACAATTTAAAACATATCAGAGCAGATCTCCTGAAATCCATGCTCCTTCTTCTCTTTTTTAAATAAAAAAGTTTTCTCTTTGTTGAATACTGTTCACGAATCAGTATGTTGTACTTTTATTTTAATTCCCGACTTATCAACTACGTAGAAGGCCCTTTTCCCACCATTGTTCAATTTGAATACCTTCATTAACCTCACTTCATAAATCTCACTTCAAGACTGGTCTTAATAACCAATCCACATGTACACGAAGTAAATTGGCTGTTATGAAATGTGCATGCTCTAAAAAAAAACTAAAAAAAAACAACAAAAAAAACATCCGTTCCCGTATCCTTGAATTTGCTTTTTGCGTTGCGAAATTTGTGCATTTTTGGTAATCCTACTTCAAACCTATCTCTTGCGAAATTTCATCTACTGAATGATGACTCTATAATCTTTTGGTATTTAAAATGTATCGATATGTTCCTACAGTGCGTCTCACGGTCGAATTGTCTGCGGAGCAGCAGCCAGCGTGGGAGGGCGTATGCCGGAATTTACACCCACAACTTTACGCTGACTTTGGCACTGGACGCGTCAGTGCTTCAGTATCCAGATATTATATTCAGAGTCCAGTTTGCAGGTGTTAATGAAGTGTTTTGTTTTAGTGTACGTATTACTGCTACTTTTCTGCAGCCTAACAATGTAACGATATACAGGTACGTACAATTTAAAACAACGAATTTCTATCTACGACTCTCACGTCATCGATAGACCCCGGATGTTTATTAGGGATGGCCAGATCCGGATCCTGGCGGATCCGAAATCCGGATCCGGTTGGTTCCGGATCCTAAAATTTTTCGGATCCGGAATTTTTGGATCCGGATCCGTTTTGCCATCCCACATGCTCTTCTTTGGAAAGTAAAAATGCGCTTATAACATATTGTTACCTGCTAATATGCATATATATATAATATACATACATACACACATATATATATAGTGTGTATGCGCGCGTGCGCGATTTGTAATTAATTAATACACTTACAAGGGAGGTCTAAGTCTCCCCCTCCGATTTCCATGAAACTTGGCAGGTGTATAGAGGCCCCCCCCCCCCTCAAATGTCAAGATGAGGAGAAATTGAAGTGGGAATCTGACCCCGAAACCACGTAAATATGGCATAGGAAGAAACAGGCGGCATAGGGCCTCTGTATACAGCTGTCAAATTTCATGGAAATCGGAGGGGAACACAGGGGTCAAATGCCCACTTAAATCTCATCTTGACATTTGAGGCGAGTTTTGCTCCCTAAACAGTTTTTTTTAGCCGAAACAAAAAAAGAAAATGTATTTCTTCCTTTGGGCCCCTTTATACACCTGCCACGTTTCATGGAAATCGGAGGGGAACACAGGGGTCAAATGCCCACTTAAATTTGTCCTGATATTGACATTTGAGGGGGGGTTGCCCCCTAAAACAGTTTTTTAGCCGAAACAAAAAAAACACGTATTTCTTCATTTGGGCACGTTTATACACACACCTGCCAAGTATCATGGAAATCGGAGGGGGACATAGGGGTCAGACCCTCACTTCAATTTGTCCTCATCTTGACATTTGAGGGGGTTTTGCCCCCTAAAACAGTTTTTTATCTGAAACAAAAAAACACGTATTTCTTATTTCTTCCATTGGGCCCCACTATACACCTGCCAAGTTTCATGGAAATTGGAGGGACACAGGGGTCAGATCCTCACTTCAATTTGTCCTCATCTTGACATTTGAGGGGGTTTTGCCCCCTAAAACCGTTTTTTAGCTGAAACAAAAAAACACGTATTTCTTCCATTGGGCCCCACTATACGCCTCCCAAGTTTCATGGAAATCGGAGGGGAACACTTAGATAACCTCCCTTGTTAGTCTTACACTTTGTAATTATATAACACTGCATATATTATAATGTTTTATTTTAATTTGTAAAACTGTAACTGTAGAACAATTGAATAATTTTTGTATAACATTTCTATCTTGTTATATGCGTTAAAGGTTTCATCCTGGAATGCAATGTCTCACATTTATGTGTGTTTTCATTTATAATACATTCGAATGAATGCATATTCGTTTCAATGGCATTTACAAAATCACCTCTGACATTTTATGTTAAACAAGTAAGATTATTTTTGTGCACGAGTGTGTTAGCCGATGCGTAACAAAGTATTTTAGGAACAACACTGGAAAAAATTATTGTAGGACTAACTAATGAAAAATTTCTTTGTAATTTAAGATCATAATACCTTTTAAGGTGTGGTAATATTATAATGGGATTGAGATACGAAACTCTCGGATCCAGATCCGTAACTTTTGGATCCGGATCCGTTTGGCCATCCCTAATTTTTATGTAATATCAAATTACAAAATATGTACATAAATATGTAAAAATTATTGATAGAATATGTACCTAAATATGTATTATCAAAAGGATATGTAGCTAAATATGTAGTATAAAAGAATATGAAATAATAATAATAATCGAGTATCCAAGCAATTTCAAGAATTGAGTAGGTAGCCTACATATTTCATTTGAACATATTCAACATAATTTTAAGAACATAAGTTGTTCAAATTAAAATTTGTATGAAATTTATAAACTGAGAAAAGCGCAGCAACGTATACATATTTAGGAAATTTTCCACTACATTGAGACAAAGAGAGCTCTTTGTAGCTTTCGAAAAAAAATATTAAAAAAGAAAGCATCTACAGAAAGAAAAATCGAATCAAAATACATAGCTACTTTTGTGTACTTTTTGTACAAGGGAACATATTTTGTACGAAAGTATATTTTTTGTCCACCGATGTCAAGTTCTAGGTGCTTTGCCTAAATCTAAAAGCGAAACGAAAATATGTACCCAGAAAGGATGAGGAGCAGAGAGACTCCAGCATATTTCCATAAATAACATATTTCCGTAAACAACAATTCCCGTGATTTTTTTTGTTCAGACTGCCTTAGCAGTCAATTTTCTGTGACCGTAGGCACTATGCATCCCATTGATTAGAAAATATGAAATCACGTGAGCTACAAATTTTCTTCATCATGTTTCAGAGATCGAAAATATTGGAGGAAAAAGAATCAAGATAGGAAAAAATTACCGAAATATGTTGTCTTATGTAAAATAAATTAGCAAATATGTAATATCCTGTCATGTGTAAACATATGTAACATAAACGTATGCAAAATCATGTCAGTTATAATAATCGTTAATATTTTCCTGTTCAAGGTAAGGAATAGAATATGTAATTTCATACAAATCGGAGCTCTAGTCATTACGAATTCAACGCCTTAAAAGTCTAAATTTGTCTTCAATGTATTTGGTTTAGTTTACTATATCAAACCAAGTTCCATGACGCAACAACCCTATGAGGGCCAGCGCTTGTTAAGTGGCTTTTCCATTGGATGGCTCTTGCTCAACGCATCGAGTCCCATTCTAGCGGTTTTTCTGGATTTCGAGACCGGAGTTAGTTACTTCTTCTTTTCAAGTAGCTTCCGATTTGTCCTCGCGATGCTGGTATAAGGGCATGCGGAACAGTCTTCACGGAGCTCTTCCAAAGCTCTTCCCCCGTGGCAGTGTTGACAACTTATCTCTCTTGGAGCTAGATCTGGCTCTTTCATGCACTCGTTTGGCTGTGAACTGGCGCGCCTGCCCCCTTGCCCCACTATGATGTCATCACTGGTTCCGACCCACATAGACCAACTTTTGCCACGATTATACATTTTGCACGTGACGTGATGTTTTGGCTGCGTCGCCCACTCTCCCCAGCTACTTTTTTTTTTATATAGCGCAGTGTTGACGTGACGTGAAATTGGCATAATATTGTTATCAGGGAATCCTTTATTCTCGATTTCATACAATCTTGAGATGGGTGATGCCGCCGGATCTAGATGGTGAAAACTAAGAATAAATTGTCATCAATACTCCTCCATACGCCCAGTTTTTTTAGTAGCAGTGCCCATTCGGGCGATATTGAAATAAATGAACAATTTGTGCGTAACTGTACCTCCTTCCCTTAACACCGACATTTTTGATGTTCCCACCAGAAATGGAACCGAGGTACTGTCGCATATGTATATGTTGCTACAATAAAGCCTAATTTGCGAGTTACAAGAGATGTGTTTGAAATTAAGGCGTTTCATGTACCGTTGCTTAAATGGAAAATAACCCACATTTTTAAGAGCAACCGAAAATCTCCTCAGAGTGGTTATAATATACAGGGTGATGCAGAAAAACCTGATAAATTTTAGAATGATATAACACAGTTAATAAAAAGAGTTCGTCTTTATTCACGTGCTAGCCTTACAACCTTTTGTATACCATTATTATTGAAAAAATAATAATTCGATTTACACCAACATTAAGTGCGGAAAATAAATTGCAAATGGCGTCAATTTTGGTCCACAACTGCTGCAGTCGGTCACTGAAACTTGTCATTGCTGGCGAAGAAAAACCTGACGATTGTTATTGTGTTATTACGCCGTTGTAATGATTCCACTCCTCACTAGCTGTCATTTCAGTCACCATGAATCTATGGAACGCAACGCACCGCGCTTTCATTGTTGAAATGCTAATTATTCGCACTTAATGTTGGTGTAAATCATATTTTTTTCAATGATAATGGAATACATATGGATGTAAGGCTAGCACATGATTAAATACCTTTTTATTTACTGTGTTATTTCATTTTAAAACACATCAGATTTTTCTGCCCCGCTCTGTATATATTTATTAAAATTTGGTGATGCGAAAGATAAGGAATATAAAATTTTACCAATCGTTCAGCTGTTTCTTGTTGGATGAAGTTGTCAGTGAGCCGACTCCTTTCTTTATGGCTTCGATGCCGGACTTCGCAATGCCTTCATATCCAGGCAGCTTCCAATTCTCCTCGAGAAGTTGGGGGCAATCCAAAAATCTGGCCCCCACCTCTCGCTTCAGGGCAAGAATCTATCGTAAAGCTACAAGGCAACCTCGTTAAATGGAAGAGAAAACACGCCGAGTACCATAGAAATCTCAAGTGTCGATTACGGTGTGAAGGGAATTTTATACTGTAACACGTAACGTTTTGTTCTTAGACGTGGAACTTTAATCTACTGTATACAAGATGGTAGGTTTTAAAATTATTTATTTATGGCCTTTAACCCACGAGTAGAAAGTTCAAATTATTTAACTTAGTTTTCCAAACTAATCCCAGCATAGAAATGTGTGCGTGATTTTAATTTATTCATTGATTTTAGCACCTAATTAATACGATCATCTAAAACTATCTAACTAGCGACAGTGAAATGAAAACCTTAATTTCATTTTTGTTACTTCTTATATAGTAGAATTCTACACGTAAAATTGCACAAGTTTCATGCATTTTAGTATAGGCCCTTTGCTGATCCACTAGTCTGAGTTAGTGCCTGTATATCTCAAGAAGAAGAATATTTGGAAGCTATGCGCAGTCACTTGTGAGACCCCGCGAGAGGCTTTCCACCCATCTTTGTTCAGACTGAGGCCATTGTCGAACTCCCTCCTCTATTTGTAAAGTTGCTGGCGTGGTAAGCATGCATAGAGACATTGCATTTTTAATTGTCGTAGAATGTCTATACGTTTTAGGCTTCAGAGGGCAAGAAACCACTGCTCTTCGCTGGTGCATGTATATGCAGGAGGCGCCATTTTCAAAATGACAAAAATGGTGTTGTGAAGCTCACTTGATCAGTGTTGCATCCTTGAGTTCGTTTTGTAAATAACAGTCGATTCCTCATGTAAATTTGAGCTCTTTACAGTCTGTCCTGTAATTTTCGTCGGACTTTTAAGGTTTTTCATTCGACTCTGCTGGAATTTCACTTTGCTTATATTGCCTCCATGCTTTTCTATATTTTTTAATATAATAACTTCTAAATATATTTTCTTTTTTTCATAAATGTAAATTGTAGCTTGAATTGTCACATTCCTCATTTCAAGTTTTTAATATCTTATATATTCCTGTATGATTTCGCGATATACTACGTAGAACTTCAAAAGAAAAATTCAGGCTGGACTCGATCCCTTGTTTCTGACATCTAACAGCATTTCCTTGGAGTCATTATGAAGTAGTAGTCGAAATTACGTTTACGATTTCTAACGTTTAAATGAACAGAAACAAGGAAACATTGTTATAAAGCGGAGAACGTTTATTTGCACTTAAAATGTCCAAAACTACAAACGTCAACAATGGTAACACTACTTTCTCGGTCTAGGTTTGGCATGAAAATTTTCGGGCTCATTGTTTCATATCGACATTGTTGATGATTTCTTTTATTCAAACGTTTCGAACACAACACGTGACAAATATACTTGAGCCTAGGTTCGAGGACCCGACTGTTACGCACATCGTGTGAAAAGTCTCCTCCCTCGACTCAAAAAATAGGGAATAACTTTGTAAACGAAGAACAAGTCCGTTGTAAATCTTGATTGGGAGCTATATATCCAGAGGGATATTTTCCCATTGCAGATGGTCGTCTCTGCATTTGCAGAAAGACATACACACGCACAAATGACTCTTTTGTTGTCTGCGAAAATTTGATCCTCAATAAGTTAACTTTTTTATTTAAGAATTTTAGCAACAGCTTGGAAAAAGGTCGTAACGACTAGCACTTATGGTTATTAATTTTTTTTTAAAAATGTGAATGCTTCCATTCCTGATTACATTCATGACATAATCAAGAGTCACATTATGGTGCGGTGCCATTTTCCTAATCTTTCAGGGGGACAAGAGTTTTCTCATCGGTGACCGATCATTCAGCTCCCTCGATTCTTTCCGAATCCTCTTGATCATCGGCTCCGACAAACCTGTTGCTGCAGGGCCACACTTGGTGCTCTGTGTAATTGGCAACAAATATTGCTTTTGTTCAGATTTACGATGGCAGAAATCAATAACTTTGCTGACAATTTCACGCTCTTCACTATGCACAGTAGCATCTTTCCTCCTTACATCTGCTATAACTCTTACAACACCATGCAAACCACGAAAAAAATTCCACAATCAACATCAACGCACAAGCACTTCCACAACAACAATGACCGCAGCGGAAGACTTCCTGCTACCCCTAAAATCTGCAAATGAACCGGTCTTCCCCTGTACCCCTGTATCCGTCTCACCTCGTTTGGGGATCTTCTCGTGAGCTGACTGTTGAACCCTGTTCCAACTATCAAGTGGTGACGCGAGTCGGTTCCACCAATGAATGGGACTGCGTGGAGGGGAGGAAAGCGACCGCAGTTACCAGCCTTCGAGCAGCGTGTACTTCTTCGCTCTGTCTACTCGATCTCCTTCCCTTCTCTGACGCTGTTCGCGACCTTGCTCCAGAGATAAACTGAGACAGGACATACTGTCAAGTGGATTTCTTTAGCAGGACCTAGTGTGGCTTCTTAAGTCCTTCCGACAACGGTCGCAGTACTGGACGAAACGAGAATGATGTGGAATATTTCATGGAATCTATACCCTGTCTCGCTTATCTCTGGAGCAAGCAAATGAAAACTAATCTCTGCGCAAGTAGTGACGCGAAACGGCTTCACCAACACGGAGTAGGGAATGGGATTGCGTAGAGGGAAGGAAAGTGACCGCAGTACCAGCCTTTGCAGCAGAGTGTGCTGCTTCGCTCTGCCCACTCGATCCCCTCACTTCTCTTCCGGTATTCGCGGCCTTGCTCCAAAAATAGCCGGGATAGAGTATACTGGAAAATCGTAGAAGGGGAATAGCGAACCAAAGATGAAAACATATCCCCTAGCCCAAGGATTAACAGGTCTCCAAACCAGATTGTATAATTTGGGAGGCAAGGCAGAAGATTGCCGATACCAACAATAGGAAAGAAAAGAAAAAGAAAGTATTGTTGGAGCTATTATATTTAGAAAGTAAGTACACTTATATAATCCATTGTGAGCTATGCTTTAGCGACGCTTATGTAGTTCTGTGGAAGCAAAGAGCAGCCATTTTTGTTATGAAGTCTCATCACTCTGTATACGTAATGAGGTTTTCCGTGAAGCGGTAATCCCACACTAAACGAAGAGTGCCCTAACAAGGAGGTATCTAATGCTTTGTGTCATTCACTGCCCTTTGAATGTTAACAACCTTCTTCTGCTAGACATAATTTAGCCCTTAAAGTTTAACAGAGAACTTCGCTTGGAGACAAAATATGCAACCTGAGATATATATGAAACTGTTAACTCTAACCTTTCATCAAGTACGTAACTAAGTCTCTAAAATGTCAATCTCTAAGATTCAGTGTTACAACAACTTATGTTCGAATAAGGAAAATTATTTGTACAGAATATTCGACGATTTTTTCGCAATCTATTCAGCATTATACATTCATCTATCAGTCCTAATACGCCAGCATTTTTTTTTATTATTAAAATATGATCAATTGCTGACGTATCCCTAAATATATTGTATCGATTCATATTGATATTTCAAATTTAATGAATGGATGGGCGCATTCTAATGTCGCCCAGGGCCTAGAGATATTTTTCTACGCCACTGTTGATTGTAACTTCTTCCAGTTTACAATGAGTAACAAATTCATATAGAGAGTGAGAGAAACTTAATAATGCACCAAACTTTGATATACGACTCCATATTTTCAAATTCAACTTAACGTAAGCCAACTTTTCAATTTTAATTCTGAAGCATTTAACGAATTATATAGTTTTGAATGTAGCAGTCTGTCTAAGTTTAGAGAGAATAATTGCATAGGAAATTGCTTCCATGCAAATATTCCATACTTCGATTCTATTCTTTAAATGAAAGATAACAATCCCACAGGAATAAGTCAATTTTCATTCCACCCATAAATATATAATTACGGATGGGTAATGAACATTAATAATATAGATAGGCTATTAGCAGTAGCTGGATTCCAATTGTGATTATACGATGCTTTCATCCTGTGCCTCCCAAAATAACATTTATTTTGAAGTTATTTTCATTTAACGGTGTGTGTTTGTGTGTGTGGTGAGAATATAAGGGACAAGGGAGTAACGTGCAAGCCTCTGTTGGATGTCCTATTCGTATTTTCTCAATCGTAATTTTCTCTTTTTACTATTCTAACGTGGAGGGGTTGCAATAATGCAAGGGTGAGCAAAGGAAGATAATTTATGAGGTTTGTTCGTAGACAATATTAAATATAGAAAATGCAGAAAAAGTAGAATTGTTAATTTAAACGGACACGAGACATCAAGCCAGATAGCGTTCATCTGGTGTTTCCGTTTCTCCTCACTTTAAAATTACTGCTTTCCTTCTACAGAAGCCGGTGAATTCTAACGGTATATGGTTTGACTATATACACAAAGGCGTTGGGCGGAAATTTTGTAGGCTGTACTGTACATTTCTCTCTCCTGTAGAACTCCTGCAAGACCAGCCTTAACTGTAGGTTCTCAAAATACTACTGGATAATTTTGGATTGTATGTACGTACAGTACATACCTATATTGCTGACAATATCCTTTATACATCCTTATGTAATCCAATGATATCTGATGTACTGAAATTAAATGGCTATGTGTGTCATCACATTTTAAGCGACTTTTCCTCTTACATGATAATGCAACGCCACTCACTGTTGTCCAAACATCGTAGCCTTGTCTTTGAACATGCTCCATATTCGCCAGATTTGTTTTTCAGTGTGAAAATGCCGCCGTTTACAGAGCAACATAAAGATATTCCAGTAATCCAAACTGCTGTGAAAGAGGTGCTTAGAAGGGTCCCAGAAAAGGATTCCTCTGATCGATTCTGAGACCTCCACAAACGCTTTCAGCTGTGCATAGAGAGCAGAGAGAACTACTTTCAAAGGACCAAGGATAGTTGGGGAGTTGAACATATTACTTCAATCGTATTTTAATAATTATTATTTTAATTTTCTGATAATGGTGTTATGTTAACGCCTAATACATTTTCACAGAAAGTTTCTGCTTTTTCAACGAGGACAATATTTTTGTTCTGTTCTTTTCTGGAAAAGCTGCATTTACATTTACAAAGTAGTGTGCACGTGGCGAGTTTTGCACAAGTCTCAGCTAAACATTTCCTGATGGATTTGCGAATTTCCTACGAAGATGTTTGGGCATAGTTGTAGAAATATTCGCAATATGGACCGTATTGTATATTCTTAAAGTATGTTTTCAATATTAGGAAGTATAATTTTCTTGCACGCATTTTCTTCTTTGAAATATTCTGTATTGAAACATAGTCAAAATAAGTTTTTTAGCTCTGACAATCACTAGGCCACTTTATTCTAGAGCAACTAATGAACTTCTGTAAGATAAAAAAGGGTATTGGATTTCAGGGCAATAAAGTAACCCCGTAAAAGTAACAGTTATATTTTTTTTACAATTCGCGGTGACGACGAACAGGTGGCTAATGCAGCTGGAGAAGGTTAGGGTCTCATGTCCCGGTCTCTGCTCTTTCTGGTTGATTGATGGTTGCACAACATGCAATAAATTGCCTTGTGACAACAATTTGTTGCGTCAGCAAATTCTGCAAAAAGGCTTTCCCTTGCAGGTAGACAGTCATGTCCCGCAGGAAGATTTAAGGTCCCCGTCCTGCGCCTTATCAGTCTTTGTTGATCCGAATCGACAAAAAGAAGACGAATTTATGGGTCTCGCCATCTCTCAATCCGCATGTGCACAGGTACACGGGAGGATCTTGTTTTCCTTGTTTATTTATACAGGGTGTACACATGAAACCTCCCTGATTTCAAAATACAATTGTAAGGAAACTATTCGATAGAGAGCCTTGCGCTTTTCGGCATCATGTAAAGGAACTCATTTTTTTAGGTGTTGAGTAAGTAGCAACGATGACGACAGCACAGCAGAGAGAGCAGTGCGTGGTGTGGTATGCGGAAATCGCCAAGTGCAGTCGAAAGACATTTCAGACGTGCTTTTGAAAGGGAGCCACCGGACGTAAAGACAAGGCTTGCTATGACAAGTTCCTAGCCACTCCATCACCCCTGACATGCTAGTGCGCACAAGGGTGCTACGAAAGGAGCCCACGTAGAAGTGCACTAAATTTAAAAAAACAAAACATATTTGACTTGCCTTACAAAATGCCAATTGTAATTTGAAAACAGGAAGGTTTCATACGGACACCCTGTATATCTCTTTCTTGTTTCATGCTGTTCATACTGTTAAGCCTTTTCCTATATCATATATTCAAAACGCGGCTACGTGACCTAGCACGTTAAGTGGTCGACTTCAATCTTTTCACAAAAAGTTCCCGGACATGATGGGCGTTCTTTGTGAGCATTCGGTCTTCAATTTAATCTAACCATCACTCATCATCATCATTGTCGCGATTGGCCAAAAGTAACAGAAAAGCGGTGCTAAATAACAAAAATAAAAATCATGTATTCATAGGAAAGATTAGTAGACCATGAAGAAACGTATAGACAGAGGAAATTATAGAGAATATATAACAATAGAATTGAACCTCTCCTACAAAAAATAATATTAAAAATTAAACACAAAAATGTAACGCAAATGGAGCATAAACATCAATCCTGAGAAAAGTCAGGTCATAGAATTTGGACTCGGTCCTTCCACCGGAAAGATAAACATCCAGCTCTTCGGGAAAGCAGTTCCTAGCACAACATCCGTCACCTACCTAGGAGTGACATTGGATCGTCATCTCACCTTCGGCCAACATACCGAGAAGATGGCCAATCGAGCAAAACAACGCATTGGATATTTATACCCAATACTCAGTTCGCCCGTTCTCCAACTAGAAGCCAGAATCCATGTATATAGGATGATGATCCGGCCTATATTACTGTATGCAGGACCAGTGTGGAAGCAGATGGCCCATATCCATCATCGCAAAATCCAAGTGGTGCAAAATAGAGCCCTTAGAGCTATAGGACACTACCCAAGAACAACCAGAATACAACAAATGTACCAAGATTTGGAGTGCTCACCTCTCATGGAAGCCCTTCACTCAGCTCAAGCAAAACTTTGGAGGAAATTCCAAGTCCATTCAAATCCGCTCATCAAAGATATCGCAAAATCGAGGCCCCGTCGGAACATTGTGCGCCTACCTCGACCATAACAATTAAGACCACAAGACATATTCTTCCAGACACTGGAAGTACTATACAAGAAACAAACACATACCTGTTTGTTTACAAATACACAGAACGGAAAAATCAGAATACCATATAACATAATTATGTAAAGTATTCACGTCGTACTGTACACAGTACATTGTATGTATTTGTATTTTGTTATTGTATTGTAGTAGTTAGAAATGTATTAGTCCGGAAATATTGTCGAGTAGCTCCCCTAGCAACAGTTGCGGGGGACTTTGTAAAAAAATCCTGTAAAGAAAATTATTTATATGTAATTACAAATTGTGATTGAAAAATGAGATATCAGCCAAATAAATATTGATGCTGAGGCGGGCAAAGCGACCTGTCAATGAACTAAAATAATAATAATAATAATAATAATAATAATAAAAAAAAACACCTCGAGCTCACATCCAGAACATGGAACTCTGGCGGCCCAGTCCTCGGGGGTTTAGGTGGAAACCCAACGGTGCCATACGAAGCCTTGGACCATCCGCGCTTGCGCCCGCGATGTCTTCACGGGAAAGAGACAACTCACGATCGCGTGATTCGTCACGCGAAATATGACAAGTCAGCCAATGGATACTGGCCATACACCAGGACAGGCAAATCAGGGTCCAGCTCAAGACCTGTGTCCATCTGGACTCGTTCCAACATCAGATTGATCCGCTGAGGTTCCGCGAAACCCAGATGAACTACTCCAAGACTCGGAATGTAGTTCCATCCTCGGCTTCGCCTTCACCAACAGGACATCCCTCAAACGGAATCCGCCAAATACCTGGGAGTACTCCTGGACCAAAACCCCACCTTCGGGAAGCATTTGAAGGATGTAGCAAATAGAGGCAACCAAAGGATAGGACACCTATACCCAGTGTTTCGCAGCCCTGCACTCCCACCTTGGGTACGAACAAGAGTATTCAAGCAAATAGTACGCACATTTCTCATCTACGCTTGTGCAGTGTGGCTGCACAGCTCTAAAATGCACCTCGATGGCCTCAAACGGGTTCAGAACAAAGCCCTTAGAATTATCTACGGCGCATATCGCTATACATGCACAGTCCAGATCCACGAAGAACTAGATATGGAGATTCTGTATGAATTTATGATGAGGGAAAAGATCAAATTCTGGGCCCAACAGCCGCATCACCATAATCCTACTTTCCAGCTGCTAGGGACTGTCCACCCTCCAAGAAGAGTTCACAAGCTGCCCCGTCTTTAATGAAGAAACCGCAGTTTTCAAGTGATATCCAAAGTCAAGCAGTGCCATGCCGGGTCAATACTTAGATGGGTGACCTTTATTGAAGGAGCGCGGATGATCTTCCTTTCAGACAAATAAGAAGTACCGAACCTGAAAACCAGGGCATAGCCAGACGACCACTCATCGCCCGCGCAGTTGCGCGTCGTCAACAGCCTTCCAAATGCCAAACAATACCGCCACTACAAACAACATCCAACAAAAGCTAGAAGGCAAAGATAAACAACTGGAACTTCACAACTAAAATGAAAAACCGCCAAGATCTGATACAAGCAGTTCCGTCTTCCAGTTCAGCTACGATGAAAAATCAAAGGGAACATATCGTCTACCTGCACTTCCACCGAAGCAGCAGCGATCAGTCGCCATACCCAAGAACATTTTAAATAATAGAGAAAAGCTTAACAAAAATCAACAGACGTCTCAAATCCAAACGAAGGATCCCATCGACGTGTCGACACGTCCAGCAAAACGGAACCGGCCAACGTTCGACTCCGAAGGCTTCCAGTTCATTCAGCCAAAACACGCCGGGAAACTTTCCCCGGTTGTTCCTCCGGTATTCAACCTAAGTACTCCGAACATATACGAAGGACTTAACTTTTCCACTACCTCAGACAACGTGGAGCTCCCGCGAAGACAACGTGGAGGCCAACCGTGATGAAGACACCATACAGGTCGATGCACATTACTCGGCCACTCCTTCTGCGACCCCTGTGTTGCGGGTACCACCTAATTTTGTGTACAAGCAAGTCGAAGCTCATAGATTCGTGGCTGATGCCGTCGCTCGCGCCCGCATTCAACCACCACGAATACGTATCACAATGCAAAATATCCGCATACAGTGTCGCGGAAAACAGACTATGATAAGCTTATTGCCTACCTGCAAGAAAAACAAATTGAATTCGAAATTGCTCCTCAAAGACAGAATCGGCCCCTTAAGGTGGTGATTCACCATCTACCAATTGACCATCGTGTTGAAGACATTTCTCAATCTCTTCGTGAACAGAAATTTAATGTGGAATCTGTAAAGCAGATGTACAGGTATGAGTCCAAAACCAATACCCGGAAGCGAATGTCGCTCTTTCTGGCTTCCCTCCGCAGAGGACGAAATTCATCATCTGTGTATAAAGTTGAGTTCATTTTGTATTACCATGTGCAAATTGAACTGTATCGTCAATCATCCATCATCCAAAGCTTCCGATGTCAACGGCTTGGACACACTGCTACCTCATGCCATGCAGCTCCACGATGTGTGAAGTGCGCATACAACCACCCGATTGCCGAGTGCTCTAAAAAAGATCACCGCCGACCTCCCAAGTGTGTAAACTGCGGTGAAGACCACCCCGCCAACTTCCGAGGCTGCAAAGTCTTCACGTCCATGGAAAAATTCCGACAGAAAAATTTACAATCGATTACCTCGCAACCTACGCCAATCACCTCGACCTCTTCAGCTCCAGTTCGATCTGTACGGACTCCTGCTGCACCTACTTCCAAACGCAGCCGCAGTCATATGCGCGGAGGGCCCACGCTGCACTTCGAGGTCAAGTCAGAAGCCGACGAGAAGAAGCTGCCTCCAACCAGGACTTTACTTCTTTTCTCGAACAGATGTCATCATGAAACCTCTCAAAAATATGGACCCATATTAAGAGGTGTCTACAAAAACTTAGTGAAGCTGCCTGCAGCATGAACATGATCACGGCGGTTATTCAAACATTCATTGAAATTCAAAAAGATGGATGCTTTTAACAGACACTCATACCTCAAACAAACCAACCTGCTCATCTTTAATTCCGACGGGTTAAAAAAACAGACACAGGATTTGAGTAATTTACTCCCCTCAAAGAACATTACAGCAGCATTCATCAACGAAACACATATTAAGCCTCTGACTTGAAGACTCCCACACTACAGAATCTTTCGCCTCGATCGTCAAGGAATTCAGAAAGGCGGACTTGTGATCCTCTTGCGAAAAGGCATTCCAGCAGTGCAGATCGCCACTCCTGCCATGACGTCTCTTGAAGTCCTAGCTGTCCAGATCAAGACTAAAAGTCATCCTCGTTGCAGCATACCGCTCACCGCTGGCTCCCTTCAACGCAGATGATATTTTGCGCCTCGAGACCCTTGGTCTGTACGTAGTGATCGGGGGCTACATTCATGCAAAACATACATCATGGAATTGCAGAGTATCCAAACCTGCTGGGAACAGACTATTTGATTTCCTTCCACAGACAGAGTTTACTATCAGTGCACCACTTGACCCTACCTTCTACCCTAGAGGGAGAGGTCAACCAGATGTATTGGATGTTGTCCTCACAAAAGGAGTCTAGAACAACAACCAACTTGGAATCGGACCTACTTTCCGATCACCTACCTGTGTTCATTTCCATAGCCCACGGAATTTACTGCCAAAGATTCTGCCCCCTCCAGGAACACACTACCGATTGGAACATCTTCAGGCTCGAAACACACCAACAACTAGACCTACGTACCCCACTGCGTTCGCCTAGGGAGATAGCCATGGCCATCTACCACTTCTCCAATATTGTGGCCGATGCTTGGAAGAGAAATACTAGCATGAAGTCTGACCCAGTGGCCACGACAGCTTCCCCGGTGCTTTTCATCTTGCTGAAGCTAACAAGATGGGCGCGTCGCAGATGGCAGAGAACCAGTTACTTCCCACATTATGCTGAATGGAAGCTTATAGGAAGACATCTCCACAATTTCCTTCTTCGCGATCGCATTACGAAGTTGGACAATACTCTACAAAGCCTTATATCAATGAACCCTTCCTTTTGGAAACTGACTCGTTCATTGTTCAGCTATAAACTCCCAGCATGGTCCTGTTCTCCATCCCCAAGATCAGGCAGAACTGATGGCAGATCATTTTGTTATCTGCTTCACCCCAAACAGTGACCTGCAGGATGTCCATACAGAACGCTTGGTGAACCAGGGACTTCTCCCGCTACAATGTCTGCCTCTAGGACTGGATGTTTCACATGTTACTCCACGGGAAGTGTACGCTACGACTCGATTGCTGAAATCGCGATCTGCTTCAGGACTCGACCGCGTTTCAGCTGCAGCGCTAAAACACCTGACGAGGAAAGGATATGTGTTCCTTGCAAAACTCATTACTTAGATGCTCCGATTTGGTTACTTCCCACGGGACTGGAAACTGGCAAAGATTACTGCTATCCCCAAACCGGGAAAAATCTGCAAGATATCAACAATTATAGACCTATTAGCCTCCTGTCCCAAATAGTGAATATGTTTGAAAACGTTCTCCGAACCAGAATCTCCAACTTCGGTGATCTTCGCCATTTGCTACCTGATCATCAATTCGGCTTTCGCTTACATCACGGCACAACTGAACAATTGTTGCGTGTGGTTGATTCAGTGGCGGTCCATCCGGACCGCATACAGAAGGTTCTAGCACTGTTCATGGACGTTCAAAAGGCCTTTCACAGTGTTTGGCTTCAAGGGCTCTTGTACAAACTCCATCGGATGAAATTCCCAATTATATACTGTAAGATTCTGGCCAGTTTCCTTTTTTTCAGAAGTTTTGTGACAACCATTAATGGGTAGCAGTCGTCATCACGTCTAATTAAGGCCGGCGTCCCTCAAGGTGCAGTGCTCTCTCCACTCCTTTTTGCACTCTATGCCGCAGACATTCCATCACCTGAAAAAGGCACGTTGGCCACTTATGCTGACGACACAGCCGGCTTTGTTGGGACTAACGCCTCTACAACTGCGAGGATAAATTGAAGAAATACACCACTCGTTTTGAGGAATGGTCTCGAAAATGGAAGGTGCAACGTCCTACCGGTTGTACACCAGTCGTCAAAAAGTCAGTCCGCTACTCCTTTAGTCGGGAACATGAGAATCTTTGCAAATAATCATCAGGGCTTGCTGGGTAGAAAAGATACCCAACACAGTATTCAAAATTAAACGCAGTTTTATAATCACTTATATTTCCTATCGTATGTGGACTTACAAGTAAGGTACAGATTTGCTGATGTTTCCGCCTGAAGAGGAACAATTCTATAGCATATTATATCACATCACAATCACTAAACACACTTGCATATAGAATTAACGTTGGACAAGACACACATAAATACACGAAAGTATCTGTACTTACTTATTTCCGAGTATAGTCAGAATGAAACGAAAATAATTAACAATTACACTATTCGGGCATTCCATTAACAGTTACCACGTTTTGTTGATTTCTCACCTTCACCTGTTTTCTAACTGAGTCTGTCGTCAGGTCAAAAACATTCAGGTGGGTTCACTTCCTCTGCTGAGATGAGAAAGTGACGTCAACACGAACAGTTCCAACCACAACTGTATCAATCAAATTATAGTTGTCTGTGATAACTTGCACATTATTTGAAATAACAAACATTTTAAAAGTTTTAACTTTTTACAAATATAAAACCTTAAACTCTCAGGTTCGTTACAATTGCCCACATTCGGGAAACATTTTTGAAGAAATTGTAATTTGCAAGTTCTGACAATAATTTGAGTACATAAAGAATATTTAAATATACAGTAGAGTTTATGTTGACAATTGTGATGACTTAATCTTGGCTTCTCTTCATTTGACAACAGCTCAGAAGAAACGTAGTTTACAGTATCCAAAACAAAATGGAATCCATAGTAGTTAAACAACCAATAAACAGTAAATTCAGGTACAATAGAACTGTAGGTTTCCATATATCTAGTTTCTTTTCCAGAAAGACTTTGTAGAAGACGGTATAGGGTTCGATAAGCAATAAACTAAATCAGTAATTTCCTAAAGCACTTCAAACTCAACACTCTTCTTGCTTCTAGAATAATGCCTTTGAATTCCACATCCTGCAATATAATAACTCCTGCTTATAACAATGAATCCAAATATTTACTATATCGACCTTCTCTGTGAGGTCCGCGGTTTTATACATCCATTCCCTATCCTCATTCTGGACCTTTCCGATGTACCGCACTAATATATATATATATTATAATATATATAATATATATACATATATATGTATGTATGTATGTATATCTAGAGGATACCTTTTTATTTGATCAGGAGTGGTAACAAATAACAAACTAACTCCATTCTTCCTAAAACTTATTTCTGCCTGGTGCAGTTTTTTAGAAAAGGCACAGTCAAAGAAAGTCAGAACCAAAACCTTTTACAATGAAAAACATCCATGCTAAAATTCAAACCACCGATTTCCAGTTCTACTTTTGTACCACCTAACACTCTCTTCTTGAGGCTTCCGGAAAATATACCAGTTTTACATTCGGAACCTTTTGCATTTGACTGCCTGAAAGTGCATTTTTATTCAGCAGAAAATCTATATATATCCTTGCATTTTACGTCCCGTCCAGTTCACTTGCCTAAAAGAAGAGGAGGCACTTAGAATAGGTCGATGTTTGTTTGACAGGATTGGGATCGCTGGTTGTGTAGAAACTCTCTAGTAGTCTCCACTGCTTCTTCCTGCTCTGAGGCAACTTCATGTCTTGCGGAGAAAGAACCACAATTGTCGCCTCTACGTCGTAGAGAGTACTGTCTATGCGGACTAGGACTACGTCGTTCTTGGTAACGCCATCTGTCTGGAGAGTTCCGCTCTTGTTCTGGACGAGGCCTGTAGAAATTTATCTGTCTTTGGTTTTGATCTTGGTTGAAACCTCTCCTGCCTAATCCTCTGTTGAATCTTCGAGGTCGTGAGAAATTTCCTCCTCGACTCTTTGAATCCTTCTGGATATTCCGGATCTTAAAACTTTTATTGCCTGAAGCTTCTTTATTCTTATGGTCTTCTTTACTCTTCCAGGCATCCGGGTCATCATAAATATCGAAGTACATTAAGAAATGTGTCAATTCATCCACATTTCGTGGAGCGTGCGCCAGACAAAGATTCCGAATGCGATACGGCAACTATCCAACGATCACATTAAGAACTTGACTCTCATTAAAAGTGTCCGCTATGTTTCCGTACGCTGCGTAGACACTCCAGGCAAAACTGTCTAAGTTGTTGTGGACCAGGCGAGAATACCTTCGGTTCCTCACAGCCGGTAGTTGTCTTTGTTTCGACTTTTCTGATGCAAATTCATCCTTAAGGCGTGCGCAGAAATCAGCATAATTCACAAAGTTGTCCATATTACCAGCTAATCAATGCTCAGCCTTGCCGGTGAAAACCCGAGGTAATAATTCCAATCTATAGTGCTCAGGCACTTGCATTAAGTCGAAACTGACATTTAATTCAAGCAGATATCTTTCGGCAGATTGAGCTTCGATATCGCCTTTAAACTTCGGAATGTTCGCCATATCAGCCATCCTGGGCATCTTAAACTGTTCTGCGTCGAGGACAAAAACCGTCATTACTATCCTTTTCTCTAGGCCTCTTGCATCTATCAGAAGTTGTGGTATTACCGGGGAAGAATGGGTTTGGAAGTACAACAGGAGGTTCATAGGCAGTAGCTTCTGGGTTCAGTCCTCGGATTGGATCAGGTAGTATATCGGAAGCGGTTTCTGGTCGAATTTGTAAATTATGGATATTTTCCTGCAATTCACCGACACTACTTATAATTGAACCTGTCTGCTCCTGAATATCTTGGCGAAGAGATACTTCCATCTTTTTAGCCTTCCCATGGAGAAAATTAACCTTTTCTCCAGCTGCATTTATTTCGACTTTCTGTTCTTGCACCATATTTTCCATGAGTTCGGTTCGTTCACCAAAATTTTTTAATGCTACATTAATAGATTCTACAGAACTCCTAAATTCTTGAACTCTCTCTGGAGGGTCACATTCAGATTCTCTTCCAGACTGGACAATTTCAAAACAGGTTTCCATATTATTTTTCAATTGCTCCTGTTCCTTTTCTATCCGCCCTTGCCGAGTTAAGAACTCTAGCTGTTCTTCCACAATTTCCTTTACCCTTTCGTCCACCTTTTCAGTGACTTTATTACTTAGCTTTTATATTTCTCCTCTGATGATCTCTACCTGTTCAAGTTTGTGCTGAGAGAATAGAGCCTGTAACTCTAACTTTAGTTTTATATCTTCCTGTATCCTCCGTTCTTCCTGGTTTTCAATCAATGCACGGAAAATATCTAAGTCTTCTTTTCTCTTTCTCCCTTCCTCCTCTTTTTCTTTCTTTCTATTTTATTTTTCATCTTCTTTTTCCTTCTTTCTCCTTTCATCTTCCTCCTCTTTCTCTTTCCTTTTCTTTCCTTCTTCTTCTTCCTGTTTCTCTTTCCGTCTTTCTCTTCTATAGACTCAACTATGAGTTTAAACTTCATCATCTCCTTTTCTCAAACTTTCTCTATCTGAGCCATCAGTTTCTTACGCTGTTTCTAATCCTCTATCCTTTCCATCTGTCTACGCTGCTCATCCTCCTTTTCTTTCTCCTTTCGTTCTGCCTTATCTTTCATCAACCAATCAAGTAACCAGTGATCTGATGAGGGTTTGATAGGAACGCTCGGTTCTGGTTCTGGTTCTGGTTCTGTTTCTTATGCTCACAAGCATGATGTGCATCGCATCTCTTTATTTGATGCCGAGGTTACTTCCTGCCCATCACAACTACTATGAAACCTCTGCAAACATTGGCAACACTGGAAGAATTCCAGGTCATCGGTAAGATCATCACAACATCCAAACTTGGTTTCTTTATCCATTGTCGCTCTTCCTCTGCTTCGCAGATTCATTCCTGTCGCGTCTTTCTCCATTCTACTACATCGTCTATGGCTTTTCCACTTAATACCTTCACTTCACTATCACACTTTTACCTTCGTGAATTCCAAGCACTTTCACTATCACCTTCGCGAATTCTATGGACAAACACATTCAACAATGCACTAAATCGGGCATGACGTCTGAATTGCTAAAATAACTCTGCACTCGAAGCCCCACGATTGTACCAAAATAACTATGCATTCGGGCCCCACGTTGGTGTGCCAAAATAACTATGCAACGTCCCTCCAGTTGTACACAAGTCGTCAAAAAGTCAGTCCGCTACTCCTTTAGTCGGGAACATGAGAATCTTTGCAAATAATCATCAGGGCTTGCTGGGTAGAAAAGAAACCCAACACAGTATTCAAAGTTAAACGCAGTTTTATAATCACTTATATTTCCTATCGTATGTGGACTTACAAGCAAGGTACAGATTTGCTGACGTTTCTGCCTGAAGAGGAACAATTCTATAGCATATTAAATCACATCACAATCACTAAACACACTTGCATATAGAATTAACGTTGGACAAGACAAACATAAATACACGAACGTTTCTGTACTTAATTATTATTTCCGAGTATAGCCAGAATGAAACGAAAATAATTACCAATTACACTATTCGGGCATTCCATTAACCGTTACCACGTTTCTGTTGATTTCTCACCTTCACCTGTTTTTTAACTGATTCTATCGTCAGGTGAAAAACAATCAGGTGGGTTCACTTCCTTTGCTGAGATGAGAAAGTGACGTCAACACGAACAGATTACGACGTATTTCTAAACATAGACACAAGTTCCCACCACAACTTTATCAATCTAACTATAGTTGTCTGTGACAACTTGCACATTATTTGACGTAACAAACATTTTAAAAATCTTAACTTTTTACAAATATAAAACCTTAATCTCTCAGGTTAGTTACAAAGGGCAGAATAAATCCTAAGAAGAGTTTTGTAATACTCTTCGGCTTGGGACCTGTACCTGAACGAGCTCGAGTTACCCTATTCCATCACCGAGTGCCACATCAGGATCAGATGAAATATCTGGGTGTTCTTCTGGATCGCAAGTTGAAGTTTGGACCTCACACAGATGCAACGTGGAAACGCGTCCTCCAATGTTGCGTGCGCCTTCATGTCTTTACATAGATGGTTCCTCCCATCTTTCTCTATGCTAGCCCGATATGGACTCAAATGGCTAAAACCAATCATCAGAAGATACAGATAGTGCAGAACCGAGCGCTTCGTATGATAGGTTCATATCCCAGGGACACTTGTATCTCTCAGATGCACGATTATTTGCAATACCCCATGATTGAGGAGACGCTCCGGATCACCAAGCAACGTATTTGGGCAAAAATCGAAGCACACTCCTCTAATCCCCTGATCTATTCGATAGGACTGCTCCGTCCCTGGCAGAGAAAGGTACCCCTACCTACATTATGATAAAGTGACTTATATTCAGATAACCAGGGACACCTAGGTATTTATTTATATGGTCTTTCGCCATTTGTATTAGATGTGCACTTGTGCTTTTACCTTCAAATCACATGTATATTATCATGTTACTTATGTATATTTTGTTATGTAGTTAGTTGCATATGTTGTATTGTTGGGCACACACTCATGAAATATAACCTGCGACAGTAGCAGGACACAGTCTAATCATATGTACTTATTATTTTTTTTACTGTGCACATTTTATTGTATAAACAATACCTATACCAGTTCAATAAACTATATGCTTGACATGTAAGTGCTATAAAAAAATATAAAAAAGGCAAATAACACACTGGAACTCAGTCGACTGTCATGACGACTACGAAAGACCTGGTTCGTAGATCTAATCTGGATGCCTCCCCGACCAGGTTCCAATAGCCAAGCAGCCAGAAGGAATGGAAGAGGAAAATAAGAGAAGCAGATAACCTAACCACCAGGTCTGCCCAATACGAACTTGGGTAGTTTCCCTTAGGTCGTGTCGGCCTAAGCCCAAGTCTCCTGGGTGCTCCGAGACCTATCCTTTGTACCTCGCCGTCTCTTGTTACTGCCCGGACATACAAACGGACCTGTCCGTTGCCTTGTAGTAACCTGAGTGACTCCGCGGCGTCCTTTGTTCCCAACACCCTTGCTATTCCGCGGGCCCCCGGGCCCGTCCCTCGCAATTGCTTGGACGACTTCCACGGGCGCAAACATTTGACTTGGACGCTCGCGCACGTTGTCCCCAGACTACGCGGCACCTGACGACTAAAAAGGCAGCTATTGTTACACGCTCTAATTGATGCCCCCAAAATTAAATAAGGTCCCTAACTCCCCTCCATCGCCCCCCTAGACACCTCACTGCTAGGAAGGAATGAATGGTCCCTGTCCTCCATTATCTTCTAGACCTTCAGAACAGTGATGACATCTGGTGTAAGTGTGCTAAACAGGTAATTTACAGGTGTGAGTAAAGATTAATAAAGTTTTACTGGTTGACTTCTTACCTATCTTTGCACAACCCCGCAAGCCCTGAGATACTTTCAGTCCATGTCTACGGCTGGTTATAAGCTAGCGTAAATGGGTACACTTTTGCAACACCTAAGGGTGTAGTGTGTAGCACTCGGGTGGAACTTTGCAAAAGTTTTTGAGCACAACGAAGGGTTGTGATTTGAAAAAAAAAAAATTGTGGGGCTCGATTTGCAAAATCTTGTAAGCAACTGGGGCTGTTTGTTAAAAGTACTTGAAGGGGCTCACTATTGGAAGTGCAAGTGTTAGTGAGAGTGTCGTCCATTGAATTCACGAAGGTAGTGAAGATAAATTGTTTTGGGAGAAACCATACATAATTCACGGAGGTAAAGTGTTGTAAACATAGACGGTGTAACAAAATGGAAAAAGAAACGTCCGGAATGAGTCTGGCAGAGGGAGATAATCCATGGAAGATGAGACTGGGTTCGGATGCTGTGATGATCCTGGGTGATACTCTAGGCTAGTTCATGATAATTTAGGAAGTTACGCTTGGAGTGTTTTTGCATCATATCGTAATCTGGAGGAGAACTTTTATGAAGGTGAGGTTGTCAATTAGATTATAATAATATTATTTTGGTTGCTAGCATTTCTTTCTCTTGTTTATTGTCCAATAATTATTGGACAGTTGCCATTACAAGTGCGTAACCTTTGCTTGGCTCATGCTCCCAAGACAATGAGCAGGTTAGTTCATTTCTTAAGAGATTTTGATTTATTTGATGAGGCAGACGCATGGAAAGGTAGAAGACACAAGAGAAAGAAATGCTAGCAACCAAAATAATATTAGAGTGCGTAATGTTGAAGCCGGAACTGATCAACAAAGCAGAACTTTCCAACAAGGTAGAAGAGCTAGCGAGCAGTATGGAAGAAGACCAGGGCGTTCAAGAGGAGACTTTCCTAGGGGCAATTTCCAGAGAGACCGGACAGAAATTGGAGAGCCTCTGCCGGAAGAGAAGGAAGTCCAGTTCCACGTAGTTCCAGGTGGTATTCTTCTAGAAACTCCGAACGCAATAGTGAACCTCTTGATCCTGGAGAGGTACAGACAGACTATGGAGCGGCTATGCACTCTGGGGACAGTTCGCGAGTTTAGCGGTAACCAGAGGATACAAACTTGTCAGACAAACTAGTCACCAACAAAGTTTCTCACTCATTTTCCGTGCCAAGCAGCCAGAAGGAAGGAAGATGGGAAATAAGAGAAATAGTGAAAGAAGAAGAGACTCAGTGAAAGAGATATAGATTCAGATTTACAAAATAATAATAATAATAATAATAAATAAATAAATAAACTAAGATTTCTGAACTTAAAGTTTTTAATTAAACTTAAAGTTTATTATATTTTGTTAACAAGGTTTGGTTAAAGAAAGCAAGCTAAATGTCACGCCCTAATTGATGTCCCAAAAATTAAATAAGTCTCCCCCGCCCAGACACCTCACTGCGAGGAATAAATGAATGGTCCCTGTCCTCCCTTATCTTCTAGACCTTCAGAACAGTGATGACATCTGGTGTAAGTGTGCTAAACAGGTAATTTGCAGGTGTGAGTAAAGATTAATAAAGTTTTACTGGTTGACTTCTTACCTATCTTTGCACAACCCCGCAAGCCCTGAGATACTTTCAGTCCATGTCTACGGCTGGTTATAAACTAGCGTAAATGGGTACACTTTTGCAACACCTAAGGGTGTAGTGTGTAGCACTCGGGTGGTACGTTGCAAAAGTTTTTGGAACTCAAGGTAGGGCTCAATTTGCAAAAAAAAAATGAAAGAGAAAGTGCCAAGGAATGCTAAAGAAGGTACGAACTTTGTTACTTGTATTAGAACTTCGTCTTTTCCATGATGTAGTGCACCTCCTCAAACAGTTTTCATATGTTTATACAAAGAAGGAGAGCTAGTGTAATTACTGCAGGAAATGCCTGTGGTAATAAAATCACTAACTTCAATGAAAGAGCATCCCAGATAAACTGTAAGAGATGCAGAATTTTAGTTTTCTCAAAACAAATCATTTGTGTATATGCCACTAACTGAAACATCTGAAACCGATCAGGAGAAAAAAATCATAGTTTCAAAAACATTTCCTTCATGGACTTACTGATAAACATTAATTCCCGATTTCAAGATCTTGGAATATTCGAAGAAGCATCTGTTTCGAACCATGAGGAGTGGTCAGATAATGAAACAGAACGTATGCTGTATGGTGACAGAGAAATCACTTTGTTGTGTGAAAGGGTTAAAATAGGATGGAACTGCTCAGTTCGCAACGAATGCAAAAACGTGAAGACGAGCTCGGTAGGTGCTCTGCTGAGTGAACTTTCTTCAAACTACAGAATATTAAAATATCCACGATTGACTGTGAAAGATGTTTCAGTAAAAGGAATTCGACTCTTACTGAACAACGAAATCGAACGAACGTGGAAACAGTACGGGCATTGTTATTTATCGCTGTGAATGGTTCTACAGTCAGAGGTGTAAAAAAGCCAGCTTTCTTGAATGTATGATTTTTTCTGATAAAATGCCGGGTTTCTTTAAATGAATATTTTGGCTTTATGCCAACTTCGACTAACCTATTCCACTTGCACTTTCAGTTTCAAAGTTTGTATTTGCCAAATTATGCAAAGGGAAGAAGTCGAAAGAAATCCAACAGAAAGCCGCGGAAAAAACTGACCCCATCCAAAAAGAAAGCTTCTTTCGGATAATTTTCAACTCTACCTATGGGGATGACTTGCATTTGACAAAATTGTCTGAAACGAGGCTACAGGAAGGACACCATGCTGCAACACATCATTTATACACCGAAATCAGCGATTGGATGCCAAAACTGGTGAATGTGTGTGTGTGTGTGGGGGGGGGGTAGAGTTTCCTTTTTCTTTGCAGTCAAGGCTTAGCATTAAGAGGCCATAGTGCAGGGACAAAAAAGGGGGTAACTACCCCAGCACGCCTCCCTAGTCGGCGCCACTGATCTGTAGTTATAAACTTCCCCTTCTGCATTTACTTCAATTCGAACACTGTATAGAAGTGAGCACAAAGTACAAAATAATAACATTAGAGACCTTTGTTATGGAACAGACCTTCTTGTGTGGATCATATACACACCAAATTGTGAACTTCAGTTCCTTTATTAACCAATTTCCATTTTCTAAAACACATTTGATTGATTTTATAAAGCAATCTAAAAATTATAAAATATGGAGAGAAAAAAATGAATGAAAGATTTCCCGGAAACAAGATACACAAGAATTATTCCGGTTGTTTTAATATATTATTCGATCAGTTCATCCTTTTTCAATTCGATTGATTTATTTGGTGTTTGAAGTCCACTGTATGCACAGTAAGGCTAATCGGAACTGGACCTACAGTTTAAAGTGGGACCGAAACACTATGTGCCTCCACCGGGTATCGAACCCAGGGACCCCTTGATTAAGAAGGCGATGACGCTACCACTGCGTTCTTCAAACGTGCCCGAAAGAATTGCAATGTGTACATTTGTGCATACAATCAATTTTTATTATTTTTTGACGCATGCAAACAATTTAGAGGGATACTAGAAAAGTTGTTTGTTACCTTAAAGTAGTATATATAACTCAATTTGACATTTATTACACAGAATTTCCATTAAAGAAATGTTGTCAAAACAATTAAGTTACATATGACACATTTAATGTTGTTCTCGTCAACTCTCAATGTCCATGCATTTAGAGGAGATGAACTTGGCACCGCAAATGTAATTTACGTTTGGAACTGATGAACGAGTCGCCTTTTGGTGTACAATCGTGATAAATGTCTTCAATGGTTAAAAGGTGATTGCAAAGAGAGTAGCAGGGCTCTCCGCAATCGAAACATTTTCGAAACACTGGGCCAGCCAAGAAATGTGCGACTCTGCCTTTGCGGCGTCCCCATTGATCGTCCAGAAAGCAGGGATGAGTTAGTAATGTGCGGCGTCTGCTCGGAGGAGGAAACCACGGGGCGAAAGTGAAAGAGCCAACAGCTTCCCGGAGCAATTTGTGGGCGGCAAAAAAGCCAGTTCTGGTTTACAGTGAGTAACGGCGTCGTTCCGGGACGCTGGTCTCAATTAAGCGACAACTGTGGGGGCATTTGTTACCGATAAACAAACCTTTTCGACTCGCTTGCTCGGAACTTCAAGATTGCTGGAGTAAGGCGTATGGCTCCACTGTCGGACAGAGTTTGATCCCAAGGGACACAAGAGGAGTTTTCTCGCGGTTGCTAAGTCCACGACTTAATCCAGTTATTTGTATGTTGAACTACAACAGTAGCTTTCTTCAAAAGACTGCGTGAGACTTCGATCCAAATCATTTTCCCCAGTAATACATTTCTATTTAAAAAAAAAGTACATTAATCCTAGCTTACCCGTGCCGTGCGAGAAAACAACCGGGGGGGGGGGGTTTACAGGCCCACACTGTTTTTTATCACTAAAATTCTGGAAGCCATTTTGTTATTGAATCACTGCTTCCTTTGTTAATTATGTGCAGTTATTTATTAAATATAATAAATACTAAAATTACATCATTAATAAAAAAAATAATAACCAAATATTGCATTAGTGTCACACACATATTTTACCATTTACTAGAACACACGAAGATTTCATTAGTGTGTCAAAATTAAATCAATTTTCATTAGTGTTTTTTGTTTATTAATCATAATAATTACAATAATAAACATCATTTCCAGCAAAATGTACACTGTAACTAGCATGAGTGGCTCGAATTACAAGCATTCAAAGTTGGCGTCTAGTAGGCCCACCAAATGCATTTTGACTTCTATTTACATTAAATTTATGTTTTTATGAACAAAGGTTTGGGAACATCCTAATGAATAATGTAATTTATTTTAAATATTTTATAAAAATTTTCACAGTTGAAAAATATAAAAAATAGAGGTGGTGCGCTGACACCCTCCCCCAACCTCCCTGCCCTATCGGGTAATCTAGGGTTAATAAATAGCTACAGAATGCATCCTTAAAATCAATAAATAACTTATGGCATAACCATAAAGCTAGTTCGTAAATTGACTCATGAACAAGCTGTGTCTCGGAGGCTCAGAAGCACTGAACTGTACAATTAGGATTTTTTTTAAGAACCAGGAAGACTAAAAGTGGTAAACGTTGTAAGTGCCAAAAGAGAAAGTGTTGGGAAATCGCATCATTCAGCACATCAGCCCGTAAGAACGTGCACATTAGTGACCTCTTTACACACCCTTTGAACTACTTAGAGGGCTACCAGCCACATTTCACGTTTACCACATTATCAAGCATGGCACATTTCACAGTTTAACGTGGAAAACAGTGTTTGAATTATTGTGGAACTTACAGCGTTTACCAATTTTAGTCTTCATGTTCTAGAATTACATTAAAATTCACAGTATTATTATTTCTACTCAAACTTTACATACTTCTTTCCTTATCTTGTCGTTTTTGCTGCCTTACGTTTTGTATATATTTTATCCTTCCTTATATGCTTTCTTTTACTTATTGTTTTTCATTGAGTTATATACTGCTTTAGTTCTAGTATCGTCTCGTTCCGCCTCTCAGTGTTTTTGTACTTTCTCACTCTCACTCCATTTATATCTTTTCCTCTATTTAACGTCTCCCTTTAATTTTCATTTTATCTTAATTTTATCTGTAGCTTTTATTTTCATACTTTCCTGCCTGTTTCCTCTCAGAAACTTTCTTCTTTCTTATTTATCTTCTGTTCACTTCAAAATAATAAGAAAGAGAATCTACGTTTTAAAAAACATTATCTTAACTCAGAAGTTTCTAGTAAGATATACGTTTATTATTTTGAACTTACATGTATCAAACAATACGTGCAATAGAATTCCTCTTTCCTACTTTCTCTGTCTCTCATGTTTGGTGCTCTTGCCGTTTCCTCTCTTCTTCTCATCCTCTTTTTCACTTTCAAATTTTTCGAGACAAGTCGAATTTTTTCTATTATTGTACAGAATTGCACCTTATTTTAAAGGTTATTATTTATCTGCAGTAGCCCAAAGGAAAAATGGAAGTTTGGATCATTTATCGGAAATAGGCCATTGTATCTACAACCTTAGTGAGAATGAAGTTCGACCAGTCACAAATATAGGAGTGCGTTGTGAAAGAAGGAGAACACATGCATATGCTGAACATATTTTATTCAGCAGGCTACATGGAATAAAGGAAAACATAAATTTCCGCTGCAACGCAGCAATGTATGGTGTCCACACAAAATAAAACATTTTCGTCCATCTACACGTGACATTGAAGTTCGACCACTGTTAGAGGGGATCCTGTTTACCATGGTGTGACGCCGCCCCGTCGGCGAATAACCGTGGCAATGCGTCGGGGCATGCTGCGGACGAGTCGTTCAAGGTATTCCACATCGATGCGGTGCCATTCCTCCTGCAGGCAGGCGATAAGAGCAGCCACTGTCGTGGGTCCCCTCTGTTGCACACGTCGCTTAAGAACACGCCACACATTCTCAATGGGCGAGAGGTCGGGACTTGGTGGTGGACATGGCAGAGTTCGCACGTGATGGCGAGTCAACCATTCTCTTGTCAGCCGCGCTGTATGAGGCCTGGCATTGTCGTGTTGAAAAATGAGACGCCGCCTGTGGAACAGGTGCCTTCGCACTGTGGGAAGATGCCGCTCCAGTATGCGTGTACAGGCGTGTGAATTCACAATGCCCTCGCAGACGTGTAGTGGGCCAACCCCAGATGCCGTCATGCATCCCCATACCATCACTGACGCAGGTTTCTGTACCCGACGTACATAACATTTTGCTTCATTCTGTTCCTCCTTCCGACAAATGACTGTTTTCCGTATTTTCCCGTACACAACATTGAAAATGGATTCGTCCGTCCACAAAACACTGTTTCACTGCCGAAATGTCCATCCCCGGTACATCCGTGCCCATCGTAGTCGATTGCCTTTGTTCAACATGGAAAGGAAGGGTTTACGTTTCGCCTTGTACACTCGGTAACCGCATCGCTGTAGGTAACGGCGAATGGTTCTGGTTGACACTTCAATGTGAAAGCGTTCTCGAGTCCACAGTCGTAATTCGGCCACAGAAACATGATTGTTGGTCTGGATATAGCGCCTAAATATCTGTAGGTCACGCACGCTCAGCAGGCGTTTTCGACCGGGGGCCTTACCTGCCTCTGTAGTATCCATATTTTGGTGGTGTTTGATGATGCAGTGGACGGTTGACTTGGGTAAGTTCAGTTGGCGCCCTATTTCCCGTTCACTGAGTCCATCCCGTTGCAACTCCACCACTCTTTTCCTCACGGTGTTGTCAATAGGTTTGCCCCTGGCCATGGTGATGATGCACTGCGGTTCCTTGGTGCACAGCACGCGCTTATATACGGCGGACTCCCTTATCGTGTCCGTGACGTCATGCTTCCGTCGAATGCGCCACTATCTGGAATTTCCGTATGGGTCTGGTGCCTGGTCGAAGTTCAATGTCACGCGTATAGATCCCTCCCCGTTTTCGTTCTTTACGTGACCTTGGGTGCAACATGCTGGGATCACGATTCTTGCCTGCTCACACGCCTCCTCTTACACACATGTGTCACTTCTGCGGGTCACCCATTCCACCGCCTATGTCCCTGTGCATTTAATCACGTATTCCTTTCTGGTCGAACTTCATTGTCACCAAGGTTGTAATAAAGTTTAGTGAATTTTAAGTTCACTTTACAAACAGATAAGCTAATCGGGATGGACGTACAGTTTAAGGTGTGATCATAACCACTATGTGCCTAAACAGGGTATCGTACCCGGAATCCCTAAATTACTAAGCAATGACATAACGTTGTACTCGTCATCGGAGATGCCCTGTAATAAAGTTTTGAATAGGTGAATAGGGAATTTTTTAAATTTGTTAAAGATTTTGAGAAGATTCCACCAATGTCGCCTTAAAGTCTGGTCGCGTATGTTCCTCTATACGTGATTAGAAACTACATTACGAAATCCGATTGGATGAAAACTTTTTATGAAAAGTATGCCCTCATCTTTCATGCTATGTTCACGGAAGAAATGAAGACGTTATGTGTAACTAACAATCCATTATATAATAAAATGGTCGTCTTTATGCTGTCAAGAGTATACAACTTTCAATTTCTGTCTTGATAATTAGCTGGTATTAAGATTGTTCCTACAAACGATGATGAGGAATGGTCAAGCAGGAAGATAGTTCAGTTGTATAAAATAGATATAGAAGAATACAGTAGAAGGGCAGGAGGATAAAACCATCACAGAGCAGAATCTGACACGTCCGGTGTTATGTTACATCCGATGATAGCCGTGTATGAGCGGATAGAACGCTGAGTCAGGAGAAAGTTGACGTGCCTGTTGACCTTGAAGACGTCCTGCGAAGAGCCCTTTGGCGATATGAAATGGAGAGAGGTAATTGACCCTTGACGTTGTTTCTTCGTGTATGCTAACCTAACACGTGAGTTTGCATGTGTGAGTGTGTGTGGGTGTGTGTGTGTGTGGGTGTGGAGGAAATGTGCGCGCAACTAATGTGTAAGATGCAAACACATGAAGGTACACGATTTAAAGATGGCACCGAAGGTGTCTTAACCCGAAAGCTTAGCTGCTAAGGTTATTGCTCTGTAAACAAGGGTGTAGAGGGTTCGAATCCTGGTGCTTTAAGTCCATTTTATGCACAGCAAGGCATATTAGGCAATCATTATTAATCAATTTGCCAACATTGGGAATCGAAACCGGAACAGTTTGATTAAAAACATCAGTTTTAACCATTTTATATTTAATCTATTATCTAAACCACCCACCTCTTTATTCACAAAATCTAATCGGGACTTTTAAACAAATAAAATTGATTATCCAATTTTGCCAACATTGGGAATCGAACCCGGAACCACTTGATTAAAGCAATGGATCCAGGATTCGATACCCGGTGGAGGCACACAATGGTTCGGATCCCACTCTAAACTGTAGGTCCATTCCCGATTAGCCTGTCTGTGCATAAAGTGGACTTAGAAGAACAAATCAATCAATCAATCAACTTACAAAACCATATTAACTCTACCAGGAATCGAAGACTCGACATCCTTGATTACAGACCAATGACCTCTTGATTACAGCATTGACTTTTATACCCTATTTCCAATTCAGTTCATTTCCTACTTACGTACAATATTCAATTTTGCCAACATTGGAAATCGAACCTGGAACCACTTGATTAAAACATCAGCTTTAATCATTTCATATTTAAACTATTATCTATATCACGGGGTAGAAAAAGCCGCGTCGCGCCGCACACAAAACGCGGCTGCCATATTGTTTATGCACAGATAGGCTAATCGGGATCTATAATGGGGGCCAATAACAATTGCTCTATTTGACTGCGTACTGAATCGAACCCGGGACCTCTTCTTTACAAAGCGACAGCATTAACCGCTAACCCAACTCGCTTTTCGAACAACGCCATCTTGTTGGGTTTATGTACACAGAGGCTAATCGAGTCAATTCAATATTGACATCACCGCCTTGTAATCAAAGGGTCCTGGGTTCGATACCCGGTGGAAGCACACAGTGGTTGGGAACCCACTTGAAACTGTAGGTCCAGTCCCGATTAACCTTGCTGTGCATAAAGTGAACTTAAAGCACTAACTCAATCAATCAATCAATATTGACTATACCAGGAATCGAACCCTCGACACTTTTCTTTACAGAGCAATAACCTTAGTAGCTAAGCTTTCGGGTTAAGACACCTTCGGTGACATCTTTAAATCGTGTTCCTTCATGTCTTTGCATCTTACACATTAGTTGCGCGCACATTTCCTCCACACACACACACACACACACACACACACACACTCACACAAGCATACGCACGTGTTAGGTTAGCATACACGAAGAAACAACGTCAAGGGTCAATTACCTCTCTCCATTTCATATCGCCACAGGGCTCTTCGCAGGACGTCTTCAAGGTCAACAGACACGTCAACTTTCTCCTGACTTAGCGTTCTATCCGCTCATACATGGATATCACCGGATGTAACATAACACTGGACGTGTCAGATTCTGCTATGTCATGGTTTTATCCTCCTGCCCTGCTACTAATACCATCTTTTAAGTGATTGAAGAGAGTTTCGATGATGATAATAATAATTCGTTTTTTCCTGGTGTACCTTCATTTATTGTTACTATTCCAGATATCTCACATACACATTATTAATATATTTTTTAAAATGATGGTACGACAGTGGTTGGTGTAAATGGTATGAAATGATCCTATTTAAGTAGTTTCTCTGTACTATACTTGTACCTCTTGTAAAGTTCGACTCGAAATTTTCAAAGCTCAACTTTCTCCGCACAAAAATCCCTAGATAATATGATAATACGGTAATATTGATAATACTGAGCTAGTATACAATGGGTCCATACTGTTAAATAATCTTCCCTCAACACCGCACACCTTTCGTTTTAATTGCACAATGTCGGACAATTTACGTTTCAGCATTCCAGACTAATTTATATGAAAGAAGTTTGTACGATGTTTTAACAAGATACAATTGCTAAGGTTCCGGGCCTATTATGGAACTGTAAAAGTAAAGGTTACCATTCGGCAACAGATGCGTTTTCTAAGATAACTGGAAACGACAGCCAATTACTTCGAGGATTTCATTCTGCTGAGTAGCGCAGGCATTCTTTTGGCAACCACGTTGATTAAGGCGTTGTATACCTTGGTTACGCGTTCGATATCTGGAGAAACGGAATTAATTGCAAAGTTTAATCTCCCAGCTGGAAACCAAAAAGGGGTCGAGAAAAAGTGGATGAAAAGCTGGAAGAAATATGTTGCGAACTCCTTACGACCTAGCTGCAATATGTACTTAGGCGTTTCCTGAGAAATAAATGTAATTGCCGTAAAAGTGGATATTGAAATTACAGAGATTTTCTGATGGTTGTTTACTCATTTGTTGTAGACCTTCTTGTGAGAGTGACGTCACAGCCAGGACAAGAAGCAGATGAGCTTTTACCCCATGCGGAAAGAAACATGTTTACTGTTTTGAAACGCCTCTTTAGTTGATTGTTGTTTTGAAAGGCATTTCCTTTCAATCCTGACTAGTTCAATTCAAGTATTCTTTATTAAAGGACGACATTCAGCCTGTGGCTGTTCTAAACATACATAACACATATATAACACATAACACATGACATACTAAACACATATACACAAAAAGATAACACATACCCAGAACGAAGAATGACAAGAACGTTGGCCCAAAATCTCACTTACACAACAAAATGACTCAAGAATAGACACGATTGTGCTTGATGTTACTTAGATTATATTAATACAAATTAAAATGAATACTTATGAGCAAGATGGATTGATTTAAATCAGGTTGAGTTATTTCGCGATTTAAATCAAGATTTAAATCAGGCGATTTAAAAAAAAGTCATTGATTTAAATCACTTTAAAGAAATAATTTATAGAATAATGTACATAAGGATTTTGTAGATGGCAGAATCAATTTTGGTGAAAGTACATTAATCTCATAATCATATATTGGTAATGTTGTTTCTTTACGAGAAAAAAGCCTTTCTATAAAAGAACAAATATCTACATGAAGGGTGCCAAAAACCATACAAGCAACTTTAGGCGTGTTTTTTTAAAGAAATCCGATTTAAATTAAACAAATCATCAAAAATGATTATTTTAAAATAAAGCTCATGGGTTTTTATCTACCCTGCTCATGAGTAAGGTAAAATATAGCCAAGTTAGCAGGGGTGAGGGGGGGGGGAGGATAAAGAAGCAAACTTAGAATACCTGTTTATAGCATGTTCTTGCAGAGATGAGAATATGATGATGGCTGCTCTTCCTGAATGCCTGAGCACAGATATTGCTCATCTAACAGTAGACTTTTGAGCTTACGTTTGAATTTATTACGATTTGTGAGGGACGTTATGGAAGAAGAGAGTTCATTCATAGATAAAAGATGTATCGAACGTTCTAGTGTGTCGTTAGGAGTCTGAAGTTGTGATATTTGCCTTGCATTCCCCTTCTGAATTTAAATTTATGGAACAGGTTTTCAGGAGTTTCTCTTTGTAAAAGAGTATGAATCAAACAATGGAGATGAAGATTTTGGCGTCTGGACATGTTCAGCATTATGTTTTCGTATGATTGTGTGCTACTGGCGGTGATTGGGTGCCAGAACTGAGGGGCAAGTGTAGTTTACGTTCTCTTGGTAGAAAAGGCTTCGCATTAAGAGGCCTTAAAGAGGTACAAAAACGTGAGGGACTGCCCCCAACGCCCTCCTAATCGGCACCACTGATTTTGTGGTTTTGCAGTATATGTTGTATTCGAAATGCCTTCAGAACATGGTTACAGCGCCTTGAATAACGTAGTGTGGAAAAAGCCACAGTTCTGCGCGCTTTGGCTGGTGCTTGGTATTCGTCTGCTTATAATGGAAGTAAATGGAGTTTTCGCTGCAACGTCTGATTCTTTTACATGAAGCATTTCTATGAATGTGATAATTGCTATGATATTTGGTACAGTGGTCGCGAAGATATTAACGAACATTCTAGACAGTCGACCACGTCCTGTTATCGTCATACTTTCGTTAATAATACGGGAGAAAAAATACGCGTGGAATGCTCTTGGCAACTAATTTTTTGTGTATGAATTAGGTTCATTATTATTATCATCATCATCATTTCTTTTAAAGATATACACACTCAAGCATTTGAATTTTGGATATTTACTGTCTCTTTTCTTCCGCTTTAAACTAATCGCGACGATGATGATAATGACGATTCCATGCAACGACAAGGGGAACCCCACAAAACTTTCTTAGTGCCATCGACATGAATGTAAGGAAACTTTCAAACCAATGGGACAAGCGACACGGGTTGTTCACACTGTCACACCAGTGACACACACTTCCAGACTGTAAAATAGCATTCAAACAGCAAACGACACGTTCATATGGCGTATTCGCGTGCTACTTATTACTTCGGTCGGAAAGCTCCTTAAAGGAAGGGTGCTCAGACAGAAGCGACGCGCTACAGGGGGAGTTCCCAACTAAGTGACAAGCGAAATGGTGCCTTCAGTCTATTGGCAAGCGTTCGCTGCTAATTGTGCGAACAACAGATAGGCGACACGAAAAACCGTGCATTACAACAACAGATCTAGGCGACACGATAAGTCACACGTGTCGCTTTGTCGCTTGTGCGTCGCTCAAACTGGCCCATTTCCTCAATAGCTTGCAACATGTTGGCGTGGTTTGTTGTTCGCTCATGCTCGATGCAATGAGTGTCTTGCTTTAGGGAGATTGCGCACCAAAGCGACAAGGGGCACGCGACACTTGTCGCTTGAGGATTTCACCAACCGAACGCTGGCCTGTGCTTCCCGTCATGCCGCTACGATGTGAAATGTTGCTCTTGATTGGCTCGTTTCGAAGCAACATGTGTCGCTTCGGTGTGAAAGTTGCCTTGGGCCGAAGGACCCGTGTCGCTTTGGTGTGAAATCCTCGTATCGTTTGTCGCGTGTCGCTTTGGTGTAAAATCTCCTTGAGGAAACGGTGCAGTCAGAGCTTGTGTCCCTACGGTTCGAAAGGCTGCATTGATTACGGACTGCTCGCTTCCAAGCGACACTTGTGGTTTGTCGCCTCGGTATGAAATATCTCTCAGGATACTATTTATATTCTAATAAAATAGAAAAATAAAACTCTAGTACACAATCCAACACCTGACGTCCGGAATCACTTTGCGATGTTTCTTCTTGCGTTACGCATGCTATTTATTTATTAATTTTATTTTACTTTTCTTTCCAAATTAATGTCATTTCGTGACTGTAAATCACTCCACAAATATAACTGTTTCCATCAATTCACGTACCGCCTTTCAAGACAAACAAATCTACATAATACATTCCAAAAACTAACAAAGCCGCATTACTTTCATAAGAAAATTAGCACCGACATTGATCGCACTGCCATGTCATCCGTCTGGGGAACCAGTTTCTTGGGTCGTTTTCCACACTACGTTATTCAAGACGCTGTAACATGGTGTTGTGATGCGTATAAATGATGGGCGAAAAGTGAGAACGTTAAGTGAAAAAATTCTAAAAGTATTCTGTTGTTAGTGTTTCGTGTGTTGCGCAATGTAACAATAAAACCAGTTTAAACTGGGAACAGCACGATTTGTTCAGAACATTTCTGTAAACAACATTATGAAAAAGACCCGGAACATGAATTTCTAGGGCTTTCAGTTAAATAGATAATTACTTATAATAGGTATTTTATCATCAACAAATTTATCTGACTCCCGGAATAACCGACAGGAGACAAGAAAAGGAAGAACTGTGTGAAGTACTTGGTGAACAATTTGCTTTGTTTGAGGAAGCGATAGGCAGAGAAGCCCTGTCACAATGAACTTCCAATTAATTTTGTACAGGAGGAAAATGCAAAAGTACGATATAAAATATAATACTTTGGGGAGCAGTTATAGGAAGAAAAGTTACGAAACGTAACACTTACTTGTTTCGACTTTGCGAAAACATTGATTCCCACCAAGCAACGAAGAATCGTATTCAACCAAGTGAAGGAATCTTGCAGAAATGATCCTCACAAGGCCAGATTGTTTGCTGAACGGTGAATCGAACACCCAATAAATTGATTGATTGGGTATACAGGATGATTCAAAAGTCCTTTAACACCCACTATAAATTGTAAAGGAGTTAGGTACAATCGGTGATAATAGAAACAAGTTAGGTCAAGGGGAAACCATATTGGTGTGTTTCAAGTGGACGTCCAGCATATTGGTGGCCGCCATATTGAATTGAACTCAACATTTTAAAATGGGAAGGGATTGATGTGACATATCAAATCATGCTAGAATTTTACAAGAAATGCAGTCGGGAAGGTTTTTTGAAAGTAGCTTTAACCAGTAAAAAGTTATGACCACTTTTAGCTAATTTGCGAAGATGGGGATGAGTGATGATATGATCAAATTAATGAATGGACACCTACAAACATCTATGCCCAGGCCAGGATTCGAACCCGGACACGTAGCGATGTGCTAACCACTCAGCCACGGGGCCCGCATATGCATATATTGTACGTATGTGTGTGAGTAGAATGACAGCACTTTGTTCCTACGCGTCAGCAAAAATTTGATGCGGCTGATGTTATGTTACATCCGGTTGTAGCGGGCCACGATCGGTTTTATTGTTGAGTCAGCTGAACGTGTCTGATCACCTTGAAGACATCGGAAGCGGTGGGGGGAGGGGGTCAATGGATTTGTCACGTTGTTTCTTGATGTATGCTAACCTAACACGTGCATATGTTTGTGTGTGTGTGTGTGTGTGTGTGTGGAGGAAATGCGCGCGCAACCATTGCGTATGATGGAAAGACATGAAGAAATGATTTAAAGATGGCGCCGAAGGTGCTGTACCCCCCCGAAAGCTTAGCGGCTAAGGTTATTGCTCTGTAAAACAAGAGGGTTCGATTCCTGGTAGAGTCAATATTGATCGATTGATAGATTGAGTTCGTTTTTTAAGTCCGTTTTATGCACGGTAAAACTAATCAGGATTGGACCAACAGTTGAAAAGTGTTGATTCGGACCACTATGTGCCTCCACCGAGTATCGAACCTGGGACCCTTTGATTACAAGGCGACGATGTCAATATTGAATGGTCTCGATTAGTCTGTGTGTAAATAAAGGCAACAAAATGGTTGAGTTCGAAAATCGAGTTGGGTTAGTGGTTAATGTTGTCACCTGGCAATGAAGAGGTCGCGGGTTCGTTTTTTTTTAGGTAGTTAAATTAGGCCAATTGTTTAGTCCCGCCATTATAGGTCCCCGATTAGTCCATCTGTGCATAAATAGTGTTCGAATAAAATCAATATGGCGGCTTTGGGTTAGTGGTTATTGTTGTCGCCTGGTAATGAAGAGGTCGCGGGTTCGATTCTCTAGGTAGTTAAATGAGGTCAATTGTTTTGTCCCGCCATTATAGGTCCCGATTAGTCCATCTGTGCATAAATAGTATTTGAATAAAATCAATATGGCGGCCGCGTTTTGTGTTTAGCGGCGGCGGCGGCGGCGGCGACCGGGGGCGCGGCGCGGCGCGGGGCGGAGCGGGGCGGCGCGGGGCGGGCGGTGTTTTTTATTCCGCGAGATGTTTCAACCAAGTGGTTGAGGGTTCGATTCCCAATGTTGGTGAAAATTGGATATTCAATTGTATTTGTTTAAAAGTTCCGATTAGCTTTTTGTGCACAAAGAGAAAATGAACTAATTGGAAATAGGATGTTTATGCTGTAATGAAAAGGTCCCGGGTTCGATTCACAATGTCAAATTGGCTGATAATGATGTTGTTTTTTTTTAAAAAAAAAAGAAGTGTGTTGAGTCCCCATTAGTATTTAGGCAGGAACAGATATTAAAAATCAAAACAAAATGCTTTTTGATTACAACGCAAAGACTTTACCGCTAATGTATAAAGATAAATTAGAATCTGTTGTTTTGCCGTGTGGGGCCCAAGTACCGATTAGCTTAAATGCATAAAGAGTAGGTAAAATAAGCAAGATGGCCGTCACTATTGTTTTGTGATCAAAGAGGAGTCACAGGTTCGATTCAATCAAAGGAGGCAAGATTCTATGTTTCAATTCCATGTAAAAGTCTAAAGTTATGTTTCGATTAACCTCAATGCATAAAGAGGAATTAAACAAAAACAAGCAAAATGGCGACAGATGTGATAAAAGAAAAATTGAATTAGTTTTTTATAGTGACAAGAAAAAATAGCGAATCATTGTTAGAAATAGAATGAAAATAAAGATACTTGCCTTTGCGTGTCCAGCGCTGTGCAGAAAAGCTCTCATGCTTTATCTCCGACAAGTCCACAATACACAATTTTTTTTATTGTATAGTTAATTATTAATGTTGTTATTAACACAGATTCTTACCAGTGTGAAGAAAAGCTCTCATGCTTTATCTCCGACAAATCCACAATACACACTTTTTCATTATATAGTTAATTATTAATGTTGTTATTAACACCGAGTTTTACCAGTGTGAAGAAAAGCTCTCATGCTTTATCTTCGACAAGTCCACAATACACACTTTTTCATTATATAGTTAATTATTAATGTTGTTATTAACGATTGTTACCAGTAAAAATATAAACCATGAGGATTTTTAAAGGGGTGATAAGTGAAAAAAGCCAAGACATATATTTTATCCCTGTTTATTACCAATATTTACAAAATTCAAAAGAGCCGCCCGCACACACACACACACACACATACATATGTAAAATGTTTATATTGTGTCACCAGTTTATCAGCATGTTATTTAACAAGTTTTTATTCTTCAAGTTTGTTCACTCACCCACATATGGAATTGTGTCACTATCATATCCATTTTCTGCTGCAACCACTGAATTAAAATGTTTCACTATTTTTTCCACAAGCATGTTCTCGCAAAAAACAAACACTTCTTTGGAAAGTTTTTTCCGTCGATGTTTTGTATAGACAAAGGCTCAGGTTTTGTACATCCATGTAGATGGGAAAGCACAAACTTCTCCTTATTACATGCATGGACAGGGGAAATATCTGTGCAACCGAAACATTGTTCGCGAAGGTCGAGAATGCAAGATTCCACACAGTTTCCAAAATATGATTTCAGATACGGCGACACTGTTTCACACATAACTTTCGCATGCTCGATGCACACAAATATCTTCATAAAGTTCCGCCACGAACTTTCTGCGATGAACACTATCTCCAGGGAACCGTAAGCTGGTTTCTTCCTTATAATGATCTGACGGCGATTGTACAGTGTGGTTATCAGCAATTCATGTTGCTCACTTAGTGGGTAGGAAACACGAGGCTGCTCGCCTGGAATAGCGATGTAATTGTCGATTACTGGAAACAATTCCTGAAGAGCGTGCCACTCCTGCAACTGTAGTTCAACACCGGCCGCCCCGCTTCTGTGTAGCCTGACCACAGGTTGGAAATCCAGATGAGAGGAAAGTCCGATTGAGATAACTTTTGTTTTCGAAGCATTCAAATAGTAGACGTGATCAAATAATATCGACTGGCGTATAAGACTTGTTACTTGTTTTTGTTCTTCAGGTAAATGCTGATCGCTCTCTTTCTGAAGACCACCCTTAAAATTAGTGTACGGTTGAAATCTTTTTTTCAGCGGCATCGAAATAGAGGATTCCATGACTAAGAACTGCGAGATACTGCATGTCGCAGCGTGCAGGTATACATTTGAAGAAATGCGTGGGTGTGTTTTTTGAGACGCATGCGCGCGTAGCAAACCAAGCATGTGCTGGACAAAAAAGGTGGAGGGGGCGGGGCATTACAAAGATCAATGGTGAGAGAAAAATCAGCAGAATATCATAAACGTCATATTGAGGAAATATTGGATAACAAATATTAATTAATTTAATTAAAGCATCAACCGCATTGTCGATCTGAAATTAGGTTTATAGACAGGGGGCAAAATGGAAAATATCGACGATGTTCTAGTATTGGATTGTTTCTGTATTTCCATCGGTATAATCCTCCACCACATTTGAAGCATACTGTTTTATCCTCTTTTTGAATGTAAAATAATCCTGCTTCGGACAGAGCTTCTACAAACGGGAATTCTTTCGATTGCCAGTTTCTGAAAGAGGACAATCTAGCATTGAAAGATCCCATCTCTGGATATTGCGTCATTGTTCTGTAAAGACACAAAACAAGATAAATATTATAAGTAAGCTGTTGTAAACTGTAACGCTACAAAATTATTAATATACTATTAGGACTATATGTAACTTGTATAAAATTTCAAACAGTATTTACTGTCAATATTTTCTAGTATACGTAACGAGTATTATAAATTTAATTTACGAGTCAGCAAATAAGTTGTTATAATATTGTCGTTTTTTATCGGTACTGGGAATAAAATTTGAAATTTATGCATGGGTTTACCAGAGGCTCTATGGAATAAATACAGAAAACAGTAATGCCCACAGTACACAGACCCGTAACTTTGTATCTGATGAGTGTTGTACGTATAGAATTTAGAGTTATTTTCCAAAAATCGCAAATGGTTATGCACATGTGGAGGTTTTCCGTAACTATCAAAAAATTCCCCCCGGGAGTTACTGTCTATGTAAATTGCTACCCAGTGCTTCCCGGGGCTATCTTTGGGGTCTGTATTTACAATCAACGCTGCTGGTAGTTCCACATGTACAGGTAATTCATTAGCTGCGAAAACCCCAACATGATGATTGTCAAGGGCTCTATTTGATATTAACCCGTGAAGCAAATTTAAAGTCGACAGCATTGCTGGGCACTAAATAGTAATATTGTGCAACTCACCTTGTTATACAATTAATCCAGATGAATATCTCTTTGATTATTAATTTCCATGAGAGCGTCACAGTAGATTCCAAAGCCGATTTGAAGTGGACTTCCAAGCTAACAGCCCCTTGCCGTTGAAGACTGCAGTGGGATATGGCACTTGCAGCTGCGTCTGGTGTTATATCGAAAACAAGTAATGCATATCCCTGGGGGTATTCCTCACGCGATATATTGTTTCCTTCATCCATATAGTGTATCCCTGTTCCAGAGAATAATGTGTGATATGCTGTTATGTACTTGTTGTTTTCAAAGTCTGGTTGAAGTGGTTTGCCGGGAATTTGGACTCCATCAACATATAAAGTAAAGAAGTTGTAATTGAAATGTTGAAAATTGAATGGGTTTGTAGACAGAGTGCCGTTGAATGCATCGTTGGTAACAAACCCCACAACTAATCGTTTCGGAAGACGTCCAAGTATCACATTGTCAATTGTTTTTGAAACAATATCTTTTGGAATAGTTACAGCTTTAAGTTGTACTCTTGTTAGAGGGTATTTTGCTGTATGTTTTTGCAATATGCGATTGTGACTAAGTTTGATGGATGAACTGACCGATACTTTTCTCACATATAGTGTAGCATCCAGAATTTCCACTTTGCCTTCACTGTCATCTAATCCCATCAAGCAGAAAGTGTTTTTCGAAGGAATCAGTTTTATACGCATTTCCACTCCATTGATCAAAAATTTCTCTTGATTGAAAATATCAGAATGCAAGTAACCAAACATATCAAATGTTTTACTCTGTTTTGTTAGTTGGTTTCGTTTTGTAAAGCCTTTGTTGTCTTCCGAAACGTTATCAAAAGCGCCTGCTGTATCTTTGTACCACAATGCACTTTGGAGATGAGATGATTTTGCAGATATGTCATAGTTCAGTGCTTTTTCAAAATAAGACCTGTATGGGTGCATGTGAGATGGAAACGAGATGAGTTTGTTATTTAAGTAGATTTGTACTTCGCTGAACATTGCATTGAGAAAATCATTGACAGGTCCAATTGTTTTATCTGTGGGTAGCAATAACTGACCATTCGCTTTTACAATTCTGGCATCTATATTCAACATTGTGTGTGCTAAATCCATATAATCATCACCATGTCCAGGTATTACAAACTCGGTGGGGGCATTATCTGCCAGAGAACTAACAGGTTTGTATCCAATGGTGTGGTGTTCTAAGATGCTTGTCTGAGTAGGTTTTACCGAGAAAATATCCAATTCACTTTTAAAACACTCACATGATTTCTCCCTAATTAGCGCCATATCTAATCAAAAATATCTGATGTTATTTGAATTTTCTTACGGTTGCGTTTGGTTGTTTTCTTGGTGTTTGTATTGGCACTGGATCTCTTCTTTCTCTGAGCGATCCTTCCAGTTCGCTGTCCCTAAGCAGAGTGATTCCTTTTGAAATGTTTATGCCCCTGATAACCTGAACCAATCATTTCCTTTAGCTTTGTTTCAGCTTTTCTTTTAAGATTTGATCTGGCATCCGAAATTCTGGATTGTAGTGACTGTTTTAGGGGTGTTTTGTCTACAACATCACCTAACACATTTACCCCTGTTTTTAACATTTCTTTCCCTACAGCTTTCGCTCCTTTCTTGATAAGAGGCAAAGCTGACCGAAAAAGTCCTCCAAGAAAACTTCCAATGCCATGTCCTTTTTGATAGGCAGCACCGTAATATATGTTACCCACACCAGATCCAGCTTGTTGATGGTAGTATTGAAAATATGGGTCATTCATAATCAGAGCTTTTCACCACAACGTCTAAAATGAAGTTTCAAACACACTAGTCCGAAGGAGAATGGGATGTGTGCACCAGTGCTATCCCTTAAGTCAATTTCTATTTGTTCGAAATTATGTTTCTGCACTGGGATGTAATGTGGTGAATCGAAAATTTGCACACCATCACTTCCAAAAGTATGTTCCATAGGATTAATGTTTATAATACGTAATAGAGGGGCGACAGCATCTCCCACCATATGTGATTCCGCAATATCTGTGTAAATATACATCTGGGAAGGAATTTCTCTCACAACATTTGGAGGCGAGCGTCCAATTTTTACTTCTGATAGATCATCGGTCGGTTTAAAACCTAATATCCGTGCCAGTTGAGGTGACAATCGTACATTTATGTTTCTCTGCTTGGTAGATATATCAACAGTCACATGTTTGTACGCAGGATGATTTCGGAGACTAAAATTTAATGTTTCAGAATATTTATTGATTTCTGCAACAATGCTGTTTATAGATGCGTAATAGCCTTCGGATATTCGAAGTTCGTTCCATTTGACATCATCCATAGATTTATATTGAATATAGTTGTTAAATCTTGTAATGTTTAGTATTGAATAAGGATAATGCACTTCTACCAATGCCATCTCCCATTTGTTGGTGTCCAACTCCACACGGTTCTGAAGCTTTGTGGTGTAATTAGTTAGAGTATTACTTGGGAAATATTTCATGGAACTGTTACTAGGCAAAGTAAGGTAGAAAGCGTTTGCTTTTCTCATGATGTGTTATGAAGGTTATTTGTACCACTGATGAGAATACCTACAAAAATTTATGCCTCTCTCTCTCTTTTTTTGACTCCAAAAACGATGCGCTAATCCAACTGTCAAATAATCTGGAGTAACCTTTCCAATGAACTAACAACTTTTTACTGGCTCCTTTACCTTTGGTCGCAAGGATTTTATCAATTTCATGCATATCCGGTAAGCGGACCAATTGCAACTCTTCCGTATAAAATGTTCCATCGATTTTATGTCCTTGTAGATCTTTTAATTCATACACTTGAGGATTTCTTTTCAAAATACGTTCCACCACAAATATTTCTCTTGTCCAATTTTCCATGTAACCTTTGTCAAAGCGTTTTTTGGTTTTTGTTATTCTCACTGTATCTCCTATTTTGAATGGCATCTTCAACGACAATAGTGGAGATGAATCAGATTTGAGTTTTTTGTCATACATATTGTGCCATACTTTCAAAACCTTCTCAGGAGTAACATCTGCTGGTGCCATTTTAATACTCGAGTGAATTTTATGATTATAAGCTTTCAAAAGCTTTGGGAGTACATTAACATAACAGCTGGTTCTTTGCTTAGTAAAATACTTCCACATGCGTTCCTTTAAAGTTCTGTTGAATCTTTCAACAATACTAGCTTTAATATCAGGATTCTTTGTTGTAAAATAAATTACATTTTGTTTTTTGAGATATTCCTGCACAATACTGTTGGTAAACTCACGGCCTTTGTCAGTTTGTAATTTCAAAGGTTTTCTTTTGCTTTGTTTGAAAATTTGCTGGAAAGCCTTTTTTATACATACACCAGTTTTATTTTTTACAGGGACAGCCCAAGCATGCCTGCTAAAAATATCGATAACTGTGAGTATATATCTGTACCCTTTGTTGTGATTCCGCAAACTCTGCATGTCATTCAAGTCAGCCTGCCATTGGTCATCGATATTATGCACAAAATAAAAGTTTCTCGGAAATCGACGCTTTACAGGTCTATGCAAAGTGTATGCAGTTTGCTTTGTCAACCAATGTTTGATTGTTGACAATGGTATGGATTTTTTTACAGCTTTCCATAGTGTTGAAGCTGTAGAATAGGATGCTGGATGAGATGGATTGTACCAGATATTCTCTAATATTTTTTCGCTCATGGTTTGTATCTTGACCAAACTGGAACAGTACGTTTACGTTTGTGCCCTGGAAATGATGATACAAAAGAAATTGGTTCCTTTTCTTCTTCTTCTTCTTCTGCTTCTGTTAATTCTTGTGCCTCTTCTTGGTTAGCTCCGGACAGCGGAACATGGCGTCCGGGGTTGCCAAAAACAATCTGTTGAATAAACTCCTGTCTCCGGGGGTTTCCAATATATTCTTGAGGAATATTAGATAACGCCAGAGCTCTATTGAATAGTTGCCACCCAACAGGATTGCTTGTTTTTCGTGGTCGAATTATATCCGATACTAGATCGACAATATTTGAGCCTTCAATTTTATTATTGTTTATAAAAACTGCCCCATATTTATCCCAATCAATATTACTATTATGAAAAAGACGTTCATACAACAGTTCGGCTTTTCTACGATACATGCTAGGTGTAGCAGCTAGAATTTCTTCTTTCATATCAGTCAACTTCTCAGTAGATTCTGTAATCGGTAGCGACACAGGTTCTCTTTGTTTTCGAGTAATAGACAGAAATTTTTGGAGCACAATACTGTAACGATTCCATTTTTCATCGTCCGAAAGACCTTTGAGATTCAAAATTACTTGCATATCCTGATCCAATTGCGATAAGGATGTAGACGGTGCAGACATAACAGGATGTCTCATGTTATCCATAAATTCTTGAGGTATTATAACCATTTTTTTTTTTGGCATGCTCCATGTTCAGATTTTTTTTTTACTTAAATAAACTTGATAAAACACCTCCTATTAAAGGGGCTAATAACGCAGGTAGAAATCCTCCGTGTTGCACTAGTATCTGTTTCTTCTGCTTTGTAGAGTGTCCTTTGGCAGAGAGATTACGTATCACCTTCTTGTACCGGCTTAATCTTGTTTTCTGAGGTGTTGAAAGAGGAACATTTCCTTTTAGAACATTGTAACAACACTCACAGATTGAAATAACTAAGGAAGAATCAGCAGCTTGTAATATCGCTGTGCGAAGAGCTGGTTTAGCATCCGACAAAACTTGGAGCACTTTAGCGTGTTTCACTCTTGGAGCCATGATGACAGAATAAACGACTAGTGATTATGCTTGCTTTTTTTGTAGGAATATATACATAATTGATATCATCGTCGGGAAATATCCGCGACCGAAAACGTACTTCTTCCGGAGTGTTCTGCTTCAGATCAAACAGCAAATATCCATGGGGTTCAGCGGTAGCATTGTAATATGCATCTTTTATAAAATTTGGATTCTCCGGGTATACTTGTCTAGATAAATAATTAATTTGGGCTCTGTCTCTTGGATTTTTGAAGCATACAATATAATGACTATTTAAAGATATATCCCTATTCCCTTTTCCCTGATGGAATAGATTTTGAGTGATAAAGAAAAGACTAATATCACGATGATGACACCCTTTTGTAAATAAATCTGTGACTCTTTGATCGCATTCCCTCATCTGATCATCGATAATAATAAGATGAGGTCCAGAATTTGGCACAAATTGGTCAATATTAGGCATTCCTTCCCGAAATTGTACAAAACCAGGGAAATCATTGTATGCAGATTGCCATTCCCCGTAGCACACCAAAATATTGTTGAATTTTACATTTACCATTTGGGGTAAACACTGGAGAAAATGCTTCACAAAATATGTCTTTCCACATCCTGATGGACCAGCCAATATAGCAGAGAACGGGTGTTTCCACAAGCACTCCATTTCTCAAACTGTGAAGAATGTTTTAAATTACATATAATATAAAAGTCGAATATTATGAATATTTTTCTAGTTGTTAGATTTTACTGATATGTTGTATCTTCAAATTATATATATATATTATATTGTATTATATATATATATATAAATATATATATATACTTCATCAATAAATATGCGTGTGTGTCTGTATATATATATATATATACACACACACACATACAGACAATTTTCTTATAGTACAAAATTCATTTTACAACAGCACAACAAATGCCAGATAGCATTGTACGCATGCGCGTTTGTAAACCCCGCCTACATATTCCGAGCATCAGCGTTGTGTTAGATAGCTCTCCATTGTTTCAACAACGATAAACAGCTTGGTGGCCCAGATCAAATTGGTTCTGGAATCTACTGTGACGTGTACCGTCTACTTTGAAGTATAAAAAGGTGAGTTGCACAATATTACTATTTAGTGTCCAGCAATGCTGTCGACTTTAAATTTGCTTCACGGGTTAATATCAAATAGAGCCTTTGACAATCATCATGTTGGGGTTTTCGCAGCTAATGAATTACCTGTACATGTGGAACTACCAGCAGCGTTGATTGTAAATACAGATCCCAAAGATAGCCCCGGGAAGCACTGGGTAGCAATTTACATAGACAGTAACTCCCGGGGGGAATTTTTTGATAGTTACGGAAAACCTCCACATGTGCATAACCATTTGCGATTTTTGGAAAATAACTCTAAATTCTATACGTACAACACTCATCAGATACAAAGTTACGGGTCTGTGTACTGTGGGCATTACTGTTTTCTGTATTTATTCCATAGAGCCTCTGGTAAACCCATGCATAAATTTCAAATTTTATTCCCAGTACCGATAAAAAACGACAATATTATAACAACTTATTTGCTGACTCGTAAATTAAATTTATAATACTCGTTACGTATACTAGAAAATATTGACAGTAAATACTGTTTGAAATTTTATACAAGTTACATATAGTCCTAATAGTATATTAATAATTTTGTAGCGTTACAGTTTACAACAGCTTACTTATAATATTTATCTTGTTTTGTGTCTTTACAGAACAATGACGCAATATCCAGAGATGGGATCTTTCAATGCTAGATTGTCCTCTTTCAGAAACTGGCAATCAAAAGAATTCCCGTTTGTAGAAGCTCTGTCCGAAGCAGGATTATTTTACATTCAAAAAGAGGATAAAACAGTATGCTTCAAATGTGGTGGAGGATTATACCGATGGAAATACAGAAACAATCCAATACTAGAACATCGTCGATATTTTCCATTTTGCCCCCTGTCTTTAAACCTAATTTCAGATCGACAATGCGGTTGATGCTTTAATTAAATTAATTAATATTTGTTATCCAATATTTCCTCAATATGACGTTTATGATATTCTGCTGATTTTTCTCTCACCATTGATCTTTGTAATGCCCCGCCCCCTCCACCTTTTTTGTCCAGCACATGCTTGGTTTGCTACGCGCGCATGCGTCTCAAAAACACACCCACGCATTTCTTCAAATGTATACCTGCACGCTGCGACATGCAGTATCTCGCAGTTCTTAGTCATGGAATCCTCTATTTCGATGCCGCTGAAAAAAAGATTTCAACCGTACACTAATTTCAAGGGGGTTCTTCAGAAAGAGAGCGATCAGCATTTACCTGAAGAACAAAAACAAGTAACAAGTCTTATACGCCAGTCGATATTATTTGATCACGTCTACTATTTGAATGCTTCGAAAACAAAAGTTATCTCAATCGGACTTTCCTCTCATCTGGATTTCCAACCTGTGGTCAGGCTACACAGAAGCGGGGCGGCCGGTGTTGAACTACAGTTGCAGGAGTGGCACGCTCTTCAGGAATTGTTTCCAGTAATCGACAATTACATCGCTATTCCAGGTGAGCAGCCTCGTGTTTCCTACCCACTAAGTGAGCAACATGAATTGCTGATAACCACACTGTACAATCGCCGTCAGATCATTATAAGGAAGAAACCAGCTTACGGTTCCCTGGAGATAGTGTTCATCGCAGAAAGTTCGTGGCGGAACTTTATGAAGATATTTGTGTGCATCGAGCATGCGAAAGTTATGTGTGAAACAGTGTCGCCGTATCTGAAATCATATTTTGGAAACTGTGTGGAATCTTGCATTCTCGACCTTCGCGAACAATGTTTCGGTTGCACAGATATTTCCCCTGTCCATGCATGTAATAAGGAGAAGTTTGTGCTTTCCCATCTACATGGATGTACAAAACCTGAGCCTTTGTCTATACAAAACATCGACGGAAAAAACTTTCCAAAGAAGTGTTTGTTTTTTGCGAGAACATGCTTGTGGAAAAAATAGTGAAACATTTTAATTCAGTGGTTGCAGCAGAAAATGGATATGATAGTGACACAATTCCATATGTGGGTGAGTGAACAAACTTGAAGAATAAAAACTTGTTAAATAACATGCTGATAAACTGGTGACACAATATAAACATTTTACATATGTATGTGTGTGTGTGTGTGTGTGCGGGCGGCTCTTTTGAATTTTGTAAATATTGGTAATAAACAGGGATAAAATATATGTCTTGGCTTTTTTCACTTATCACCCCTTTAAAAATCCTCATGGTTTATATTTTTACTGGTAACAATCGTTAATAACAACATTAATAATTAACTATATAATGAAAAAGTGTGTATTGTGGACTTGTCGAAGATAAAGCATGAGAGCTTTTCTTCACACTGGTAAAACTCGGTGTTAAGAGGGAGGTGGAGTTTGGCGAAGGTCGCCGTGGAAAGTGCTTAAATTTAACATGGGCTTTTTTGCATTTTGTTGAATATAACGTTTTAGGACAAAAAATTGCCGGAAAACACACAGTAGATGTGAACTTACTTTATGAAACTTTGAGTACATGACACATTTATGCAATTTCAGATCGATAAATGTGCACAAATTCCATTATTTTTTTTCAATTTCCCGTAAGGAAATACGTAAATAAGCACAGAATGGTTGTAGGATTTGTGGGTAGCACTAACGAAAATGGCCATTATGATGCATACTAACGTAATGCTCAATCCTTTTACAACTAAGCTAGGGAGGGCTTTTCTTTCAAAAGTCACTTGCACAGCCCAAAATTATTGTTTAAAAATGTCATGTATTATCGACGGCGAAAGATACGGCCGCTTTAGCCGAATTTCATTCATCATAGTTCCCGACTTGGCCATTAGATGTCTCGATTCGAATTGCCTGAGGCTGACGGGGAGGGCTAGTTCGCGCGGGTGTTTGAATCCTCTGCACAGCTGGATTCCGTCCCCTCGTCAGAAGGTCCCGTAGCTGTCACAGCTTGATTTATTGCCTCTTTCCCAGGCAAGAAAGCAGGAAGGCCATGAGTTTGTGTATGTTTGAGTGTAGAGAAGCAGAGCATATTTACCGTGAATTGGAACCAAGACACAGTAACTTTATCTCGACCCCTACCGCGAAGGACGTATTCAGGGGGTCCAGGAGTCCCAACCTCCCCCGAAAAACTTACCAAGTACAAAAATTAAATAATGAAAATAATGAGATCATAAAATAACTTCAATTAAGTAATGAAAATAAGGTTGTTGTTTAATCGCAAATTGTTTATTTCCGCAAGAATATTGGAAAGCAATACGATTTTGAATGACAGTACCAAAGAAGATTTATGCAAGAATTATTACTACTTATAATAATATGCAAACAAAATATTACCAGGAATTTTACTTTCGTCAACTGGATCTAACATCAACTCAATAAATATTATATTCTTTATCTATTTGACATTAATTTCCTTGCCAGGGCAGTTTCTATTTTTTACAAATTTTGACGACCTTAACTACACGTAAGCTAGATAATGAATACGTGATGTTATACTGTATCACGGCGCTTGGTGCTGTGAGAGAACCCCCTTTGCCAAATCAAAATTAGGAAACAAAAACTCATCTTCAGGTGTTCCCCACTTTTTCGCCATTAGATGCTGTTCTGCATCGTGACCGACGGTCTAAGGCTTCATGCTTTGGGTTCCAGCTACGGGACACGCGCAGGTTCGAGTCTCGTGGATGAAGCGTAACAACTTTTCTCCTGATATTTCGGCCAGTCAAACTCGCGGCCCGCGGGCCGCATGTGGGCCCCAGCACCCGTTAATGCGGCCCGCCTTGGCCCCACTTAACACTTCATGCTTGAAATTATCTATACATTTGTAGTTATCCCGTTTTCTCTTTTCTCGTGATACAAGACCAGACTCATCCAAACTTCAACACATTGACCAATTTTCCCTACACAGGTATACATTCCATTATAGACTAGGTGTTGTGTCAACTAAGCAAGGTGATTGACAGGTTACTTCTGAAGTACGAAAATATCTTGCCCGCTGGGGGAGGGCAGCGTGCATACTTTCTGTCGCCTATGAGTCTGTTTCTTGATTTTCAAGGATTTACCTGGAAGAAAAGCCAGTTTCTGTAAAAGTTTCAGAGAACCATATCTCTGCCCAAACTTCGTTGGAGTAAGAAAAGGACTATAGAAGAGGAATGTAGATTTTTCAAGTGAAATGCTTACTTTTGTTGTGAAGTGAATACTGAAAAGCGTAGAAATTGTGTACCCTGATAAAGTAAATTCATTCAGAAGTATTTATTTATCACGAAATACATTTGCCATAATCTGTGGCGGAGTGGTTATCACAACCCATTGCGATGCCAGAGGTTGCGGGTTCGAATCCTGGCCTGAGCATGGGTTTTCTTTGTATGTGTCCCTTCATCAATTTCATCATATCATTACTCATCCTCATCGTCGCCATTAGGCAAACGTGGCAGAAAAGCAACGCTAATAAAAATATCAGAAATACAGTTGAGGAGAGGATCTATGACTTAGTCAATGAACAATTGAAAGCGAGCCTCCCCGATGGCGCAGTGGTAGCGTCGTCGCCTTGTAATCAAGGAGTCCCGGGTTCGATACCCGGTGGAACCACTTAGTTCTGGATTTTAAGGGGTTGGGGTTCTAGATGTGTGGCCCGGATAGTTTTGACATTATCGTTATGCGGCCCTACTCACGAATTGAGTTTGACATTGCTGGTCTATAGGACCTGTTGAGGAGATATGTGTGTGTGTGTGTGTGTGTGTGTGTGTGTGTGTGTGTGTGTGTGTCATAGAACATCACTACTTCCAAACAAACTTGATGTGGCTCTTACAGAAACATCTGTTTTTGGATTGGAACGATTACGAAAAGGTTCACACTGGCCTCCCCGATGGTGCAGTGGTAGCGTCGTCGCTTTGTAATGAAGGGGTTCCAGGTTCGATACCCGGTGGAGGCACATAGTGGTTCGGATTCAACTTTAAACTGTAGGTCCAGTCCCGTTTAGCCTTACTGTGCATAAAGTGGACTTAAAACACTAAATCAATCAACCAACAAAAAGGTTTACTGTTTCTTTGCAAATCTTCAATTAATGTAAAATTTAGTATAAAAACATATTTTTTGCTGACTTTCTAACTTGAGATTTAAAGACAAATTATTACTTCGAATTCTTCATTAACAATAACAAAAGTGATATAAAGTATTGGATAAAATTCTTGCCTTCGCTGAGAATCAAATTAGAGATGTACAGGTTAGGAAAGTGGAGGGAGAATTTCCTGGCGTCTTCCCCTTCAATGTGAACGGTGCCTCCTACGTTCTACATTTCATTCAAAATTTCTTCTTAGTTTCAGATATATTTTGCATCCCCTATAGCATAATGATAAAGGTGACCCTTGTAATTTAAAATGTCCTGAGTTTGGTATCCGGTGGACGCCTAATAGTTAGTTCAATCCCACTATAAATATAGATCCAGTCCCGATTAGTCTATCTGTATATAAAGTAGACTTAAAACAGAAACTCAAGATACTCAAACGATTATCATAGGGTTGGCGGCGGTTGGTGCAGTGAGAGAGCCCCTCTGCTCAATCAAAATTGTGAAACATAAACTTTTCAGTCAGTAAAACCATCGTGGTACGAACATTAAAATTTTTGTTTCAATTATATATTCGACGTCGATCTTGTTCACCAGATTACCAATTGTGATAACTTTTCTCTGCTTTAAAAACTACACAAGGAAACAAGTTGAAAACGTGAATTGGACAAGGTTTCTTCTCTAGAACTGATTTTTAAAAGACCATGTCTTAGAGATGCTCTGAAGGATATTCTATTCTTAAAACGCCAATCAGAATAAGGGATCAGCACTTATGTATATTTTCTCCCGCAGGCACGTGACCGGGGTGGGGGTGGGGGGTGAGGCTGAAGACCGTTCCGAAATCCTACAAATATGTAATTAAAATAGGGTATAGCGGTGATTAATTTTACTTACATTAAACATCTTGTACAATAACTTGTAATATACTGAGAAATTCATCACCCACCATCGTGAGGAGATTGGAAAGCTCTGAATGAGTCACGGAAACCTACAACAAAGATTAGGGGTTCGTCGTGCTGACCGCACATAACTGGTTGGACTGGAAGTGAGACCGGCAGTCGGTGGGTGGGCTCTGGCCCTCAGAGGCTGTAGCACCACGGGTTTACTTACGTAAATTAGCGTAGCCATGTGTGGATCCACAGAGGCTCGGCCTCTCCTCGAAATTCTGTCACTTTATTTTGACCAATTCACTGGGATTTTTTAAAGAGTACTTTGTAACACGTATAGTGCTGATCTTGAAGATCATACTATAATTAGTTGGACTGAAATTTCGCTTGGGAAGCAATCAATTAACATTGGGAAAAATCACAATAGGAGAGAGCAACCAATGTGATGCAGGAACTGGTCATATGTTTCCACAGGGGATTCCCATCATCACTGAGAGTTTGTCCCCACCCTTGGCCGATTAGCCGGCCCCGTGGCGGAGTATTTATCTCATTTCGCTACGACGCCAGTGGTCCCGGGTTCGAATCCGGTCTGGGCATACGTGTCTTTCGTGAGCGTCTCTTCATGGATTACATCATATCATCATTAGCCAAGAGTGGCAGAAAGGCGAAGTAAGATAAACAAAATCAATCAATCTTGGCCGATTAAAGCTGCTGTGAACTCCAACGATGAGAACTGTGCAAAGGGACTTAATTCAGATCATAACAAAGAAAACTACTTCATCAAAGTGTAAGTTCAATATTATACTATTGTTTCCTGACATCTTTGTTACTATTGTACATTTTGTTACATTGTTTTGTCCGTCTTTCTCCTTTTCAGTTTTTCCATATGTTATTACGCATGTCCACGTTTCCTCTTTTTAAATTCCAGGTAGTTTCGCTCCTGCCCATCTCTAATAGGGACTCGATTCGTTAATAGTTGAAATAATAATTGTTACTAATTCTTGCCTTATTATTATCATTATTATTATATATCGATTTTATATAAAAGAAACACCCCCTTCAAAAAAAATACTTTCTTTCAACTGATATTCTCTACCTCCTTCTTTACTCTCAATTGATAATTCCAACCTCAACAAGAAAATTCAACATAATTATAGTAGCCACTGTAATCAACCAAATTTATTCAATCAAAACTTCAGTGATGAAGGTTCTGTCTCTGGAGCCTGCCACTCGTCTCGCTCCGTGCAAGAGTCAGCCAGCAAGCGGTGAAATGCGAATTGCTTTGCCAGTGGAGAAATTTTAGCCTCCGAAACCAGAATGAAAAGAAACAGGTGGGTGTCCTTTTCCTGGAAACCTTACTGCGGGAGTCACGCGGAAGGGAGGGGGTGGTGAAGGGAGGAAGGTTCTCTTCCTAGTCCTCTGATATGTCGCTAGGTGTCTCTGTATCGCATCGGGCCAGGAAACTACTTTCATGCCAACCTCCAGGCCACTCTTAATAACAACATTAATAATTAACTATATAATGAAAAAGTGTGTATTGTGGATTTGTCGGAGATAAAGCATGAGAGCTTTTCTTCACACTGGTAAGAATCTGTGTTAATAACAACATTAATAATTAACTATACAATAAAAAAAAATGTGTATTGTGGACTTGTCGGAGATAAAGCATGAGAGCTTTTCTGCACAGCGCTGGACACGCAAAGGCAAGTATCTTTATTTTCATTCTATTTCTAACAATGATTCGCTATTTTTTCTTGTCACTATAAAAAACTAATTCAATTTTTCTTTTATCACATCTGTCGCCATTTTGCTTGTTTTTGTTTAATTCCTCTTTATGCATTGAGGTTAATCGAAACATAACTTTAGACTTTTACATGGAATTGAAACATAGAATCTTGCCTCCTTTGATTGAATCGAACCTGTGACTCCTCTTTGATCACAAAACAATAGTGACGGCCATCTTGCTTATTTTACCTACTCTTTATGCATTTAAGCTAATCGGTACTTGGGCCCCACACGGCAAAACAACAGATTCTAATTTATCTTTATACATTAGCGGTAAAGTCTTTGCGTTGTAATCAAAAAGCATTTTGTTTTGATTTTTAATATCTGTTCCTGCCTAAATACTAATGGGGACTCAACACACTTCTTTTTTTTTAAAAAAAAACAACATCATTATCAGCCAATTTGACATTGTGAATCGAACCCGGGACCTTTTCATTACAGCATAAACATCCTATTTCCAATTAGTTCATTTTCTCTTTGTGCACAAAAAGCTAATCGGAACTTTTAAACAAATACAATTGAATATCCAATTTTCACCAACATTGGGAATCGAACCCTCAACCACTTGGTTGAAACATCTCGCGGAATAAAAAACACCGCCCGCGCCGCGCCGCCCCGCTCCGCCCCGCTCCGCCCCGCGCCGCCCCGCGCCCCCGGTCGCCGCCGCCGCCGCCGCCGCTAAACACAAAACGCGGCCGCCATATTGATTTTATTCAAATACTATTTATGCACAGATGGACTAATCGGGACCTATAATGGCGGGACAAAACAATTGACCTCATTTAACTACCTAGAGAATCGAACCCGCGACCTCTTCATTACCAGGCGACAACAATAACCACTAACCCAAAGCCGCCATATTGATTTTATTCGAACACTATTTATGCACAGATGGACTAATCGGGGACCTATAATGGCGGGACTAAACAATTGGCCTAATTTAACTACCTAAAAAAAAACGAACCCGCGACCTCTTCATTGCCAGGTGACAACATTAACCACTAACCCAACTCGATTTTCGAACTCAACCATTTTGTTGCCTTTATTCACACACAGGCTAATCGAGACCATTCAATATTGACATCGTCGCCTTGTAATCAAAGGGTCCCAGGTTCGATACTCGGTGGAGGCACATAATGGTCCGACTCACCACTTTTCAACTGTAGCTCCAATCCTGATTAGTTTTGCCGTGCATAAAACGGACTTAAAAAAAAACTAACTCAATCTATCAATCAATCAATATTGACTCTACCAGGAATCGAACCCTCGACGCCTCTTGTTTTACAGAGCAATAACCTTAGCCGCTAAACTTTAGGGGTACAACATCTTCGGCGCCATCTTTAAATCATTTCTTCATGTGTTTGCATCATACGCAATGGTTGCGCGCGCATTTCCTCCAAAGACACACACACACACAAACATACGCACGTGTTAGTTTAGCATACATCAAGAAACAACGTGACAAATCCATTGACCCCCTCCCCCCACCGCTTCCGATGTCTTCAAGGTGATCAGACACGTTCAGCTGACTCAACAATAAAATCGCTCGTACCCCGCTACACCGGATGTAACATAACACCAGCCGCATCAAATTTTTGCTGACGCGTAGGAACATAGTGCTGTCATTCTACTACTGTGTGTGTGTTTTTGTTTGTGTAAACACACTCATAATTTATCGCTAAGGGATGCGTAACAAAGGGAAAAAAATGGAAATTGATTCACTGCAAGAATCTGCTAAAGTGTCATAAAGAGCCCCTTAAATTATTTCAGGCATAGCAGAAATTTCGTTGATTCTTTATGCCAAGATGGAAAGGGAGTTTCTTCGCATTTCTGTCAAGACAGTGTGATTAATTTGCAAAGAGAGATTGATGGAGAACTCCACAATAGTTGAGGTTGACTGGAACGGAAAGTATGCAAGAAATGTAATAAGATGTTAAAGTGTAATTTTAAGATACTTTCTTTAAGAACATCAAGACTATTTTCTTCAATCAAAGAGAGAGTTGAGTTCTCGTTTAGGATAAATTTTAATGGTTCAGATCTCACATTTTAGGCGTGAGTGGTTAATTACTTTACATGGATAAAAGTGAACTCAAACGTTTACAGAATTTTAAAATGCCGTGAGTGAGCCATGTATTGGAATATACTTTTATATCATATTCATAATTAGGGTGGATAAAAATCATGATTTTTATTTTGACGATATTTTTTATTTAAATCTATTTTTTTCAGAAAACACGCTTAAAATTGTTTGGCACCATATATATAAATATATGTTTATTTATAGACCATCCCTCGTATGTAGAATGATTTCCCCAAGCTTCCATCTCTTGACATTTTGGATTTGAGTTATACTAACATTGGGGAAACATTCCTGGAAAAAAATATTTTCTGTAGTATTTAATTCCGGGTTGGAGCAAAATTTTAGCTAATTCCACCCTACTAATCGTCTTCGAAATAAATAAAAGAAACACTTCCGCAAATAAAAATTATCATTCATGTATTTATCATATAAATCCAACATATTAATAACATTTAGTGATTCGTTAAATGTCTGTGCATATTTAACGTTATTAGTAGGACTGAGCCGATGCCACTCTTTGAACCGATACCGATACTCTCACCTATACTCATCGATAGAGATACCGATATTTGTATAATTTCAATTTAAAATTATTTTGCCTATATACACACACAATATATTTGTGTATGTGTTTATTATTATATTTTATACGTATGCATTTTTGACGAGGGGCAATGAACAATTTTACCCACCAAACGATGCTCTGTTCCAATAATGCATCTGAACTTTACAGTATTTTTTTAGATCATTGACAATCGATCAGATGTTTCAAATATGAGAGAAGTATTAAGAGAAGCTAAGAGCGAGATAATCCTGTCGTCGTCGTCCCCCCTTCCCCCCATGTTGAAAAATTAAATCATTCCTCTTCAATCTTCTCTAATAGTAAAGGATCACTCTTCCCAAACTAACATTACATCATCCGTGAACACAAGAATAATTGGCGCTTTACCTGCCCCGGACACGACGTCTGAAGCTAACAGTAAAGCTGTAATGTAAAACCAATCTCGTATGTTTTTTGTTCTTTAACAAGGAGAATAGAAATTAGTAAACTAAATGTAAAGAGAGAATGAAAACTTACCAGTCTTTTGCTTTTATATCAGTCGATTGACTTTAGTACAGTGATATTCCGACGTGACTTTGCTTTCGACATATATACTTCCGGCAAATGATTTCTAAAAAAAAAAATTACATAGTTCTATCCCTTGTCGTGGAATGAAATCGAAACCCATCACTACACTTTCCAGAAAGTAACTCCCATCATCTGAAGTTCAAAGAAAATCATTCCCTTTCCGCGTTCTATGTACCGAAACACGCCTGCTAAAAACCCAGTTATCCAGGTTCGGACAAACAAAAGTCTAAAGTTGGAAAGGAAAAGGGGGATTAGCCCAGGTATTTAAATTTCCAAGGATATGCTACGTTCGTACTATGCCTGAGACACGTCCACCAGTTTCATGGTCGATGACCTTTTTGATTGTAGGAAGTCTCTAAAGAGAGAGATGTCTGCAAACACCAAAGAAAGTGGAAGGATTAGCCATTGGGATTATTGTTACACAAGAGCGCATCTGTACGAACAAAGCCTGGTAGACTTCGAAAAGAACAAAACAGAAGCAGAGAACTCCTATGGGGATATTTTCACTTTAAGTGTGAGTTTGATGTGCGTATGGATCACGTACTTGGTGTTCATGGAAACTTAAGTACAGGTTCATTTAACAAATGCACAACTATTATTTCCTTCTTTTCCTTCAAAACCAAAGGTAAGTTGGAAAAGGTGAAAGAACTTTTCAAATTAAACAAATTTTGGTTTTGGCCACGCTCCTAGCGACTCAAAACCAATGGTATCGGCTAGATTCAGTGCAAAAATATCAACGGATACTTACTGATGCCGATACCGCTGGTATCGGCCGATACCGATACATCGGTATCAGTATCGGCTCAGCCCTAATTATTAGATAATCTTTAACAATAAAACGTATTTTATTGTGGAAAAAAGTGTAAATTACAGAGGCGAGTGTAACCTGTTCCCAAGGTGGCCCGTCTGGCCATTAGGAACTCGATTGTGGACTACGTTTTTCGACAAAAATAGGTATATTTCGTTTGACAGAAAAAAATCAATTTTACAATGTAACTAACTATGTGATGAAGAAGATAATTAAACGAACTTTCAAAATATGTATAAAATAACATTCGATAATTTCAAGGACGTACACACACACATTTCTTACTTACCTTGAAATAACAAGGACAACTAATCTGCTCGATCCCTGACACAATACCTTACATAAAATGGCTGCTGGCAGACCGAGACAGTTCGTTTTCTGCATAGTGCACCAGAGGGTGACTGGGTATATTGATGTAGTGCCATTTGTTAACTTTGTGAAATACTAATATGATTTTCGTATGGCCACTTGTGGCTCACCTACCTTATATTGTAATTAGTATTTATTTGATTTAATATAATTATTTAAATTTAAACATTATTAATATTATTATTATTGAGACACTTGGTCCGGACACCCCCCAGCATATTTCTAAATACATACCTTGTGTCAAGATGTGTATTTGGTGTCTGCACCGTTCGCTCTACGTTCTCAAGTGGTGTAGTGTGTAGGTATGACCACGTGGTGCATGCTAACTAATTAAATGAACGTTTAAAGCAGCAGACAGGCATTTGTTTAATCTTCTAAACTTGAACACTGCTATTCGTATACTTGGTCGAAAGTAATTTTCTTGCACCACCCTGACACTGGATACACCTGCACTGCACCGAGTGTCAAAAAGTACAGCGAACTAGATGGGGCTAGTGAAGGAAATGGAGAAGGGTGCATCCAATGACTTAGTTGATGATCAGCAGCTTCCATGTTGTGACACATTAATTAATTTGTTTCAAATATTACTATTTTCTTGATCGTGTGGTTACTGTACGTGGAAATTTGTATCTTCATGATAACCAGAAATGTATGTTTCGTGGACTGACGATAATTGACTTTAACCTTCCCAAATCGAAATATTCATCTTTAAAAGATCCTAGTGACAGTTTGTTGAGGCTGTACAGAGAATAAATCGCAACGTTTTTTCAATTCACGAAAGAATCTGAGACGAGCCCAATTCTATCAAATAAATTAACATATTTAGTTTATATGTATCTTGTTTTTCAACTGAAAGACTGTGTTGTAATAAGAAACACAATTATGGGCTGAAACTGCCAATTAAGCAGTATGTCCGTTTTCTTCTTCCTTTATTTCTGCATAATTCTTGTTGATGTGTTGATGTAACAAATGAAATTCTAGGTGTGTAATATTGTAATTACGGAGATTGAAGGAAAGTATTCTAAAAGTACTCAGGTTCTAAAAGTAATATTTTATTTAATTAGAAGATTGTGTTGCTTAACTAAGTGTTGATTATTGGACTGAATCTTCTGGTCAGCTGGTTGTTGAATATTAATCATAGTGTTCTGCGTTAAGACCGGCGAAGTTTGTGTTACTAGGATAGACATTGCTACCATATTTTGTTCATTTTTATATTAGTGCAGTGATCTTAGAAATCTTAATTAGAAATAACTTGATGAGATTTTAATATTAGTTATGTCTCAAATTCTATTGTGATCAGGAGTTGATAGTACAACAAAAGTTATAAAGCAATGTCAATCAGAAGATAACTTCTCCAGCTGCAAGATTACACCAGCAAAAACTAGTCTCGTAGGAATCGATAACTCTATAAACAAATTAGTAATGGCGATATATGCGTTACTCCATGGTTAGCAAGATTTCTTTCTATTTATTATTATTTATTTTTTTTTACATTTTTTTAAATTTTACTTTTACAAACGAACTGTTTTCTCACAAGAAAATCTTCTGGGGCATTGTTGGGTTATTTTTAGCTTTTCCAACTTCCATGGTAATTGTTGAGTATTACATATAGTGAACATCTTTGCTGTTCTGCTTACCTTGTGTATTGGGTTTTGCTTTGGGTCTGAAAATAACATTAAAAAAAGGAAGTTAGTTCATTAAGAGAAAACGTGGAACGCAGCACGTATGAATTTCGTTGCCTGAAGTAGGACTTTTTCGTTAAACAAAAATTGCGTTCAGATCTCGGGTATTCCCCCTCCCCCTCCCCTTTAGTAACGATCAGTGACTTTCAACTGAAGAATAAAGTCGTTATATAAACATCAATAAATCATCTCTGTTTCCTGAATATTTTGTGTACGTCTATTTGCAAGGTGAATTTAATGGCAGATAGATGTTCATTCCCAGCTTTAATCTCAAGATAAAAAATAATGGAGGAATGATCATTGATTGCCTAATGGTGAAGATATGCTATACTCGAGTGCAACCTATCTTGACAGTGACGTCGTAACAGCATTGCAAAACCTGCAGCGTTCATACTTTCACTGTCAGCACTCGGAAAAAAGAAAAACAAGGGAATGAAATTCAATAGATTAAGATACAAGGGATGGAACATCATAATGTCACAATGCGAGGATTCTTGCAGAATATAATAACATTTAATAAATAACCATTAAAATGAGCACCATACATAAACATAATAAACTCCGCGAAACTGATTTGGATTCAGATAATGAATAGTGGATGGCAACGGGCCTTCGAACGGCAAGTTCTCGAGGATTTTCTAAATATAATTTGTCTCCTATTTGTATTTTAAATTCCAGAGATCCATCATCTTCAGCATAAGATGTTTCTAATGTATTGGGATCTGTAAAATCTTCTAACTCTATATTGGTGACTTTTGGTTTGTTGTTAGCATTAGTTATTGATAAGGTAGGGTAGTGGTGTGCTTGTGGTTGTAGCCAATATTTGATTTTGATTGGTCTGAGTGTGCCCCCAACAAAAAACTGGTAATAATATTGTGCAGGGGACAGCTTATACAGTTTACCACCTGGTGTAAATGGTGAATTATATTCATTGTTAGGGATACTGTTTAATTCAAGTATTATTGTATGCTTAGGATTCTCGATTAGGCCAGTTATTTCTTTTTCTGCTGTAAGCAATCTATTTATTACAGATTCAAGATGCTCGTTGATAGTCCTAACAATTTCATCGTGGCCTGGTTTTATTCTTATGTCCACAGCAAGTTTTTTGTATTGTTGCACAATTTCTTGAAGCTGGGTGGCAAAAACAGACAGAGTATTTGCTTGGTTGGATTCCATGGTCCCTAGTTGTTGCTAGATGTTTGCTACAATTTGCTGTAAATTTTCAACAACTGCCTATTTAGAATTTTGGGCAGTAAGATCATGGACTTGTCTTCTGATATCCTCAAATAAAGCATGCAGTTCATTAATATGTTGATTAGTTGGTAGAGTGGCCACTGTCTGAGTAAGCTGTTTGATTTCTGTCTGGATATTCTTGATATATCCTGATTTCAGTATGCGATTAACTGATCTCTTAATATTTTTAAGTTCCTGAGATGTAGGCAGATTTGTTACAGTATTCTGCAAAGATTCAAGTGCCAATTTCACATCATTTAATTCAGAAGCGTCAGCCACACTACGCATAGCATCTTGGAGCAGGGTTATGTCTGCCTGAGTAGGTGTCGATTGTTGTAAAATTTCAAGTTTTGTTTGGATATCATCGATCAAGTGGTGAAAATGAGATAGCTCAGATTCGGTGTTGAGGTTTTCAAGTTTTGTGATCTGTTGCTGGACACTGACAAGAGTGTCTACAATACCAGGCAAGCGAGATTCTAGAGTTTCTTGTACATTTGTCAGATCATTTTGTACTGCTGCTATGGTACCCTCAAGGTGAGTTATGGTACTCTGAATTTTTCCAAAATCTTCATATGTTTCAAGTTGCAGCTTGATGTTGGCAACACTGCGAGTTATAGCACTTAGAGCATCAGAAGATGGTAAGTTGTTCATAAAATTTTCAAGTGTCTCAATTTTTTCTTTAACCTCGGCTATGGCATTGTTCAAGGGGTCGAGATTAGGTATCTGTAGTGATTGAATTTGTTCTTTTAGAGTGGAAATTACTAGATCAAAATCTTCTTGTGACTTTATGCTTTTGACAATTGTTTGGAGCTGTGCATGGACACTACTAATCTGCTCTTCTAGTTGTTGTTTCAATTGTTCGGAGTTGGTATTCTGAGTTTTTAATTTAGCTTGAAGAGTTGCTACAGCTTCCTCTAAATTTTGAAAATTATCCAATGTTGCCAAATCAGTATATTTTTGAAGCAATAATTTAAGTTCTGAATCAATTTTAAGAAGAGGGTCCATGCATTGTGATTGTAAATTTGTAATTTCTAGTTGAAGACTGGCATTGAGTGTGCTTTGTAAAACTTGTAAATCACTTCTTAATTTTTTGACTCTGACATCAAGCATTAGAATCTCTTCACTGTGATCTTCATGTCTTGTATGGCCAAATATATCATTAGGCATTTTGATTTAGTGGTTATTTATTATAAAATATCTAATTCTTAATTCTATAAAAAAAGGTATAAGTTTGTCATAATATCCCGGGACCTCAATATATAAACAGTCACCGGCAGAGACGGTATATACAGTACCAGAAATCATGTTTGAGTGCTTAATTCTATAAATATTTCTCCCTACTGAAATCTTGACATCACCCTCGGGAGTTGTAATAAATTGTAATTGACCACCTATAGGTAATTGGTAATGATTTAAATTATTATTAAATATGTATAATGTTTTACCTGTTTTATCATCAACATCTGTAAGTATGCTATTGAGATGAATAATTAAGAAACCACTTAGTTTAGATATTATATCAGGAGAGGGTGCTGGTGTCGGCAGGTCCATAATAGCTTTTTTTTAAATCCAAATAAATTCATTGGCATGTTTTATTTATTTTAAATCATGCTCTGTAATTGGGCATTGATTACCACTTATCAAGTCACAATGCCCCCACGGTAGAGTATGTATGCCACATGATAAAATACATCTCTTATCATCATGTGGGTCTAGAGCTATTTTTCTTACAATATTGCTAGTTAACAAGTGATCCACACTCTGAATTCTATTTTCTGATGTTTTGATTAACTTCTGTGACATGAGACAATTTTTGTAATCTTCAAATTCAAGCTCTTTATCTACAGTATCTCTACCAATGCCCTTAGCTTTTTTGGCAACAGCACCACTACATGTTTTAAAACTATACATTTTAGCTCTTAACCCAGCAAATCCTACAATAACATCGCCAAGTGTCTCATCTTTTAACTTTCCAGGCACCTTTTTGTTGTGGGGTTGAATATTCAGATGGCCTGGCAATTCACTAGTATCAAAATATTTAATTAATTCAGGATGTGATATATCTTTATAAACATCTTCTGTTTGAATATCAAAAATAAAACTATCTGTGTCCATATACATTAATTTTATACGATCACCATAAAAAGGTTTTAACACATCATAATAAAGTTTTAACATATGTAATTTGGCTAATTCTAATATCACCGCCCCTACATAAATAGGTTTATCAAACTTAATTTTTGTTTTTTTCATATTAAAAGTGCCATATTGTCATCATAAATTCTTCTATAATTAAAATTCGGCTTTGCCACCAATTTTTTGCTCCGGCTGGGGTCGGTAACTAATTTAACATCACTATGCTTTCTAACATTTTCTATAGTTTTGCCATATACTGAATTTACCATTAATAGAAACAAAGTTTTATCAAATTGGCTTACTGCAGATGTTCGAAGCTCGGTATTGGTATCAATATATGGTTTCAACCATCTTGAGTGCCTGAACCTCCAAACTTTGCCAACCTTAGTTACTTTAACACCGTAACGCATCAAAAACTGAAGGTTTTTGTAATATATTACATAATCCTGTTTTGCTTTCAAAGTCATCATTAACTTTTTTTGTTTAGAATTAGGTGAACACTTAAATTCAGAAATTGGGGGCAAATCAGAAAACTAATTGTGTAAATCTTCAGGAATTATCAGATCAACCTCTGAGAATAGACCATAGTGACTGTCATCAAAATCCTGAAGATCCCCAATACTAAAATTTTCAACCCACTCAAGTCCTGCATATGGCAATTTACCCATCATAGCATACTCATACAAATTATTTGCATCCACATAAAGTATATAATTTGATGGCAATTCTGGATCATAATTAGAAATATATTTATCATTAGGTCTGGCATATCTCTGAGAACATTGCACCATGCCCCCTCTTATACATTGCTCCATAAACAAGTACATATCTTGATCTTGGATTAAATTTAACTCCATTTTAGTGTTTAAAAACATTGCAGACCATGCTAGGCCTGGGGCACTATAAAAATAAATTGGATCTAGCTTATCATTTTCTATTGAAGATTTTTTAAATGCCTGAAGTATATCGGCTAAAAGAGTTACATCAAGTTTTAAATATGCCTTATGATAGTCACCAAGTGTCTGACATTTTAAATTGGCCCACATCAACTGAGCATGGTGATAATCTTCATCAGTGATTTCGGATGCCCTGAGTTTACTATAAAATGCTTTTTGTGGTGGCAGAGAACACTCATCAAATTTAGAAAAATCAGTAACATGGTCATACGGGTATACACCTTTTCGCCTAATTAATTTCAAGTCCTGATTTGGAAACATGGCACAAGTAATTTTAAATTGATCATCAGATAATTGACTGGCCAGAGTAGCCAAGCTAGCCGACAAAATTCTGTATGAATCAAGAAATCTTAAGTGAATAGGAACACCATTAACTTTAATTATCTTGCTAATAGCTATATATTTCTCATCATTTTCTGCTAAAATATTTAAATTCTGCTTGTCAAACCCCTCGTACGTGATCAGATGATGAAAATCATAATGAGATCCACCATGGCAAAATATCGGGACAAATTTTGGTCTCTGGATCTTAATATTACAGTTATTACACAGAGCCATTAAGAATTTACCATTTGTATGGGAATGGTGTTTCACCTTGATATTTGTATCTGAAAATTCACAATCACATACCAGACATTTTTTGTATTTTTAAAATTTTCAATTTGTTCTTCTGTTAAAGGCATCATATGCCTTGATTTTTATAAAATATTAGATGCTATGTCATGGCACTCATTTTCAATTCTTTGTGCAAATTCTTTGATAGCATTTGGTCCCATGTATAATTGTGGTTCACTAGCTACACCATCCCGTATAATTATATAACAAAAACTAGAAGGTTCATGTAACTGGTACGATGTAATTGAAGATTCATCAGGATCTGGGTTGCAGAATGCAAGAGGTTTGAGGTTTGATTCAAAATCACAAACTATATATGCTGGGTGTTCCAACAAAGCTTCAAATTTTTTGAATTCGGCATTTTCACTTGGCATAGGCATTACCATATGAACAGGTTTATGATTCCCACAATATTTTAAATGTTCAACTAATTTGCTTTTAGCAATTTCTGCATTTTTTTCACGAATCCCATTTACCATTTTTTGACCACCAAATACAGTTAAACATCTTCGGCACAACTTGTATATTGTTTTAGATTTATTTATTTGTTTTCTTACTAAAGCTTCAAGATTATGTATCAAAGTATAATGGTATGTGCCATCTCCTTCAATTAAAAGTAAATCAATCGGAACAGCAAAATCATCATCAACTGTACTAATTTTGAGAGGTTCTATCAAACAATTCCCAGCACCAGTAGAACAAATAAATACATTAATAGATAATGGTTTACCATTAATATCTCTGGCCTTTTTTTCAAATTTATCAATATTCTGAACATACATTGGATATTCCAAGTCCTCCATTGCATCATCAAAATCGTGTTCATATTTTTTATAATAACTTATTCTTTCTGGATGATTTAAAACTGGATACAAAGCAGCTAAAATACACCACAGAAAACATTTGTCATCATTATTTTCTATGTTAATCACGGCTTTTTTGTTTTTAATATTAGCAGGTAATAGCACATATGTCGAACCTTGTAGTGGGTTAAATTTAGAAATATTAATATATAACTTGTGTGGACTTCCACATAAACTCCATCCGGATTCTTTTGCCGCAAATTCAGAATGTTTAATAATCAATTGTTCTATCAAACTACTTATTATTTTGTTTAAATTTCTATTTGAATAAACAGCTACAGTTTCTGTTATGTGGGGGTGTGTAAATTTTGTTCCATTCGGTTTCTTATATTGTGTAAATAATTTGAAAGATAATTTATAAGAGCTATTTTGTTTATTTAGAATATCCTGCACATCAGAATTTATATTATTCAAAAAATTCTTAATATCACATTTTGACTCTGATATAAAACGGTAATCACTTAGTTGACCATTAAAACTACTATAGATAGGTGCATAGCGTGGCTTCTTTGCTGATCTAGTATTATTAGATGTTTTAAGTTTCCTTTTTAGACCAGATGAAGATGTAGATGGTTGTATATAATAAGTATTTTTATGTTTATTACAATTTCTTTGGTGCCTAGCCCAATTAGAGCTAGATATATTGTTATTGCATTGATTACAATATTTTTGATTTGGCATTTTTATTATTAATTTATTATATAAGATTTTTTGGGGTTTAAATTAAAACTCTATATTTAATATAAAATTTCAATTAGGTTTAGCAATATGTTTTGTATACTTAGTGTATATATTTAGTGTGTATGTATTTTTTTATCCTAGGTTTATTATATACAATTTCTTGGGGTTCAAATCAAAATTTTAAACTTAATAAATGACTGGTTGTAATGCCAATGGCTTACGTGCACAAAAGTAGAATAAGTATTGAACGACAGTAACACTGGCATGCAGATTCACTGACCTTCCTCAATTGCGTGTTAGTACAGGCACGTTGGTGGCAGTGACCCAATAGCGTGTGTTATGTTTCGATCTTGTATATTGCTGTATCTATCTATCAAACGCGAAACCAAGCAGCGAGACTCAACAAATTAAGAATAGCCACGCGAAGCCATGCAGCGAGACTCACCCACGCGAAGCCAAGCAGCGAGACTCATTGAGAATAGCCACGCGAAGCCAAGCAGAGCAATTCTAGAAGAGTTTTGCATATTATATTTTCTTAGTATTGGATAAGCAAGTTGAACCTGGTCTTGAATTAAAATATTCCAGGTTAACATATTAACATAATAGTACAAAAATATTTTGAATAAGTATTTAAAATTATATTGCAGTGTACTACTGTATAATCAAAAACTCTTAAGAGCATCTTGGATTAGTTTTAAGTGAAGCCAAAATAGTGTCGAAAGAGATATATTTTTAACAAGCTTATAAAAAACAATCTGACAGATACAGCTGTATCCAAATTAATCTAAAAAAGAGGTAATCCTTTCTCAGAAGCTCAAAAATCGTAGGTTATACACAGTAGCAATAAGATTTTATAGACATTTTGCCTTAGTTTTAAATATTTCTATTCAGTCAAAAATACCTCTTCCCTCTTCATCCCAGTAATATTGTACAAAATCTTAAATTTGATAGAGGGGGACACTTGAATAATAAACTTTTATAGGCATCTTAGCCTAATTTTAATACAAGAAAAGTTTTGTCCCAATAATATGGTATATTACACTACTTGAGCACAAAAATATAGTTCGTTACTTGATGTTTACATTTCTGTGCTTCCTTGGCTCAGCCGGGAACTTTACTTCAGGTTTTCAATAGAATAGCATAGAGTTCAAAGGTGTAAATGCAGTGTCTTAAGAAAAGGCGACAATCATTGTGTGGCTTGTGGTTGCAACACAAGGTTGGGAACAGAAATTTTTTCTCGGGTATCCATACATTTTCAGACAGATCCGATACGGAAAAATCAGTGAATTCAAGCAGTAAAGCGAAAAGATTGGACACAAACACGAGGGAATAGGCTCTATAGTCGACACTACATCACCGGAGTAATTCAAATGAAAATGATTTACGTGCTTCGAAAATCATAATCGTCTAACGCACATGTATTGACTATATTTAAAATTTGAAATTGTTTATAATCATCCAGAACTCCAAAAATTATAATTTTATAATTTAATGTACTCAATGTATACTTTATTAGTAAAATAAAGTATTTTCTTGAACAACACTTGGAAAAGTTAATAATAAAATGCAATGACTGTGCATTTCAGTATTGTATCTGTTGTGCTGGATATGTACTTGAATACCATTAATAAATAAATAATAATAAATTTCGAAAGAAATTTGTTTATTTCATTAGTGTAGTCATATTTATTGTATAACGTTTATAACAGTTGTATTTATTACTATTAATATTAATATTTCTACTATTCTACTTTTATTACTGGCCTTTACCCCCTACAAAGTTTCTGACGACGCTCTCTCTAAGCAATGTGATAAAATTAAAGGGGCTGTGTTTGACTACACATTGTCGAAAATTATACATTTTACTGTTGTAAAATTGAAGTATTTCAATGTTTTATAATTTATGTACGCTTTATTTCAACCTGCAGAAGTCTTAACACGAAACTGTTGGTAGAAGAGCAACTGTCTTGCAAAGGACTACTATTTTTCCATAAATCTTCATCCAAAGGATCAGGGAAATTACCAATCTTTTCCAGGTGCCTTTGTTTCTCTATATCACTCAAAAAATTCAAGTGATCCATTTTGTATCCTATCTTTAATAAGAAAATAAGCTCGGTGACGATCTGTATTCCACTTGTTTACATTGAAAAATTGCCCAAACCGGAAGTTCTTTCCCCGCCATCTATAATCGAATTGCCTGATCTATTATTTTTAGTTTACTCAGGAATAACCCCCATACAGTACACAGAAATGTATTACAGATGTCAGATTCTGAATAACCTGTTGAAATGAAGAGTATCCGGTAGGATCGTTTTTTGGCAAGTCAAAGCAAACATAATTATGCATGGGTTGGTTGACCCGAATCTTGGAGTTAATTGCAGGACGAAGTGAGGGTAAGGACGACTCTATATTTGTCTGCTGCTTATCACGCGTCCTCAGCTTGCGAGATCCGGGCAGGTGTTTGGCTTACGTGTTACTTTAAATCACATTGTAAAGGGAAAACTTTGAATAGTCACTAGTGGGGGGATATGTAAACGTATTCGTATTTGCGACGTACTTCTGATGAAACTGCGAATTCAATTGTCACAAAAACGTTTAGGTCAATGGGAAAAACGAAAATTTCTAACAGTGGGAAAAGTGGCTGCCCCAATTGATTGAGATCCTGATCCATAAGCACATCAACATTGCGGCGTATTTTCTACGTACGACCTGGGTTTGTATTTAAGATAAGGAAGCGTTCATAGACATTGTCGCGTAGCTCCACCAATATCTGCGCCAATAGAACGATATCGGATCGCTGTGAAAAAATCTTCATTACATGTGTGAGACATGAGTTAATGTCTGTCGGCTTTCAGCCATTCTGTAAATAAAGCTTGAGAGGGCACCATTGTTATATCCAATTGTTTAGCATTTGTTGTACAATCGATGGTTATATATTTCCGCTGAACTTATTGAAAGGCAAGGAATTTGGCTCATACGGCTTCCAAAGATTTATGCACATTACTACATATGATAATATGCATGAAATATTAATCACCAAATTTTTTTTTCGTTAATTCCAATAGGCAATTAAAAGCAATCACAGTACAATTATTTTTGCCTATTACAATATGATCTAAGTCCTTTTTTGTTATTCAATAAATATTCAATTCTGTACCTATTTGACATTAATTTCCTTGCCAGGGCTGTTGCTTTTACACAAATTTTGGCAATCTTAACTACACGTAAGCTACATAATGAATATATGTTGTTATATATCTATTCTTTTACCATTTTTACCTATTCATGTAATAATAACAATGCAATATTAATTAATTTACATGTTTAATTAATAGTATTTTAATTAAATATAATTATTCTAATTATATTATTATTATTATTACTATTATTATTATTATTGCCACACTTGGTCGGACCCCCCCCTCGCCGAAATATATTTCTAGATACGTGCCTGTCTAATTGGTGTGCTTTCCTTCCAGGCTCAGAACCTTCAAAGGAAGGTTCGTTGTTGTGTATGAAGGAAGCGAAGATGGTTTTGTGGAAAGTGTTTGTTTGTTGTTTCGTTCGAGAAAAGGCGTCGAGACAGCGTTTTAAGACGTGGTTCGGCGACATTCTACCCAAACTGTAGCCAAATAGCGTAATTGTCATGGATAATGGATATTCCGTATCATTCTGCTCCAAATGAGAATGTACCAAACAATTCTTAGAGAAAAAATTACATCAAGAGTGGCTCTCGTGGAAAACTGGTAAACACAAAGTATACTTTATAACAGTACTTCGTTTATTACATGTATTAAAAACATTAAAATTCCGTTCGTTTCTCAGTCCAAACATATTTTTTAACTTTCTAATTTGTCTATCTTTTCGTGTTTGTATTTCGTTAGCGCCAAGCATTGACATTTCAGCTGCAGAGAAGAACGTTCCGCTCTTCCATGTGCTTCCTCTGCGGACCCTGAGATCAAGTTGTAGTGCGGTCCCAGCTGACGTCACTGTCAAGTTAGATTGCACCCGAGTGTAGTAGACAAGACGGCTCCTTTCGATTTATGTGGAATTCATCAAAGATATTGATTATGATATCGCCTATGTATATCCTGAAAGCATATCTTTGAAACTTTATGAAACCTAAAGTCTTGGAAAAATTCAAAGTTCAGATACATACCAGTTCAAGAAGTTTCGTGTACACTCGACTTCCAATATAAAGTTAATAGTTCATAGAAATTGAGCTCTTTTGTGATTGTTGATCCAGTTAGTTAGTTAGTTAAGTAATCTCTTCAATTAATATGGAGGTTTATGTATGTGGGAAATTATCTTAAGTTAAAGCTTTTTTCAAAACAACTAACTCAAGACGTTTAACACTGTGTCTGTGTTTTTATATGTACATCAACTGGAATGCAATGTAATGTGATGTTTGTAATTCAACTACAAATATAATATGTGCCCACGACTATTCTTAAAAACTACAAGGATTATTTCCTATGGTGTCTTAGTAAAAAGCTGCAAAATAATACCTTGAATAAGAGAACAATCTGTAAATTTCCCTTATTTATAATCTTTTTACAAACACCTTTGTTGTAATATCACTTTTATTTATCTCATTTATTAAACTATTTATCTCTGTTTTGAACCAATTTCACGATTCCTTTTGGGTGTGTGAATGTCACTGGCGAAGTTAAGGCCGTGGAGCGTTTTCTTCTAGTTAACCAAGTTTACATCCTAACTAACTAACTAACTAACTCTCTAGCCTTCTTAAACCCGAAGGTTCATCGCTGCAGCAACACAGGCCTTCCATCTGTCCCTATCTTGAGCAAGATCTATATACTCTTTTCCATCCCTACCGATTTCCTTTAGGTCCATCTCAACGTTGTCCCTCCATCTTCGTCTTGGCCTTCCTACAGGTCTCTTACCATCTGGTTTCCCAACAAGAATCCTGTAAACTCCTCTTTCCTCTCCCATTCGTGCCACATGGCCTGCCCACCTAAGTCTTCTTGATTTAATTATTCTAATAATATCTGGACATGAATACAAATTATGTAGTTCTAAATTATGTAACCTTCTCCACTCACCTGTCTCCTCATCCCTTTTAGGTCCAAAGATTTTCCTAAGGATCTTATTTTCAAATACTCTCAATTTATGTTCCTCTTTCAATGTAAGGGACCAAGTTTCACACCCATATAATACTACAGACAAAATTACTGTTTTGTATATTTTAACTTTTAGTTTCTTAGATATTAAACGAGAAGACAAAAGTTTATGAAGAGAGAAGTAACATGCATTTCCTGAATTAAGCCTACTTTTTATTTCCTCTTTAATATAATTTTCATTTGTTAATATTACTCCTAAGTATTTGAATTTGGAAACTGGTTCAAACGAGTTGTTATCAATAATTAGATTTTGATTATTACCTAACACTTGGTTTCGGCCTGTAAGCATATATTTAGTTTTCTCTTTGTTAACTTCCAAACCTATCTCTTTAGCAGTTTTGAAAAATATTTTAGCATTATTCTTAATCGTATTTATATCATCCCCCAGTAAGTCTACATCATCTGCATATGCTAACAACTGAGTCACACCATTTAATTTTAGTCCTTCTTTAGTTTCTTTTACCTTCCTTACAGCATATTCTAAGGCAAAATTAAAGAGCAATGGAGATAATGCATCTCCTTGTTTTAACCCATCATGAATTATAAATTTGTCAGACATATTATTACCCACACGAATTTTACTTTCTGTTTCACTGGTGCATATTTTTATCATACTAACAAGCTTCTTAGGTATTCCAAACTCTACTAATATATTATATAGTTTATCTCTTTTGACCGAATCATATGCTTTTTTGAAATCAATGAATAGCTGATGGACATTTTGATTATATTCCCACTTTTTTTCAAGTGTCTGTCTGATGTGAAAAATTTGATCTGTAGTTGATCTGTTACGTTTAAATCCACATTGATAATCACCTATAATTTCATTAGCATATGGGGTTAGTCTTGTTAAAAGAATGTTAGACAATATTTTGTATGTTGTTGAGAGTAGAGAAATTCCACGGTAATTATTGCAGTTCATTTTATCACCTTTTTTAAACACAGGAACAATTATGGATTCTTTCCACTGTTGAGGGATTTCTTCTTTATTCCATATTAAACAAATTAATTTATGAATTTGACATATTAATGAATTTCCACCATATTTAATTAACTCAGCTGGTATTAAATCAATGCCAGGTGCCTTGTTATTCTTAAGCCTTTTAATAGCATCTTTAACTTCAGTCAAGTTAGGTTCTGGAACTAAAGGTTCTGCTGTGTGTACTTCATTTACTTCTGATTTATCTCCTACATGGACATTTAAAAGGTCATTAAAGTAGTTCTTCCATCTATTTAGAATATCACTTGGGTCAGCTAGAAAATCACCGTCTTTATCTTTTATCAAGTTTACTTTAGGTTGCCACCCCTTTCTAAATTCATTTACACCTTTATATAAATCTCTGATATTTTTTTTTTTTTTTTTTTTTTTTTTACACAAGTTTACATCCACATTTCTAATATTAAATTTAGCAGACTACATTTAAATTATTATATGATGGCAATAATTAAAATATATCACGTAAAAGAATTACAAAAAGTTACATGCAAAATTAAAAGGCACACCCCGCAGATATTGTCCACTCCCGTGACTCGAGTTTTTATCTCGATGCCAGAAACTCGCTTCCAAATCGTTCTGTGTTGCGTTGATTTATAGTGTATTTGTTTCAACATTTAATGTTTGAAAACAGACATATTTTTTTCTGACCTAACATACATAAATTATAATGCAACTTTCCTGATTGACTACTGAAAAAAGAACACATCATCCGAACCCACTACGACATCTTGCTGTCACATCCATAATGAAATTCCTGAACGTCAACTCCATCGAATGTCTTGTTTTCTATCCATGTAGATACAAAGAGGAAAAGAACATAAATAATTTCAGAGATGTGAGAATGAAGTATCTTCGGAGAATTTCATAAGAAATATTAATAAAGATGGTTTCTTCATCAGCTGTTTTATACCAGAATATCTTCAACCTTTTTTGTTTTCTTAATGCGTGAAAAACAAAAGTCGACGTTTCGTTACATATAATCAACATAACTTTAAGATAGAGTTCCGCAAAAAAATTCAGAGATATATTCAGCAAAGATAAGAACGTTGTAAACATTTGGCTCATGCATTAAAGATGAATGACGAGCCAAGGTGTGATGGCGTATTCTAAATCCGGTTCTCCCCGTGGCTCGGGACTTACTGATGTTTTCCTATCTGGGTTTTCTGCAGCGGATAAGAACTTTCCCTTCCCAAAGCACAAAGACGAAAAAGACAGTTTTTATGTCAGGGAAAACAAGAGATCTGCAGGAATATTTATTATAATCAAGTTCGTGTGATCTAGGCTTGAAAGTAATGAAATGGTGCCAATTAATGTTACCCTTATCTACCTTGTTTGCTCTATCTGCAAGGCAACCCTCGTTTACAGAACACAAAATAAACAGTAACATTGCACACTAAAGACAAACCGGAAGAAAAATATTTGTGTTAGCTTAATCAATTGCATTTGTCCTGAGGCGAAAATATTGTTTGAAACTGTTTCCAATACCCAAGAGAATAAGCAGGAACTTTTAATGAGAGAAATAGTGAAGAAACATAACAAATCGCTTCTAGCTATTTTCAGGAAAGGCGTGGCATATAATCACAACAGGATGTTCTACCAGAATGTACGTACGCATAATATTAAAATAATGTTATATTTTTCTTTAAAAAGGGCGATTTAGATCAAATATCAATATTTGGAGAATATGTGTTCGTCGATTTGACATAATATTAAAATATTCTTAAAGAAAAATATTAATTTGCGAAGTTATAAAATCTAACAGTTATACAACCTCAGGGTTCCTGCTAACATAAATTCAAGTGATATGATAATAATATTTAATTAATTACAGTTGACAACCCTGACAGTGGTGCTCGCGTCGGACTTTGAACAAGTACGAGGGTCACTATTTATATTTTGAGCCTAACAATGAAAAAACAGGAATTTGGCATTGAAAACTGCTTTATTGTTTTTCGAAGTATTCTCCTTTATGGTCAATACACTTTTGCATTCGTTCGAACCATTTGTCAAAGCAGTTTTTCCAATCTTCTTGAGACACCTCCATAATATGGATTTTGAACGCATCAACGGCATCTTCCGCCGAAGAAAATCGTTGACATTCGGGAACAAGAAGAAGTCATTGGGTGCCAAATCAGGACTGTACGGCGGATGACCCATCAATTTGATTTTTTTACTGTTCATAAAGTCGGTTGTTAGACGAGATGTGTGACAGCTGGCATTGTCTTCATGAAGAATGATCCGACGGCGTTTGTTTGTTTTCCGTATTTGACCGAAGACCTCTGGCAAACAAATTGTTGTGTACCATTCAGAGTTGACCGTTCTACGTTCCTCTAAAGACACAGTTGCCACATGACCAGTTTTCCCGAAAAAACAGGCGACCATTTGTGGTTTCCATGTGCTTCGAGCGCGAACAACTTTTGTTGGATTGGGTTCATCTTGAAACACCCATACAGTCGACTGCTGTTTACGTTCCGGCTCATATGCATATATCCATGATTCGTCACCTGTTACAATCTTATATACGTCTTTTGAAGCACCACGATTGTATTTATTGAGCATTTGTTTGCACCAATTGACGCGAGCGTCTTTTTGAGTTTTTGTCAAATTGTGTGGGATCCAACGAGAACATACCTTTCTCACTGCTAAAAGATAATGTAATATTTTATATATACTGGTGGAACTAATGCCTATGGTTGCCTCAATCTCACAGTATGTCACATGACGATCTTGCAGTATTAGGTTTTGCACCGCATCAATGTTTTCTTGAACAACAACTGATTTTGGAGGACCTTCGCGAATCTCGTCGGTGAGCGAATGGCGGCCACGATTAAATTCGTTATACCAGCGTTTTACAGTGGCAAAGGATGGGGTTTCATTTCCAAATGTGGAAGTAAGTTGATCGATGCACTCTTGCCACGTCGAAAATCGTAAAAAATCATCGCACGAAAATGTTCACGAGTTAATTCCATTTTATTGTTGTCGCGAAATCTCCAAGACAACATAAACAACACAAATCAAGCTATTGACAAAACATTTTAAGTACGTTATGGTCAATAATGCCAGACGATTCCGTGCAAACGTCAAATCGCGCCTAACTTCAATCAGTGTTGCCAAGGCTCAAAATATAAATAGTGGCCTTCGTACATAGGGTATCACGTGACTCCTAGGACCCGGGTAAAGAAAAAAACTGGCAGGTATTGAGGATGTGGAATCTTGCTCAGGCAAGCACGCTTACGCAATTGTCCAACACCTGGGTTGACGTGCGTTTTGCATACAAGCCCCGTCTAGTTGGTTGCACTTTTTGACACTCGGTGCAGTGCAGGTGTATCCAGTGTCAGGGTGGTGCAAGGAAATTACGTTCAACCAACTAGACGGAAAGCGGTGTTCAAGTTCAGAAGATTCAACAAATGCCTGTCTGCTGCTTTAAACGGTCATTTGATTAGTTAGCATTCACCACGTGGCCATACACTAAACATACACCTGTCCGAAAGGTAGTGCAAACGGTGCAGACACCAAATACACTACTTGACTCGAAATCAACGAACTAGACGACTCGGTGTTGCACCGTGCCACCAACTAGACGCTACGGTGCAAAGAAAGAGTCAAAGCGAGTCAAAAAGGGCAGCCAACTAGACGAGGCTATTATTTTAAGCGCACCTCCTTGTGGACGGGATTCCTCCGGGTCTCGTGCAGGCCTCTGATTTGAACCTCTTCCGCCTGTAAGCCTCTACGGACGGGCGATTTGCAGGTGCGCGTTCTTCAAATGTGCACTCATGTATGAAACAATCGTAGCTGGCCACTATGTCCACCGGATTGAACTAAGGTGTACGAAAAGCATGATATGTTGGACAAAATAAATACCTGGGGTAAAAAGAGAGATCAGGAGGATTCCCCAGGTGACAACAAGAGGCGGCATCGAGACTCATCACGCAGCTCCGGTCCATGAAGCAAGAACCAAAGTTCGTAAAACCATTCCCGAAACAGGGAGAACTTATCCATAATGAAGTACAACCCTCCAGAGAATTTAACCTAGCAGATCTTGCGGTGACAGAGGTCGTCTGTCACCGCAAGCTGCTCGTCACCATAGCGCAACCAAAGCCTGCTTCGCCTGGAACCAACTCCGAGGTGCCTTCTCATCATCACCCGACACCACTCACCGCAGAGAAGGGCCAGAGACTAACTACATCCAGCGACGGCCCTTCCCAACTTCCTTCATTGACCCTAGTTATCAGGGCAGAGACAGTCAGCGAATCCTAACCTTGGTTCTGTCTTCTATTTCTTGATGTATTGTCACACACATATACAAATATACAATGTGTATCAGAAGTGATAGCGTAAACTGAAACGGTGAAACAGTAAACATTTTTACTGATAATTGCGAGTGTATGATTAGGATCCGCCACTGACTTGACTGTTTGTACACATCGAATGCTTTTCACGTGTGATGTTCCATAGTCCTACTTCGTAACAAAGAACAGAATTAAAAGGTTCACCTCGCTAGACATTACTGTTGCTTTTATCACCAAGCACAATTGCACTGACATGTTCGGCAGTGTTCAGTTCTATACAAAGAAACCTGGGAGAGCACAAGGAAACAACCGTACGATGTGTACAAAGGGGCGATCAAGTCAGTGGCGGATAGTAACCATACATTCGCAATTATATCGCAAACGGTTCCTTTGCGACGCAGTGTTTTCTGAGACTTTTTGCTTCTACTATCGTGTACTTTTCACTATTTCCGTCTGCGCAATCACTTCTGATACACCCTGTATATTCACACCTACATATAGTGTTTTCTTCTGGCGGTACGCCGTACTGGCACTTTTTATGAGAGAATAATGCTAATAAAATTTTCTTTAGCGATAGAAGTATGAGTGTGTTTGTGTGTGTGTGGGTGTGTTTTGTGTAATTGATTATATGATGGATACACAGCCGACCTGAATTAAGCCTACTTTTTATTTCCTCTTTAATATAATTTTCATTTGTTAATATTACTCCTAAGTATTTGAGTTTGGAAACTGGTTCAAACGAGTTGTTATCAATAATTAGATTTTGATTATTACCTAACACTTGGTTTCGGCCTGTAAGCATATATTTAGTTTTCTCTGTTAACTTCCAAACCTATCTCTTTAGCAGTTTTGAAAAATATTTTAGCATTATTGTTAATTGTATTCACATCATCCCCCAGTAAGTCTACATCATCTACATCTGCGTCTGCAAGCAACAAAAAAAAATATTGTGTGTGTTCAAGGTGGAAGGGTGTTGAATAATTTTTCTTTTCCGTTGTTGGTGTAAAAAGCAGAAAAAAATATTCCGTCAAATTTTGTGTTCCGTGTTAGAAATGTCAATAATCGTTATTTTAAAAAAAATATATAGCTTCGTTCGTGATTATTTTTTTTAAATGGGTTTCCTTCTTTAAGATTTTTTATAATTTTTCATGTAGCAATTTCACAGATAATTTTTTTCGATGATGGTATGTTGTAGTTTTATGGGAAAATTATAAAAAAAATATATTTTCACACCCCGTAGTTTCCAGTGATTGTTCTTAATGTTTGTGACAGTTAGCGAATTATACTCTTGGCGTGATGTGGCACGGAAGTAGATTGTTAGCGTGGAGGGCTGAAAAAAAGGAGACTGAGAGTGAAAACTACCTTGAACTTGATGAATCAATAGATTTATTCCGAAAATGCAGTTTTTTATAGTGACGTAAACCTGGTATCGAAGATTCTAATGTATTTTTGTTTTGGGTTATAAGTGTGTTATTCGATACAAAACTGGATGCCCTTTCTCATCAATCTAAAAATTTTTTGAACTCCACATTATTTGTACTCCAACAGAAGATTGAAAGGGGGATAATAGAAAATGAGTGACATGATAGCAAAGAATAAAATGTTGCAAAAGTTGATCCGTTTATCACCTTGTTTCTATCAAGATAGGGAACTCAAAATGTAAAAATTTTCATTATCCTCCGCTTACACGTTTTTTCTCTTTTCTCACGATCTCTCTATCTTGATCAATTATCTCCCTACCTCTTAGATACATGTTCTCTACTTTTTTTTCTTAAATGTACAACAAAGGCATTCGACTGTTGTTGTTCGTCGCAGCAAGGGGATAATATTGCTCAAGGAGGAGCGTGGTTGCGGTTTAACACATACTCGCAAAAAAAATCGTAAAATGCCAGTGTTGTGTCAGTTCAAATTCAAGTACTAACGAATGAAAAAATAATATTAAGCAGGATTAATTCGGAAAATGTGTGTTACTTTTCTCTGTCTTCTCGTATAATAAACTGAAAGTTAAAATATATACAAATCAATAATTTTATCCATGGATGCAAAAAAGAAAAAAAAACTTTGTCCCTTTCATGCTGGGACTTGGAAAATTTTCGATTGATGAAAAATTTGGTTCTATGATGACCTATACTAATTTTGATATGGGAGGACAGAGGACATCGAGACTCGACCAACACACTAAACCCGACCTCTCTACGACTACATGTTCGTAAGTTACGAGTGATCAAAGTTTTTGGGGGGTGCGCAAACACCCCTTGCCTTGAACTCAGGACCAACATAACTTGACATACGTACTCTACATCCACAAAATCGACAATGGGTGGTGTTTGGGGAGATTTTTCGATTTATTTTTTCTCTATCTCTTACAGTTTTCGAGATATTTGCAATTTTTAATGCAGGACTTGGAAAACTTTCGACAGAGGGGTCAACCATGATAACCTACGTTCATTTTGTTAGGAGAACACCGAGTCGATGCTAACGCATGTCTCTACGATGATCCTATCGAGCGATCAAAATTTCGGCAATTGGCCCACCCTGGACCACCAAAAACTTGGTACACGTACTCTTCATCACCAAAATCGACAAGGGGTGGTGGTGTTTGGGGAGATTTCTCTCACCGTTTTCGAGATATTTGCAATTACATATGGGAAAATAAAAAAATTCTACAGAGGTGTGTGGTTATCTAACCGCGCAGCCATTTGGTTGGGTCCAATCCCGCCAGGGAATACAAAAAAAAACAAATTTTTGTTTGCTTGAAAGCACACATTTTGGTTTACAACTCGCAATACAGAAAAAATAAGAGGTTGTGAGGTTTACAAAGCTCACGATATGGAAACCTAAAAATGTTCCGAAAATAAGAGATGCGAACATTAGAGGTTTACAATGGTCACGATATGGAAACATGAGGAAAAAGCAGCAAACATTTTTAGGTTTACAAAGCTCACGATATAGAAACATGGACGACACAGGTTTCCAGCATTGTAACTTTCTAAAACATGCGTACCTGAAAGTACGTTTTTGACACTCACTTTTCAGAGCCTTTTTTCCGTTCTTTTACTTCGTTACTGCAATAAAACAGCCGAGAAACGTAGAGAAAAAGTGAGTTCGTGCAGTAAAATGACAGGGATTTGAAGGGTTTAAGTTGGGGTTGTGGTCAAATGAAGGTTTATGTACTAATTTTAGCAATTACTAAATAATGGTCACTAGCACAGTCAGCACCTCTATGTGTACGAACGTCAATTATACTAGTATGCCTTCTCTTATCAATGAGAATATGATCTATCTGATTATGAGTTTTACCATCTGGAGAAGATCAGGAATATTTATGAATACAGAAGGTCGTTTCACGTCCATGGTAACAAAGTTAGAACCCACCTCACCTTAAGAAAAACCGTGACGTCACGAGCGGTGGTGCTCCACGTGATACCCCTGTCTTGCAGAAATGTCCCTGCAGCGGAGTTTCCATTGGAGGAGACTGCGTTGAAGAACACATTGGTCCAAACGATCATATTCCTCCTGACAAGCTTTCCAAAGACCCTCAATTGTGCGGGGCAGTCTGCTTCCCAAGGCTCGTTTCAACAACGGAAACCCACAAAAATCCATGGAAGAGGCATCGGGGGATTTCACAGGAATGTCTGTAAAGGGGATTGCATGAATGCCCGTTTCACGTGACATCTGATCCATGTATGCCTGCGTGGACTTTGCCGTATGACTGGAAGCCTTGTCCTGGTGGATGACAACACGAGATGTGTCGCTGCCATAGAGAGAAGGAATATCATGTCCGTAAAGTGGCTCCGAAATATTTGTCTGGTAATAGGCTGCATTTATTTTAGCGTTTTTTCCACTCTGCGCAGTGGAAGTTTGCAGTTATGGCAGTAACCACCAACAACCATGAACCCGCGTGGATAACTTCCAGCACATTCACGTACCCACTCAGATCGACCTCTTGCATCATGTGGACGATAGTAGATGGCCCTGTTTCTTACCACATCCCGACAGATACACCCATGCTTCATCCAGGGACACCACATACTTCCCGCGGTCCCCTGCCAGATGGCGTTCGTAGAGCTTCCGACAGTTGGTCTTCCTCTCCTGGACATGTGAGGCACGCAAATTATGAACTTGAGCCTTGTGCTTCCTCACAAGTTGTAAATCTTGGGCTATGATGCGATTCACAGTTGCAGGGAAACATTGCACTGCCTGTGCAATCACTCTTTGCGTTGCAGGATTTTCACATCGCACCAAGGATTTCACTTTCCGCACAACATCGGAGGAACTCTTGGGCTTCCAATATGTCCGAGGCCCACTTTGACTGGTTCCAGAAACAGGTACAGTGCAAGCTTTATGGCGATTCAACACTGCATTGATGCCCTTCTTTGACACCTGGAATGCTTTCATGTGACACTGTTTAATTATTTGGCTATAACTATAACCAACATCGGAAAGGGCACAGATGTACCCCTCCCAAAAGACTGGAATTTTTGGTGCCATATAAACACTCACTCACACACCAACTATCGTCTTTGAAAGTCAACACACAGTACTTTCGTCCTACTGACTCTGGCTGCTCAGTGCTGTGCCTGTGTGCTGCTCCCTGGTGATCGAAATCGTTACCATCAACGTGAAACAACCTTCTGTATCTGTATGTTTAAAAGTGGTACTTTTCACAATTAAATTCTTTGAGGTTGCAAAAGTAATCAATCTTATACCATTATCATTACTTAATTCATGAAGACTTTCTTTACCAATCGTGGGTTTAAATGTCTCTTCTTTGCCAATCTGTGCATTACAGTCACCTAACAGAATTTTCATATCATACTGAGAATTATATTTAGGCAATAATAATAATAATAATAATACAATATAATAATAATAGTATCGAGCTGTAGAAGAAACAATAAATCGAAATATTCATTGGGCTCCTCAAAGGCCCGTAGTACCCGTACGAAGTGGCATTATATTTAGGACCAATTAAAGAAAAAATAAAATTAGTTTCTCGGTTATAATATGACTATGCTATAGAAAATAAATCAAAATAAGACATTTCAACCGTTGGTGACACAGGTTTATATAATGTCGTCGTTACTCTTGAAAAAACACATGAGGGGTCTCAAAACCGTGCCCAGCAGAGGATTAAGGACACTGTCCTGCATTTTATGTAATTGTCAAAAGCTCTCATCTGCATGATTACGCTAGAGAGATAGAAAAGGCGTGCAACAAAACCAAATCCAGTAGAAATTAATAATGTAGATATAAATTAAGTTGCCAATTATCCAATTATTTGTAATCAATAAATATTCCATGTTGAAGCATCAAAAACGTACGTGAAAATATGCATACAGAGTGTTTCTGTGACCGTCTTACTGATTTGCAGGGATGAGGAAGAGAACAAACGCAAAAAATGGGATAGGGATTAGGGAACCCTGGTAAGGAAAGGTCCCAGTCAAAAGTCACAAGCCAAAACCTTCGAAATACAGGCAACCCCGCACAACGCGGAGGAATACCAAAAAAGAATGGGGAAAGAATCCAATGCGCATGCCCTGGAGAAGACGCAACGTCAAACTCGACGTGTGTAGTCTAAAACCACACGAGTGTCGCAGCTGTAATCAGTGCAATGGAGTATAAGGTAGAGAAACTGGCTTATATGGTGTTTATGTATGGACGAGCAAACGGGAACGGTATTGTAGCAGATAGCTTGTGTCGGACCACGTATCCACGGCGCAAACATCCAGCGCACACCATGTTTCCCAGACTTTTCCAATGATTACGGGAAACGGGGCAAGTGCGACCTCAATTCCACGAGCAAGGAGGACGAAGAACTGCAAGGACACCCGACCTTGATGAAGCAGTACTGGATCGGGTGGAAGGACAACCATCCATTAGTACACTGGCTGTGGCACATAAGTGCATATCCTCGAATGTATGCGAGTCGAGGTGGACTGCTTCGGGCGAGTTCCCACCGTCGTTTCCTGTTTCAGCAAAAAGAGTTTCCGGAGGTGGTATTTGCAAGGAGAATGTCCTACTCCAGAGTGATTCGTTGGTGAAATGGAAATGATCAAAAATATTATACTGCTTTCATTTCCAAACTGCGCTTCAAGGTCACGGCATCTTCTCCCCACGCAGTTGCCTGTTCTCCTCCAAACACAACCAACACACGCCTTCTGCCTGTTCATTGGGTGCTGCACGGGGAATACATAGGAGTGGGAGTGAGGAAGAGGGAATCGCGGAGCTGGGGTGGATGTCCTTGAACCGCACATTCGAAACTGAAAAAAATATAGGAGTAAACATACGAGGGGCGTAGAATAAATTCGTGCCCTGACCCACTTTGGTTTGTGACTGATGAACCAAATTCTGTAGTATTACTCATGTATCCATGAGTTAGAGGTGTAAACATAACAGAAAGTGAGGCTATATTGGAAAATGGAGCCTTCAGAGTTGCAAGTTGTGATCAAGTATCTACGGTTGAAAGGTCTAACACCTCAAGAAGTCCACAATGATATAGTGCAGACGTTTGGGGATAAAACACATTCATATTCCACGGTTAAGAAGTGGCATAGAGAATTCTTCTGCGGTCGTGGGTCATGTGAAGATGACCAACGTACCGGAAACCCATCAACAGTCACTCAGAGGAGACTAGGACAGTTGCTGAGATTGTTGGCATATCAAACGATAGCATTCATACCATTTTAACTGGCCACTTGGGATTTTAAGAAGTAATTTGTCGTTGGGCACCTCCAATGTTGACAGATGCTCCAAAACACGGCAGGTGTAATCTCAGCGGCAATTCAATACTGTGGCTTCAGAAGCTTACGACGTCTACCAAAATCCCCAGAACAATTCCCGTAATCATTGGAAAAGTCTGGGAAACATGGTGTGCGCTGAATGTCTGCGCCGTGGATACCTGTTACCTAAACTAAAAAAAGAGCTGCATAGAAAGAAAGGAGCAAGACAGAACATTTCATTCAACTGGAATTGCAGCGTTAGAAAAACGATGGCGTAAGGGTCATCCCACTCGGCGGGGGGGGGGGGGGGGACTATGTCGAAAAGTGATGGAAGAAATTTTCCGATAGCACTACTGGAAGTGGTTCAGTGAACGAACTTATTGTACACCCCTCGTAGTTTTGTTTTTAAAGGATATAGCATTGTGTGAAAGAACGTCGACTTAAGTGCAAGGGTTCAATAAAAACAACGTTGAACAACGATATTTTGGATTCGACTTCTCAGCATGGTTTACGAAAGATTGCCAATCGTAAGTTGAAAAACGAACTATATGTGTAGGAAAAGAACCTGGGAGAACATTTCGACGTCAGTCAGCGTCATCTATCAGCAAGAGTTTGTAACACTTGTCAGCACATGACTGAAGTTTCTACATACGAGATCCGTAATCCAATTCGTTTGAGTAACGTAGGAATTGCCTGCGAACTACGCAAAATGCTGCCAGTAGTCACGAAATCTCTTTAAATGGGGAGATTTTGCAACACTCTAACGGAACGAGATTCCATATGTTCAACATCGAGCGCCGATAAGGGGGAGGTGTTATGCTCAAAAAATTCTTTATTTTTAGACGACACACCCAAAAACTGTTCGAGACAGTTTTAGCATATTTATATACAGTATATTTGTACAATACATGCTAACCATAGGCGTGCGCTGACTAATTTATTTGGGGTTGTTATAAGAAAAGTTTCAATTGGCTGTCTGTAGTACCTTAATGCTCTTTTTTCACAGAAACTATTAGGTACGTGAAGATGATTTTAATTGATTGATTTGTTGTTTTAAGTTCACTTTATGCACAGAAAGGCTAATCCGGACTGGACCTACAGTTTAAAGTGGGATCCGAACCGCTATGTGCCTCCACCGAGTATCGAACCCGGGACCCCTTGATTACAAGACGACGACGATACCACGGTGCATGGATGAGAATCAAAATACCCAAAAATTGGGAAAGAAACATGATCATACCAATCCACAAAAAGGATATCACTGTAAAATGAGAAAACTATAGAGCAATCTGTCTATCTTCAGTAGCTCTAAAAATATACACAAGAATCTTAGAAAGAAGGCTAAGAGATGAAGTAGAGGAGGAGTTAGAAGAAGAACAAGCAGCTTTCAGAAGAGTAAGACAAACACAAGATCACATTTTGACGCTACAACAAACCATAGATAAATTTCTTAGTAGAGAAAAAGAACTGTTTGTAGCCTTTCTGGATTTAAAGGCAGCCTTGGATACAGTACCACGACAGCAACTATGGTCAGCGTTACAGAAAAAGGGGCCTCAGAAAAATTAGTAAGAAGAATACAAATTGTCTACAAGACAGTTAAAGGAATAGTGAGAATAGGATGCGAGAAATCAAAAGAATTTAACATGAACATTTTACGCGCTAAATTAACTCAACTGAACTAAGCAACGCAACAACGCAGAATCGCTTCCCGTGACACCTGTTACGCGGATTAAACATTACATGAATTATAATACGATCAGGATAAGTGCCTACAGTCGGAGTTACCGAGAATAAACCTAGGAGGATTTGATTTTAAGTACCTGAAATGACGTTACATAATACTACGGTGGTTCTGAAAATACACATATATTAAAGAACAGATAAATACACAGTACATCTTGCCCTCTTTCACTCGATCTCTCATTCATACAATCATTCCATGGCATATTGCGACAATATGACAATTACAAAGGTTAGATTAATTAATACTTTGACTATACTCATGCTATTTCTTGTCTACATTGCCGTTTACAATTTACCGTTTATGGTTTTAAGTATAACGTGAATAATTGTTCCTTGTGCGAACCCTACTATCTTTTCTGAAGGTATAAATATATTTCATTGAACTATTGCTTGCTGTTAACATAAACTCTGATCTATAACATGATTAGTTTGCCGGAATAACGATCTCTAGGTATGCCATAGCACTGATTTAAGTTATGCAATGATTTGATTTACGCAGATTCGCGGTAGATTGGCGTCATCTCTCTCACACACGCACATGGATGGATCTTACCTTCGCTGCATTCCCTCTGACCTGGGTAGGGTGAAAGTGGTCCTACAGTTTTGGAAGACGTCCACACTCCAGCGTTGTACTTCGCTGTTATCCTGGTTGGCGAAAATGGATCCTGGCTTCACTCGTTCACTTCGCAGGGACGTCCATGACGGTACACGTACACTGTCGACTCCATACGACAACTAGCGCAGTAATAGGTCAGTTCTTCGCGGTCACTCGTACGTAGAGATACGTGGCTTGGGCGATGAGCCGAACATACGTAATGAGCCGTTCGCGGTTTTACATGGACACACATGGATATTAAATGTTATTAACTTCTGCTAACTTAGGACGTTGTTTCGGACGATTGACACAGGTGCACGTGTCTGGCGTTATTCTCACATACCACACGTATGTGCACGAATGCGTTGACGTCGAGGGAGAAACGACCCCCCTGGGTCTACTCTGTTCTACTCCATGGCTCCATGACTCACGCCAGTAAAAGACAAATCCAGACCACGGGTCCGATCGCGACTCCGAGCTAGGTCGCACGTAGCTCACACTCCGGTGTCGATTCTAGGCAAACTGTCTCTTGCTATCCCAAATCATCCCTTTTATTCAAGATTTGAACGAGGTGACGCTCTAGCCTCTGTGTTTAGGTGCTTATTTATTGTTTCTGGTGCTTTGACCGTTGTCCTCCTATCCTGGTCAACGCTCAGTCCGGTCCTTAACCTCTGGTAGCAGCCCCTCGTGCAGAGATTAGGCTGAATCCTCGGCTATTGTGTTCGACACGTTTAGCAAGGGCCAACTCACCAGGATACCGTCTTCCATTAAATCCAGCGATGGATCTTTAATAATTCATAACTCCCGTAGTTCTGTCCTGATTAGGCTCAAATCTCGGAATCAGTACTTTCATGATGTGGTCTTCCGCTGGTTAAAATCTCATCAAATTCGGTCCATTGGTTTAGAAGTTGCTCTTTTCCTGCTATTTCCCATAAGAATGCATGTAAATCCGAATTCGGGCGAAAAACGGTGGTTGAGCAAGTTAGTGTTGGCTAAGGCAGTCGCTAGACGCCTTTATTCGCGACGGATTTCAATATTACCCATTGTAATTAATTCTTAATAACGGGCAATTAGGTTAATTACCTGTTACTCAATATTTGACCGTTATAAACAAAGGAGTTAAACAAGGAAATAGCCTCAGCCCCTTACTATTTGTAATGGACCAAATACATAAACAAAGTAGAAGAAGAACACGAAAATGTAAGGTTGGAAATAGGAAACTGAAACCAGAAAACAAATAAAATATATTACCAAATAAGTAATACAATAGTAGGAAAAAAGGAGGTACAAGAAAATACTAAATTAAGGATTTACAAAACCATAATTATACCAACAATGCTCTATGGCATAGAAAGCTTAACGCTCCAAAATAAACATAAAAGTAGATTAAGAGCAACAGAGATGAAATACCTCAGAAGAGTCGTAGGAAAAACCAGAGATAGAATCAGGAACACTAAAATCAGGGAACAGCTACAAGTAGAATCAATTGAAGAGATAATAGAGCGAAGAACACTGGGCTGGTATGGCCATGTCATGAGAATGGGAGAAGAAAGAAAACCGAAACAAGTAATGGAAGCGAGACCAGAAGAAAGGAGAGGAAGACCTCGGATAGAAAGGGACCAATACCTGTCAGAGATGGTTACTAAAAGAGGAAAGGCACTAATGGAAGTTAAGAGAATGGTACAAGATAGGAAGAGTTTTAGCAGATGGCTCAAGGACCCCGACGCCTAACAGCACGAAGGAGAACAAGAAGTAAGTAAGTAAGCAATTCCATTAAGGGAGTAAATGCAGTGGCTTTTTATATTCCAAATTTTCATTCCATAACTTCACGCGTCATAGTATTTCGTAAATGAGCAGATACTTCTCAATAAAACCATTACAGTAATAGGTATAAGTTACTTTTTTACCTACAGCACATTCCGCTAGAAACATACATATACATAATTTAGTTACAACTAGCTGCTATGATGTTTTAATATTACAAACATTCAGGACTTATACACATTTTTGCATACTATCGTTTAAAAAATTTTAAAACTGCCCTTCAGAGATTTTCTTTACATGAAAATTTACAATAATCTGAATTAGCAAACATAGACCTAAAAGTGTGTTTCACCTCCGTCACAAACTGTTGCATTGTGGTAAAATTTGCCGCAAAGATGGCGGGTGTGCGCATCCTGACATCGCATGAAACCCATCTATTAATGATTATATAGTCACAACACGGATAATTTAAGAGATTTTTATAGCTTAAAAATAATTGTAGAACACTCAAAAGCAATTTTTATTGAATAAATTTGAAAATATTGTAGGTACTATGATAATATTTTCATGATATTCTTGCCTCGGCATTTCCATTTTTTATATTTTTTTTCTGTGATACGTAGAACGATTTCAGCAATGACAAGGAAAGAACAATGAATAATCTCGAGGGATGGCATTGAGAGTTGAACAGGAGGTTTCAGAAAGACAGCCCCAACATTTACGAATTTATCACTCTCTTGAAAGAAGTGCAACGGGAGAATGAAAGTTCAATTTTTTGGAAGTTGGAGATGGACCGAAGCGATGAAAACAGTAGGCAAGATTGACTCCTGGCTTTATATTACTAATGCAGAGTGTAGACGATGTGTTTGCACATGCATGATTAACGTAAAAATTATTTATTTATTTATTTAAAGACATGACACTATAGGCAAATGCCCATTTACAGTGTCTTTTTGGTATGAAATTATAACACTGTTTGGTACACAAAATATGCAATCAGAAAAATTCAAAAAGTACAATAATATGATAATATGTGTTACAGTAATATAAAAATTAATATAAGATTAGATATGAAAGAGAAGTATTAACCTGACAGTTTGGGTTAGAACTTACACATGATAATTAAAAAAATAACCAAGGAAAAACATATGTACTTCACCTTACATTTAAAAACGATGATATATAGATGCAATGACAGTAATTAGTAAATAACACAAAAGAAAAAAGAAAAATAGGAAGGACTCTACGCCTGTACATAAAGAGACTGAACTAATAAACAAAGTTAAGTCTGGCTTTGGAAATAAGTTTCTGTTCCCCTTTTGAATTTTTGAAAACTTTGGAAGATGTCTATCTTATCATATGTCTTTGCAATTTCGTTATATAACCTACACATTCTCCGAGTGGGTGCCGCATTGGCTGACTTTGTTTGAGCTCTCGGTACTTGAAACAGCTCTTTCCGTGGTCTTACCTTATTATATGGTACATAAAAAGGGATTTCTGAAAGCAGCTGAGAGGAGTCTAATGAGTTGTTTAAAAGTTTATGTAAGAATAGTAACTGATGTATGTTTCTTCTATCGCCTAGGGATTGTACATTGAAGTATTTTTTTAGGGTATGATGAGGAGTATATTTGGGTTAAACGCCGTCTCTTTTCAGTCCTAGTAATCGAAGGAACTTGCTTTGTACATTCTCTATTCTGCTGGTTTCATTTAGGTTTTGTGGCGACCAGACGATAGACGCGTATTCCAATTTCGACCTCACGTAGGTATTGTATAGCGTTTGGAATGTTTCTAATTTCTTAAAGTCGTTTCCCATTCTAATTATAAACCCTAGGTTTCGGTACCCTTCTGCTACAATGCGGTCGATGTGTTTTCGGAAACTGTTATTTTCTTCAAACTGAACACCAAGATCTTTATAACTTGACACTCTGCCTAACGTGTGCCCACTGATTGTATAAGTGTGCGTGTAGGGTTGTTTCTTTCGAGTGAAAGTCATAATTTTGCATTTGTTAAAATTGAGTTTTAGTTTGTTTTTAACGCACCATTCTACAAGATTTTCAATGTCGTTTGTAAGTAATCATTCTTTACATTTACAACAGAGTCTGTGAGTGTGAGTTTCCAATTGTCCAAACTGATCATAGTTAACCTTCATCCGCTCGCGCACCCTGCAGATTGCCGTTTAAAAAAAAAAAAAAAAAAAAAAAAAAAAACGCGCGACTTGTCCCCCACGATTGGGCGGGTCGGCGGCGGTGGATGTATTCTCTAATTAGGCATTGTTCTGCAAGGTGTCGCGTGAATCGCATTTTTCCGATACGCCGTACGGGTTCAGTACGGTGCTAAAATTTCGATCTGCCAATTTCGACCGGCAGATTGCCGTCCGCGATCGGAAGTGTGAACTTTTCTTCGATCGGTTGATAAAAAATGTAAGTAAATATTTCAGTTTTTAGCATGTATTTTTCACACATTTGTTTTCATTTCTCAATCTCTCTCTCTCTCTCTCTCTCTCGCCCCCTCTCCATCTTCCCCTCTCTCCATCTCCCCCTCCCTCATCACTTTCTCATTGTGTTTGAATTATTTTTGTGGTATAAGTATGATGTTGTCATTTTATTATAGCTTTCGTATTCTGATACCTACCTATTTCGTAAATTTTTTTTTATTATTATGATAAATTGATTTTTATCACAATCTCAGTGGATGATGATGATGGTTGACAATATTGTCAGGTATACAAATATATTTATAGATAAAAAAAGAGTAGAATGAGAAGCCCTATCCTATTGCCTGCAACACATGCACGGAGTGTTCCGATCCAGATGAAGAATGTACAGATACGGAATAGATCTCAATTATGATCTCAATCATCTCATGAGATCTCAATTATCTGAATTACGAGTACTTTGCCTTCAAAAATGCATTTTCTTTCTTAGTGCCAAGTGAACTGATATTTCCTAGTCACCTTTCGAAGTTTTTTCTAGTTTTCTTTGAGCCAAAGTGAATTTGTATACTTCTTCCACTTTAAACTGTTTTGGAGTTTATATAATACATTTTTTTGTTGAAAAATGTATTTTTTAAATTACTTTCGAAACCACAAAATCTAATTGCAGGCATAAAAAAAATTCTATGTGCGAAAAAACCATGAAATTAAACAAATAAGTGACGAACGGCGGATAGCCGTAGATCGAGCGCAACTGAGATGGCAAACCGCGCGAGCGGATGAAGGTTAACTTTCACTTACATCTAGGGTCCATAATATTTTGACAGCAAAACGGCCCATCCCAGAGAGGTCACTTTACCCCCTTCCTGAAAAATCGGTTAGGCCTAATTACAAAATTATTGTTGTTATTAACATATTATTATTATTTATTAAAGTATGGATTACATAAATGATACATCATAAACAATAAAGGAGATATCATCTCCCTTTGTCAACATGTATTAATTTATAATCTCGGTATGACATTGTGTTTCTGATCCCTTCTGATCAACTTTTGCTGGTAGTCCTACGCTGGAGTTCAGAAATGCCAGAAGTATATGTCGGAAGAACTAATCTTCTAGAGAACAATTTTATTCTTCACCAACCATTCATAAAACTCCCCACATATCTCCCACATAATAGCGCGAGATTTGTCATTTCAGTTTGTGTGAAGGCGCAGGAATTTAAATTCTTTTTTGCAGGTCCGTGTTGAAACTACATCTACACTTCTTGGACATGATTCATCACTGCTCTTTAATAACTGAACACACACAAAACAATAAATACAACCCGTGACGTGAGCTAACTTAAACAGTAAACTGCTGACTACTCGAAAGTTCTCGACGACATTTTGATTCTTGTGAAATGATTGAAACGCAGTTGAGCTGTTTTGCCACAGTGTTACTATGACTCTAGCTAAAAATTGCATTCTTTTATTTTTTTAAAATTTAGAATTGGTTTTCAAGCACACTCATAGACTTCTATAAAACTGGTTTTTAATCGACCGGACGACCTGAACACACCTCTGAAACGGTACGCTCCCGGTCAAAACGGGACGTATGGTAACCGTGCTTTCATCAGTCAATGAAACTGCACAATGAATTTCTCACGTCGTTCAAATTATTTTTACTACAGTCACTGAATTTTCCCAGCGGTGCGAAAATTCCCTCCCATCAAAATATAAATTTTGCTTTGATTTTGTTCAGGTTTGTCTCTGGGCCATTAGGTGATCAGGGTGTAGTTAGTATGTGAGAAGCTAATGCAGTGTTCGTCGAAACTGGATTTGAAAGATATATATATATAGAGCCACTACACTCACGATTCTAAAAATATATAGCTTTATAGTAATAGGTTTATTACAACGAAATATTGTTTCTTTACACAGAGAAAATTTAAAATTTTGTTCTGCCCACAATGCTGAATGACGTGTGTGCAGGCGATCACGTGATTCCAAGATGGCGTCGACGCAGATAAAAGCTCAGTGCTTGCCGAGCTAAAATTTTGTGTTTTGGAGCAGAGAAGGTTCCAAACAACGTGTTGATTTGGTGTTTTAAGTCCACTTTATGCACAGTAAGGCTATTCAGGACTGGACATACAGTTTAATGTGGGATCCGAACCACTATGTGCCTTCACTGGGTATCGAACCCGGGACCCCTTGATTACAAGGCGACAACGCTACCACTGTGCCATCGGAGAGACACTAAACATCATTTGGAGAAACACCCCCAGCAGACAAGTATCCAGGGATGGTACGAAAAGTTTAAGGCTACGGGAAGCGTAGCAGATTTGCCACGTAGTGGGAGGCCAAGAACGAGTGACGATGTGGTGGATGCAGAGCAGGAGAGCGTGCAACGGAGTCCAATGAAATCTCTTACACGAAGATCCTTGGATTTGGGACTGGCGAAAGTGAAAGCCAAGCCCTAGAAGTTGAGATTTTTGCACGATCTGATAGAAGAGGGCTGTGACATGAGGAAGGAATTTTGGGAATTAATGTTAACCCGATTAAATAGTAATGGTGAGGATGTCGTTCAAGCTCTTAATATTTTCTCTGATGAGGTCACTTTCCGTGTTTCGGGATAAGTGAATATACACAACTACCGAATTGGGAGGGGGGGGTTGAGAATCCACATGAGTTCGAGATATAAGCAGGATAGCCCCAAGGTCAATGTGTGGTGAGCAGTTTTTATAGGTTCATTCTTTTTCGAGAAGGACACGGTGGACATTGCCAGCTACCTGAACATGTTACAGACATTCCTTGTCCCGGAACTTCAGAGGTTAGGCATCATCAATGAGGTCCACTTTCAGCAAGATGGTGCCCCCTTGAAGTTCGTGAGTTTCTTGCTGTTCAACGGAGGGTGTGGGGGGAGATTGATTTGCCGCAGAGGAACCACACGTTGGCCCGCAAGGTCACCAGATCTTACGGCTTGAGATTACTGGCTGTGGGGACATGTCAAGACCCAAGTGTATGCACAGAAACCGACAGAACTTGACTACCTGAAGTTCAAGATACGTGGTGTGATACACAACATTCCGGACGAGCACCGACAGAATGCAATTCTGCAGATCTGGAGATGAACTATCAGCCATTATTTTTAAAGTTTCGTCTCTGTAACAAACAATATTTCGTTGTAATACACCTATTACTTTATAAGTTATAGGTTCTTAGAATCCTACAGAACTTTTTAAAACACACTGTATATAGCATTTTAAATTTGAGTCAAATAACAGCTATGATGTTTACAAATGCCTGCTAGAATTAATTATGCGTTCTCCCTGCAATTGTTAATCACAACAGCTAACGTGAAGCCCAAGGTGAAGCCCGGGGTTAGTCTGTAGGACATGGATGCTGCCATTTTCATTACAGGAAAGTGCATTAAGTAAATACTATAATTATCAAATGAGTTGGCTTGTTTACAAGAATGGCTTAGTCTACTTCAGTAATGGAAAATTGGGATTATATTGTTATCACAGCAATGGCTATTATCAAGTCACAACATTGTCTAAAATTGTAGGATATTAAAGAAAATAACGCTGATACATTCCCTTCGTTGCACATAGTAGTTCAGATTCCATTTTACACTGCAGAAATTCGTTCTTTCCTCTCCACAATCAACATCATCCACCCTCAATCTACAGCACGTTCGGCGAGTCAGACAATTTCAAGTCGCCTTGCCTACCTTGCACGTTTAGCGTTCGGCGAGTGGACGTTGACGTCACTCCTGCAGAGTTAGGCCCGTTAGGCCTATCATTAGACGAAGCATTTCCTTTAACATTTTTGCTAGCATAAATGCTGGCAAATAGTACTATATTCTGTCAAAAAAGTAGCTGGAATTGTTAAATAAAACGCACAATTTTCATTTATTCATCAATATTTATTTTGCCGCCTTCAAAATGGGCCCCATTTGATGCAACACATATGATAGCGTTTTTTCCAGTCCTGGAAACACTTTTTATAGGCGCTTTCCGATATGGCCTTCAGCTCCTTCCACGAATTTTGCTTTATGGCTTCAATCGAGTCAAAACGGGTACCCCGGAGTGGCAATTTTAGTTTTGGGAACATAAAGAAGTCACACGGGGCCAGATCTGGTGAATACGCTGGTTGATCGATGGTATTTATTGTGTTTTTGGCCTTAAATTCTGTCACAACTGTCGCTCTATGCGATGGCGCATTATCGTCGCGTAAAATCCACGAATTGTTTTTCCACAAATCTGGCCGTTTCTGGCGGATTTTCTCACGCAAACGCTTCAATACGGCCAAATAGTATTCTTTATTGACCGTCTGTCCCTCTGGAACGAATTCATGATGCACCAAACCACGAATATCGAAGAAAACAATGAGCCTCACCTTGACTTTTGAGCGACTTTGACGTGTTCTTATCGGTTTCGGCTCGTCTTTTGTGCTCCATTCTGATGACTGTTGACTTGTTTGCATGTCAAACTCGTAGACCCATGTCTCATCACCAGTTATGATGCGTTCCATGAATGGGGGATCAGAATTGGCGCGATCCAGAATGTCTAAAGACACCTGCTCACGGTACTGTTTTTGAAGGAAATTCAGCTCTTTTGGAACAAGCCGTGCGGCGACGCGTCTCATCTCATGCCCCAAATATCCACCAAAATCGAACGAACAGACTCGTGAGAGATGTTAAGGTCACTAGCTATCTCTCTTGAGCTGGAATGGCGATTATCGAGTACAATTTCCTTCACTTTTTCGATGTTTTCATCCGTTGAAGAGGTCGAAAGTCGTCCAGAACGAGACATGTCTTCGATGATATCTCGGCCTTCCTTGAACGCTTTGTACCACTCGTAAGCCCGTGTTTTTGATAAAACTGATTCACCATAAGTCTTTTCTAACATTATTAGCGAGTCAGCACACGAAAGTCGGTTCGCAACACAAAATTTAAGGCAAATTCTGTTCAATAATTTCGTTCATTGTAAAAATCGTGATGCACTACTGAAGTGGACTGATTCAACCAGCTGCTGTAAACAAACTGGTTGACAGATCGCTCTCATGTATGGCATAGTAATTAAGTACAGTGCTACCAACTTACGAGAAAAAAAGATTTTTAAAAAAACATTAGCGCGGGCGTTTTAAATTACAAATTTCCGGTACTTTTTTGACAGAAGGTATACACGGAAGCATTTCATGTAACATTTCGGTAAGCTCTTGCGATTACAATGTATATTATATGCAGCACGAAAGGCACGTCGAGTTCCACCATCTATGGTGAGCGTGCGGTGTTCGCAATTGAAACAACGAAAATAGTCTTCCCTTCCATACGTGTACAGTAAACGTTATAAAGTGTGTATTTAACAACACAATTGATTTGTAATACATTTTAATAGGAAAAGTTATTACTCTCGGTTGAATAGTTTTCGCCTTTTAAAAATATGAAGGATACAATGTTCACGCCTCACGCGGCCGTCATTACATCTGCACTCGTGACCTAGAGGTCGCTTTTGATTGGTTATGCTACGAAAATCGATCCTATACTTGAGGAATGCCATGAAATATGCCATGGCAGTAGTGGTATTGACTGTATTATAAACCCGAGAAATGAAGAGCTCCCCTCAAGCAGAATTGCCTACACTTAAAACTAGCTCAACATGCCCATATGAGCTTTTTGCTCAAGTGTGGAACCCTGCCTAATCCAAGATTTTTGTAAAAATGCCCTCGGGAATTTCCTGTGAAATGAAGAGCCCCTCAGATTGATTTGCCTACACTTATAAAAGGCACTTCTGTGAGATTGTTGTCCATAAATTTGTTAAAAATATGCCCCTCTTGATATTTTTTTGGCCACACTTAAAACTAGGCCACCCACACCCACACATATTTACTTCTGGTTTAAGTTCAATTGGATACCAGCTTCAATTTGTTTATCTAATATTAAAACAATGCAATTCTTCTAGAATTGCTCTGTGACCCTCTCATTTCTTACATCATATGTTTACATGTTTCATATTGATTAATGTGTGCAATTTCTGAGTATTGAAGCTTTGCGTGCAAACAAAATTGCATCAGCCAGGAAATTCCCGTGAAAAATATGCCCCCCTCGGAATTTCCCGGCTGATGCAATTTCTGAGTATTGAAGCTTTGCGTGCAAACAAAATTGCATCAGCCAGGAAATTCCCGTGAAAAATATGCCCCCTCGGAATTTCCCGTGAAAAAGCCCTCGGGAAATTCTTGTAAAAACAAAATTCATGGGAAATTCCTGTTTTTTTCTTCTCGGCCCGGCTTAGGGTATATAAAGAGATTTTGCATTGCATCAGCCAGTATTGTGAGAGTGGTTGAGGAGTACAGATGTGTTGTTACAGTGCTTCTCATACTACAGGCCTGTTTGTTTTAATATAAAACATATATATATTTGCCCCAGCCTGTTATACAAAAAATCAATACATAACAAGGTCATTGCCATTCTAGACATGCATGTCCGTGCAGGTATTTGTGCTAGGGCAGTGTGAATGAATATTTTTTTTTTTTCCACTTGTAGGCTATTGGCTTTACAACCTGTCATAAGATAAGCATAGAGTTTTGATTTAAAACCCAAAAAAGTTATATAATAAACCGAAGATAAAAATTAATAATAATATTAATATTATTAATATTAAGTATATACACTAAATATACAAATCACACTGCTGAACCCAACTTATATTTTTTATTCAGTATAAAGTTTTGATTTGGACCCCAGGAAATCTTATATAATAAACAACAAGAAAAAATGCCAAAACAAAAATATTGTGACCAATGCAATAAAAATATACTTAGCTCTAATTGGGCCAGACACCAAAGGAATTGTAACCCTGACAAATGCAGAACTCCCACAAAAATATGCCCCAAATGCAATAGAAAATATAACATGGAATATTTCACATATAAACATAAAGGTACTTGCTCTGCACAGTCATCAATATTGCCCCCACAACCATCTACATCTGGTCTGAAAAGAAAGCATGAAGCACCTGTTAATGCTGGACCGGCAAAACAGCCACGCTATGAACCACCTATCCATAGCAGTTTTAATGGCCAATTATGGGATTATCGGTTTGTATCAGAGCCAAGATGTGGTATTGAGAATTTTTGAACAGTATAAATTCTGATGTGCAGGCAATTCTTAATGCACAAAATGGCTCTTATAAGCTGTCCCTCAAATTGTTTACACAATATAAGAAACCAAATGGCACAAAATTTACACAGCCCCACATAACAGAAACTGTACCGGTATATTCAAATGCAAATTCAGACAAAATAATAAGCAGTTTGATGGATCAATTGAATATTAAACACTCTGAATTTGCAGCAAAAGAGTCTGGATGGAGCCTATGCGGTTCTCCACACAAGTTATATATTAATATTTCTGAATTCAGCCCATTGCAAGGTTCTACATATTTGCCATTACCTGTCAATATTAAAAACAAAAGAGCCGTGGTTAATATAGAAAATACTGACCAGAAATGTTTTTTGTGGTGTATATTAGCTGCTTTGTTTCCAGTTTCAAGGCATCCTGAAAGAATAAGTTATTACAAACACCATGAACACTTTTTTGACGATGCAATGGAGGGTTTAGAATATCCAATGTCTGTTCAGAATATTGATAAATTTGAAAAAAAGGCCAGGGATATTAATGGCAAACAATTATCTATTAATGTATTTATTTGTTCCACTGGCCGTGGCAATTGCTTGATAGAATCTCTCAGAATCAGTACAATTGATGATGAATCTGCTATTCCGATTGATTTGCTCTTAATTGAAGGGGATGGCACATATCATTACACTCTGATACATAATCTTGAAGCTTTAGTGAGAACACAACTAGACAAATCCAATACAATATTCAAGTTGTGCAGAAGATGCTTAACTGTATTTTATGGTCAAAAAATGGTGAAAGGGGTTCGTGAAGAGAGTGCAGAAATTGCAAAAAATAAGTTAATTGAACATTTAAAATACTGTAAAAATCATAAACCTGTTCATATGGTGATGCCCAATCCAAGAGAAAATGCAGAATTTAAAAAGTTTGAAGCCTTGTTGGAACACCCAGCATATATTGTCTGTGATTTTGAATCAAATCTCAAACCTCTTGCATTCTGCAATCCAGATCCTGAAGAATCTTCAATTACACCATACCAGCTACATGAACCTTCCAGCTTTTATTATGTGGTTGTACAGGATGGTGTTGTTAGTAAAGAATATTCATACATGGGACCAGATGCCATCAAAGAATTTGCACATAAAATAGAAAATGAGTGCCGTGACATAGCATCTAATATTTTATTAAAATCAAAACCCATGTTGCTTTTAACAGAGAAACAGATTGAGGATTTCAACAATGCAGAAAAATGCCCGGTATGTAATTCTGAATTTTCAGATACAAATATCAAGGTGAAACACCATTCTCATACAGATGGTAAATTCAAAATGGCCCTGTGTAATAGCTGTAATATTAAGATCCAGAGACCAAAATTTGTCCCCATATTTTGCCATGGAGCATCCAATTATGATTTCCATCATTTGATCAGATATGAGGGGTTTGACAAGCAGAATTTAAATATTTTAGCTGAAAATGATGAGAAATATATATCTATTAGCAAAATAATTAAAGTTAATAATATTCCTATTCACATAAGATTTCTTGATTCTTACAGAATTTTATCTGCTAGCCTGGCTACACTGGCCACTCAATTATCTGATGATCAATTCAAAATCACATGTGCATTGTTTCCAAATCAGGACCTGAAATTAATTAGGCGGAAGGGTGTATATCCATATGATTATGTTACAGATTTTTCTAAATTTGATGAATGTTTTTTGCCTCCACAACATGAGTTTTACAGCAAAATCAGAGGATCTGGAATCACTGATGATGATTATCACCATGCCCAATTGATGTGGAACAATTTAAAATGCCAGACATTTGGTGATTATCACATGGCATATTTGAAACTTGATGTGACCCTCTTAGCTGATATATTGCAGGCATTCAGAAAATCATCAATGCAAAATTATGAGCTGGACCCAGTGTATTTTTACAGTGCCCCGGGCCTAGCATGGGCTGCAATGTTTTTAAACACTAAAAAGCAATTGGATCTGATCCAAGATCAAGATATGTATCTGTTTATGGAGCAATGTATAAGAGGGGGGATGGTGCAATGTTCTCAGAGATATGCCAGAGCAAATAACAAATATATGCATGATTATGATCCAGCACTGCTATCAAATTATATACTATATGTGGATGCAAACAACCTCTATGGTTATGCCATGATGCAAAAACTGCCATATGCAGGGCTTGAATGGGTTGAAGATTTTAATATTGAGGATCTTCAGGACTTTGATGACAGTAATTATGGCCTCTTCTTAGAGGTTGATCTGACAATTCCTGATGATTTACACAACAAATTTTCTGATCTGCCCCCAATTCCTGAGGTTAAGTGCTCACCTGGCTCTAAACAGAAGAAGCTCATGATGACACCGGAGCCAAAACAGGGTTATGTCATATATTACAAAAACCTCCAGTTCCTGATAAAACATGGTGTTCAAGTGACCAAAATTGGCAAAGTTTTGAGGTTCAGGCACTCAAGATGGTTGAAACCATATATTAATACAAATACAGAGCTTCGAACATCTGCAAAGAGCCAATTTGATAAGGCATTGTTTAAATTGATGGTCAATTCTGTATATGGCAAAACAATTGAAAATGTCAGAAAACATACCGATGTTAAAATAATTACTGACCCCAGCCTGAGCAAAAAATGGTTGCAAAGCCTAATTTCAATTACAGAAGAATTTATGATGAAAATATGGCACTTTTCAACATGAAAAAAACAAAAATTAAGTTTGATAAACCTATTTATGTAGGGGCTACAATATTGGAATTGGCCAAATCACATATGTTAACATTGTATTATGATGTGTTGAAACCTTTTTATGGTGATTCTGTAAAATTGATGTACATGGACACGGATAGTTTTGTTCTTGATATTAAAACAGAAGATGTTTATAAAGATATGTCACAGCCTGAATTGCTTGAATATTTTTGATACCAGTGAACATACATGGATTCAACCCCACAACAAAAAGGTGCCTGGCAAGTTAAAAGATGAGACACTTGGTGATGTTATTGTGGCATTTGCTGGGTTAAGGGCCAAGATGCACAGTTTTGAGACATGTAGTGGTGCTGTTGCCAAGAAAGCCAAGGGCATTGGCAGAGTAACTGTTGAAAAAGAGCTTGAATTTGAAGATTATAAAAATTGTCTCAAATCCCAGAGTTTAATCAAAACATCAGAATCCAGAATCCAGAGTGTGGATCACTTATTGACTACAAATATTGTAAGAAAAGTGGCTCTGGACCCACATGATGATAAGAGATTCATTTTATCATGTGGCATACATACTCTACCATGGGGTCATTGTGATTTGAAAAATGGGGATCAATGCCCAATTACAGAGCATGATTTGAAATAAATAAACATGCCTATGAACTTATTTGGGTTCAAAAAACAGGCTATTATGGAGCTGCCAACACCACAAGCCTCTTCTGATATAATATCTAAACTGAGTGGCTTGTTAATTATTCATCTGAACAGCATACTTACAGATTTTGATGATGAAACAGGCAAAATATTTTACATATTTAACAATAATTTAAATCATTACCAGTTACCTGTAGGTGGGCAATTGCAATTTATTACAACTCCTGAGGGTGATGTCAAAATTTCAATAGGGAGAAATATTTACAGAATTAAGCACTCAAACATGATTTCCGGCACTGTTTATACTGTTTCTGCTGGTGACTGCTTATATATTGAGGTCCCTGGATCATATGACAAGCTTATACCCTTTTTTATAGAATTAAGAATCAGATATTCAATAATAAATAACCACTAAACAAAATGCCTAATGATATTTTTGGCCATACAAGACATGAAGATCACAGTGATGAGATTTTGATGCTTGATGTCAGAGTCAAGAAATTAAGAAGTGATTTACAAGCTTTACAAACCACTCTCAATGCCAGTCTTCAATTAGAAATTACAAATTTGCAATCACAATGCATGGACCCTCTTCTGAAAATTGATTCTGAACTCAAATTGTTGCTTCAGAAATATACTGATTTGGCCACATTGGATAATTTTCAAAGTTTAGAAGAGGCTGTAGCAGCTCTTCAAGCCAAATTTAAGACCCAGGCTAACAACTCTGAGCAATTGAAACAGCAATTGGAAGAGCAGATAAATAATGTCCAGGCACAGCTCCAAACAATTGTCAAAAGCATAAAATCACAAGAAGATTTTGATCTAGTGATTTCCACTCTAAAGGAACAGATTCAGTCACTCCAAATACCTAATCTGGATCCTCTGAACAATGCCATAGCCGAGGTTAAAGAAAAAATTGAGACACTTGAAAATTTTATGAACAATTTGCCATCTTCTGATGCTTTGAATGCAATAACTCGGAGTGTTGCAAATATTAAGCTGCAACTTGAAACATATGAAGATTTTGGAAAAATTCAAAGTTCCATAACCCATCTTGAAGGTACAATAGCAGCAATGCAAAGTGATTTGGCAAATGTACTAGAATCCAGATTGCCTGGTATTGTAGATACCCTTGTCAGTGTCCAGCAACAAATCACAAAGCTTGAAAACCTCAACACTGAATCTGAACTATCTCATTTTCATCACTTGATGGATGATATTCAAACAAAACTTGAAATTTTACAACAATCCACACCCTCTCAGGCAGATATAGCTCTGCTCCAAAATGCTATGCAAAATGTGGCTGATGCTTCTGAATTAAACAATGTAAAATTGGCACTTGAATTTTTGCAAAATACAGTATCAAATCTGCCTACAACACAGGAACTTAAAAATATTAAGAGGGCAGTGAATCGCATATTGAAATCAGAAGATATCAAGAATATCCAGGCAGAGATCAAACATCTCATTCAGGCAGTGGCCACTCTTCCAACTAATCAACATATTAATGAATTGCATGCCCTGTTTGAGGATATCAGAAGACAGGTCCATGATCTTACAGCTCAAAATTCAAAATTGGCAATTGTTGAAAATTTGCAACAAATTGTTGCTAATATCAAGCAACAGCTAGGAACCATGGAATCCAATCAAGCAAATGCTCTGTCTGTTTTTGCCACCCAGCTTCAAGAAATTGTGCAACAATACAAAAAACTTGTTGTGGACATAAAAATCAAGCCAGGCCATGATGATGTTGTTAGAACTATCAATGAGCATCTTGAATCTGTAACAAGTAGATTGCTCACAGCAGAAAAAGAAATAACAGGCATAATTGAAAATCCTAAACATACAGTAATTCTTGAATTGTACAGCATCCCCAACAAAGAATATGATTCTCCATTTACACCAGGTGGCAAAATATATATGCTGTCCCCTGCACAATTTTATTACCAGTTTTTTGTTGGGGGCACATTGAGACCAATCAAAATCAAATATTGGCTTCAACCACAGGCACACCACTACCCCACCTTATCAATAACAAATGCTGATAACAAAGTGAAAATCACCAGTGTAGAATTGGAGGATTTTACAGATCCCAATACATTAGAAACAGCATATGTTGAAGATGATGGCTCTCTGGAATTTAAAATACAAATAGGGGACAAATTATATTTAGAAAATCCTGTATTATCAGCTGCTGAACACCCCATAGTTGCAATATTCTTGTTTACATATTATGTCTAGACAAATTATTGTTGATGAATTACACAGACAAGCCCGACATAATTTTAAGAGACTGCCAGTAGTCACAAAAAGCATAGATGATTTATGGCAGAGCGACTTGATTGAAATGGCAAGTGGACAGTTGAAAAACTTAGACAAAATCAACAAGGGCTACAAGTATCTACTCACTGTAATAGACACATTTTCAAAATTTGCCTGGGCTGTGCCACTCAAATCCAAGACTGGAAAATGTGTTACAGAAGCTTTTAGAACAATCATCAATCAGAGTGGAAGATCCCCGCGCTATTTGCAAACAGATAATGGCAAAGAAATTTATAATTCAGTGTTTCAACAATTTATTAAAAGCCAGGCAATACAACATTATTCGAGTTACAGTGATCTCAAGGCCTCAATTGTAGAGAGATTCAACAGAACCTTAAAAAATCTTATGTATAAACAATTTACACTTCAAGGTAATTATAAATGGATTAATATTCTTCCAGAACTTCTACATAAATATAACAATTCGGTCCATTCCACAATCAACATGAAACCCTCTGAAGTAACTTCATCTGATGAGCAAAAATTGATCAGTACTGTTTATTATCCTAGATATCAGCCAACAATAAGAAAGGCCAAATACAAGGTGGGGGATCAAGTAAGAATCAGCAAATATAAGCACTTATTCAAAAGAGGCTTTACAAGAAACTGGAGCACTGAATTATTTACAGTGGTTCAAGTTAAACCTGGGACCCTTAACACATATATAATAAAGGATCACCGAGGAGAAATTCTCAAAGGCAGGTTCTATGAAGAAGAGCTCAGCAAAACTAAACAGCCTGACACATATCTCATAGAAAAAATTATCCGCAGAAAAGGCAACAAGTTACTTGTCAAATGGCTAGGACTCCCAGAACACAGCTGGATCGATGCAGACAAAATAATAATATGAGCACCTGGGATGTTATAAAAAGGCTGCCAGAACCTGAACAACAAAATAAGAGAAATGGAAAATTGCTGCCTGAAAATATTAGGTGTCTTATTGTTGGGCCATCTGCTTGTGGTAAAACTACACTAATGGTTGATAATTTTTTATTGGCACCCAACTGGTTAGACTGCAAAAACAGGCACTTGTATATCTTCTCTAAGAGCTTGGAACAATTAAAATATCAGCAGCTGATGAAGCTATATGATGGATTGGATATAGCCACTTTTGAACCAGATGTTAAGCCACTTCATGAATGTCTCGATAATTCTGTTGTTGTGTTTGATGACATTATATTGGATAATCAAAACAAGGTTAGAAATTTCTTTACACAGGGCCGACACAAAAACATAGATTGTTTCTACCTGGCACAGACTTTTTCAAAAATACCCAAGCAACTGATCCGAGACAACAGCAATTTTATATGTGTGTTTCATCAAGATCATACCAACCTCAAGCACATACATGATGAATATGTAGGTGGGGACCTGAGCTACAATGATTTTTCTAAGTTTTGCAGCAGGTGCTGGAACCAGGACAGTTATGGGTTTGTCACAATTGATATGACAAGAACACCCAACACTGGTAAATACAGAAATAAAATCAACAATTTTCTAGACATTGAAACATAAATAAATAACCATGAAAAGGCCAATAATTGATGATCTTAAATTAAGAGATTATCTTGTAAAAAGATTTAAAGGATGGAAATCAGAGAACCGTGGAATTTATGAAAAACACAAACAAACAGAACAGCCTGTAATTGATGCTATTAGTGAATTAGGTAAAAATATCAAAACTGTTACAGAGCAAAATCAAAATTTGATCACAGAGCTTGTACCTGTAGCTGCAAGGAACATATTAGATTATCCATTCACCCCACTTTCCAGTATTCATACACCTAGTCCTATTGCTCCTAGAAGAATTGAAGCTACACAGGATCCTATTGAATTGGGTCTTCTTGCTCAAAAATATTTAACCACACCTAAAGACAATAAAGATGAGGTGTTTGGCTTATATGCCGACACAGAGCTTGATGGCAGCATCATACATAGAATTGGCAATTTCAGAGTAACATTTATGGGGGATGATCTGATTGTATATTCAGAATCTCATCTTGGAGAAAAAGGTGCTTTTGTTAAGTACCCCGGAACACCTGGATTGTGGGAACTGATGACTAGGAAAAGGCCTGGCAGCTATACAGATCAAGATTATGAATATTACAAAGAAATATTAATAAAATCAGATGCTCTATACCAGAACAATGATCCCACACAAAAAAGAGTCAATTCTAGCAGTGGGGCAAAATACAATAATTTAATCAAACCCATATGGTCACAAATCAAGACTGGCAGTGGAATCAAACAATACAACACCCTGCCCAAAGAATTTGTGTGGGTTGATGATGTCAGGAAACTTGTAGATAGGTTATTGGTGATAGCTGGGGAAGAAAATGCTGGGAACCACAATTTTTACAATGAAAAAGTTGGAATTATGAACATGATAAGCACAAAATTGTCTAATTTTATAGTGAATGACACTAAGGGGATTGGATATCTCATAAAAATTATTAATACTCTACCCCCCAAATTTTGGAATATTTCTGAGGGTCGGGGCCTTGTTAATGATATTATAAACAAGCTGCCATTTGAACTACACATTCCAGGCTATCAATATTGTGGTCCCGGTACAAAATTGGATCATAGATTAAACAGAGGTGATCCTGGTGTTAATCCCCTAGATGCTGCTTGTAGAGACCATGACATAGCATACAACACAGATTCTGATCTTGACAAGAGACATGTTGCAGACAAGAAATTAGAAGAGGCTGCATTTGGCAGATTTGTAAGCAAAGATGCTTCTTTAAGTGAAAAAATAGCAGCATTGGGAACCACCATAGCTATGAGCACCAAACAAAAATTGGGGTGGGGGTTGTGAATATGTATATAATAAACCTACAATGAAGGCCAAGGGTGTTATGTATCAAATACCTTATGCAGGTCTCAAATCTCTTGGGCCTATTGACAGTCTTTTGACCAAAAAGCAGCGCAAGAAAAAAAATTCTTGTATTGCAAAGGGGCATGGTATGAAATTGTTGCTTAGTACCCCCCAATTAAAAAAATTACAGCAATCAAGAAAAAAATCACATGTAGGGGGATTTATATTTACCATCCCTGCCATCTTAGCTGCTCTCGGGGCTGTGGGGAGCTTGGCCGGGGGATCAGCCGCCATAGCAAAAACAGTAATAGATGCCAAGAAAAATAGGGCAGAATTAGATGAATTGAAGCGCCATAACCTGGCCATTGAGAAACAAGGCAAAGGTGTTAAGAGAGCCATGAATAAGTTTAAAAAAAACAAGAGCCGCTTACAAACCAAGATATTGAAGCTTTAATCAAGCCACTGGGCATCAAACATTTTAGAGGTGTGTACATGTCTGATTCTTTACCAGAACAACCACTCAACAAAGAGTGTGGCATTGTTAATTTGGATGAGTACAAAAATCAGGGCACTCACTGGATTTGTTATCTTAAATATTTAAAAAATGAGGCATTTGTGTTTGATTCATTTGGAGGTGCTCCACCTGAAAATTTAATAAAATATCTAAATTCAGCTAATCTTTATTACAATAATACCCGTGTTCAAAATTTCAAAGATGTTAATTGTGGACATTTGTGTTTATCAGTTCTTAGATATATGTCTCAAATAAATAAACCATCAATTGAAGATTTTCAAAAAGCCTTGTGGTATTTAAAACATCATGGGGGTATTCCATCTCACCAGCCAAAATTCAATATTGAAACTCAAATTGCATGATGACATAGTATATCCCAAAACAATAGCTCTCAGGGCATTTTATGGCATGTACCTAATCCCCAATATTACACACCACAACAATACAATTGCAGTTGGGGATGAAAAAATTGTCATTACTCCAGGGCAATATAATCTATCCACTCTAAATGCTCAATTACCCAGAGGTGTAGTGTTAAGTCAAAATTCTGTCACTCACAGAGTAGAAATTGTATCTGCTACAGAAACAGTGAATCTGGGTACTATAGGAGAGCTGTTAGGCTTTGAGAACAACACAAAACTTGAACCAGGCATCAAACACACTGCTATGAATATACCTAAATTCTTAGCCATAGAGACTCTGAATATTCACTGTAATGTGGCTGAGGGTATGATCACCAAATCAAATGGCATAGGCACTCACAAACAAACCGGCATTATTGCAACATTCAAACCTAATTCTGAATTCATGGAGCCTATTATCTACAATCCATCCCCAACATTATATTTTCCTGTGTGTCATAACAGAATAGATAATATTGAATTGATGGTCACTAATGAAAAAGAAGAATTAGTTGATTTTGCTGGAGCCACAACAACTGCTATCATAGAGATTAACATTTAAATAAAAATACATACAAGAAGAAAATGGAAAATATTGAGAGTTATGAGCTACAATCATTCCCCCCAAACAGGAGGACATTTACAAATTTAAATCAACCCAACACAGAGATTGAGGTTGATCTTGATGTAGGGGATGGATTTATACACCCCCACAGAGCAGATTTATACATCAAATTTGATGTTGTAAAGCTCGATGGAACAGATTATCCGGCAAATTCAAATATAAGATTGGTTGATAATTTTGTGCCGCATCTATTCTCTGAAATTGAGATCAGAAAGCATGGCGTTGTTATAAACAGAGTGGATTATCCCGGCATTACCTCCACAGCTTTGACCACATTGAAATTATCCAAAACCGAGGCTTCTTACTACAAAATAGGTAGATTTGAGGCTGGTGATAAGATATTATCTAAAAACCACACAGTGCTGTTCCCGATGCGCCTATTGCCAGGATTCTTCTCAGATTACAAAGAAATTATGTGGAAGGGTGGTTTAAGAATCACATTTAGAAGAGCTGCAAATGATAACAATGCTTTGATGAGGTACAGTGCATTAAACTCTACAGGGGAAGCTCTGCCTAATACCCTACCAGATGCAGGCAAATGCATTATTCAGACTATGGAGTTAAGAATCCCTGTTGTTGAATATGAGGCCAGTTATGCTCTTAAATACAAAGCTGATATAATAAAAAATCCACAGGTTCCTCTGCAATTTTATACATATCAATGTGTAAAGAAGCCCGCATCTGGTTCTTATTATGAATTTGATGCTACAAATTCATTCTCCAGCATACAATACGACATGCCTGATTTTGTGGTGGTACTGTTTCAGACTGGAAGACACAACAATCAGGAAAAAAATTCAAGCAAATTTGATAACTGCAACATCAAGAACATATATCTTAAAAATGGCAGAAATGAGGTATTTCCTAGAGAAAATTACAATTTAGACATGTCCAAGGATGATTTCCTGAAATTATATGAAGCATTTACATCTTTCAAGCGGGTCACTACAGGCAATACTGACATGTATTACACACCAGATGAATTCAAAGCACAGAGACCCATGTTTGTAATTAACACTTCAAAAAGGAAACAAGTTGTGGTGAATGACAGGACAAACATTAAAATTATCTGTGAATTCCATGAGGCATTACCTGATGACACCATATGTAGTGTTATTCTCATAGGAGAAAAATCATATGTTTATGATGTAAGAAATGAGAGGGTCACAGAGCAATTCTAGAAGAATTGCATTGTTTTAATATTAGATAAACAAATTGAAGCTGGTATCCAATTGAACTTAAACCAGAAGTAAATATGTGTGGGTGTGGGTGTGGGTGGCCTAGTTTTAAGTGTGGCCAAAAAAATATCAAGAGGGGCATATTTTTAACAAATTTATGGACAACAATCTCACAGAAGTGCCTTTTATAAGTGTAGGCAAATCAATCTGAGGGGCTCTTCATTTCACAGGAAATTCCCGAGGGCATTTTTACAAAAATCTTGGATTAGGCAGGGTTCCACACTTGAGCAAAAAGCTCATATGGGCATGTTGAGCTAGTTTTAAGTGTAGGCAATTCTGCTTGAGGGGAGCTCTTCATTTCTCGGGTTTATAATACAGTCAATACCACTACTCATGGCATCTGAAATGCCATAACATTTTTCACTTTACACGGTAGCTTTTTGGTCATGGCATAAATGTTAAGAAAAATGCTCAGAAAAATTATTTCATCTAAAGCGGACGTGCCCGGCCATGTATATGAATTCATTACACCATGCTTTTTTCCTCGCGGTATGCAACGGTACGCTGTACCGGCACCTTGGTATAGGTGAGGGTATGTCTACATTGTTGTGGGGGGGGGGGGGTTTAGATATTATGGCAAAATTTGACCCAGTTTTACAAGAATATTTGAGACGGATATAGACTCGAAAAATCCGGGATCATTATTTGGGAATCTAAATGCAGAATGAACTCCTAACTTAATAAGCATCTAGAGTAACAAGAGAAATTCTAGAATGTCTTAAGATAGCCTGTATCTTTTTCTGTTACATAAGATTTGAGATACAAAGGGAAATTTGTCATTAGTCCTTATATTTGTAAATTTGTCTGGAAAATATTGAAAAATAAAGGATATTCTTGGATGTTGTATCTGCTCACAAGCATCTTTCTAATGGTCTCTTGGTGGTCTTGGATGGACTAGGTTTAGATATAAAAGAGGCGTATGGATAATCGCGCGGATATGAAAAGTTTTCATAATGAAGTTCAAGCTAGTCATCTAATGTGGAATATAACATAAATGGCAATATAATAGAACTTGGCACCCCTTTTTCCAAGGTAACCGTGTTAGCCACTTCGCTTTAGAGAAGCCTGAGTCTCTTGAAGCAGTTGAATACGTGCATTTCAAGAATGATGACGTTGGATAAGACATTCTATACTTTCGTAGAAACAGTCTTTGCGTGTGCAACACTGACGATTTGATGGTACTGAATATAGCAGAGCTCCCACGAAATGATTGCGTTCTCGTCTCTCCTGCTAGAGGTTCCAGGTTCCATCCCTGGTGGAAGTCAAAAATGTATGTACTGTCCCATCATCATGAGGACAATTGGTTACCTAATTAAAATCGGTGTGGTAGCGAAATCTGGTCTCTAAACCAGAAAGGACTCAACGCTGTACACGCGTAAGCCAATGGGAAACCACCTCAATGGGCTATTGAGCCATGCAATTTAATTTTATTTACTAATTAGTTTCAGACGACCTGTATAAGTTTCTATCCGATGTTGTTTTCTTTAAGACCGCTTTTACAGTTTCTTCAAAGGATTCCGCTCCCGTCAAACGAGCACAATGCGCTACAAAATCAGAGGTCTCACATTTGGACACTAGTCAGGCATGGTTGCCTTATCACTATTTATTCAGGTCATCATTCATCCTCATCGTTGCAGTTGCCCCAGAAGAAACATTATGTAACTATTATTCTCTATATAAATTGTAAAAAAGTAAAGTGAAGTAAAGTGCTCCCCTGTACTTTGCACCACGCCATGAAGGCGTATAGGGGGAATGGAGTTAGGGCCTCACACTATCTTGATCACCGCCGAAGGTGGGGGTGATGTGATCATCACCACGTCCCTCTCCTATTCGTGCCACATGGCCTGCCTATCTAAGCCTTCTTGATTTAATTATTCTAATATCTGGACATGAATGCATAAGAGCTTGAGAGTATATAACAACAATTTCAGTAATATAATAAATAAAATTACGAAAAGTATCAAATGAGATCGTTCCACTAATACCAAAACGATTGTATCATCACATACGTTCTGACTGTAGAAATTACCAGACGACTATTTCTCTAAATTGAAGATCAAGCTCTTAATCATCGTAACAGCAGTTGCGGCCTGGGGGAGAAAGGAAACCTTTCAGCCTTCCAACCGCACGTTTCTAATAAGATCCCTCATCGAGAAATCTCTACGTGGTCAAAGGAGGCAATCTGGCCTCGGTGAAAATATATTGCCCTATTAAACCGTTGGGCAATCTATCACCCACCCCACAGGTGATTTGAGCACTATCTGAGAAATCCTCGTACCCTCAAAGTACGTACATATTACCCCTAGATATATGACATATTTATTAATTACAACATGTGTAACTACAGCGTCATTCTTATAGAACCGGCCCGACAAAATGAGCTCTAATATGAAATATACCATATACATATTAACGTAATTTATACATGTCGTACCTTGGATAGTGTGCCGTTCATTCTTCATTGTGATCACAGCATGTCTTGAAAGTTTCCGCCGTTTTCAAGAAGGCACTCCTCCCCCCGCGTTTGCATATTCGCCATGACTCGGCGCAGTGTTTCTCCGGTGATGTTCCTCATTTCAGTCGAAATGTTGTCCTCTAAAGCTTGTAACGTACGCGGTTTGTTTGCATACAGTCTGTCCTTCAGTAAACCCCACAAGAAAAAATCCATTACAACATTACGTTACAGCACGGCAGTCAGGACGCGAGAAGATCTTCGAATGAGGGGAGGCCACTGTCGCCACAATCTGACGGCGCAATCTCCCTTTGGAAGAGGTTAATTTTCCTTTTTAGCCCAATCATTCCCTTCATATAAAGATTGGTTTGGTTTGATTTGGTGTTTTAAGTCCACTTTATGCACAGTAAGGCTAATCGGTACTGGACCTACAGTTGAAAGTGGGATCCGAACCACTATGTGCCTCAACCGGGTATCGAACCCGGGACCCGTTGATTACAAGGCAATGACGCTACCACTGCGCCATCGGGCCTTCATATAAAGAAATCGTATAATAATAATCATAATAATAATAATAATAATAATAATAATAATAATAATCTATCAAAATTATAATAATTTGTAGTTTCAGCAATATTTTCATTAGGCCATGTTTGTGTATATTAAAAATGTTAATAAAATGGAATATGTAGGAAAGCGTCGTAAAATAAAAATTTTATAAATATAAATAGACATTTATATTATTCAGTAGAAGGAAATAAGAAATGAAAGAAATAGTAACAGTAAAAAGTTATGGACATGGAAGTGGAACTAATATAATCTTTAATACCTACAATCTGTTGCAAAATTAAATCTGATGTCTTCAAATTTCCAGGAAATTTTGGTATTAATTGAAATTGCCTTTCCCTTTTTGGCTTAAGAATCGGCCAGAATTTCCTTGCAAAAACACCGGGGGAGGAAGCGTGATCAGGACAGGGGAAGACCGGTCTATTCGCCGATTTTTGGGGTTGCTGGAAGTCTTCCGCTGTGGTCAGTGTCCTTGTGGAAGGTATGTCAGCCGTAACGAGGAAAAGTGAAGCACAGTGAAGTGAAGTGTGCATAGTGAAGCACGTGATATTGTAAGCAAAGTAATTGATTTCTGTGATCGTGAATCTGCATCAAGGGTGCACTCCCCCCACCCAAACAGTGGAGCCGCCTGCCACATCAATTCCGTCTGGTATTTTCTCATTAGCTGTTATGGTTTGACCCCGTTCGTGGATCCACCCGCACGTCACGTCAAGTTTTCATTTTATTTTACCCTAAATCTCGATGTTATTTTTTACTGGAATTCGGTGTTATTTTTCGCGGTTTAGAGCAAAATTCGATGTTATTAATTTAAAATCGGTTATTTGTATGCATTTTTACTGTTCCTTCAATGCTTAAGATTTTTACATTGTTTTAGTTCTGGAAAATTGAGACACATTTTAGTTTTAATGACAAAACAATATGGCTTACCTTTGTGAGAAATGACCAAATTTCTTCTATTTGGAAAGCTATTTCATCTCATCAGACACTAAATATACAATAATTATTGAATGATAACACCCAAATCTTTGAACACAATCATAGTACACGTCACATTTCCCTAACAATGCCAAAAGATCCATCTGCGACCTCAAAATACAGTTTTGCGTACACACACATACACCTCCCCCCCCCCCCCCCGAAATACAACATGTGCTTCTCCCTGAAAAGTTTCTCGTTCCTACAAAATTTCCTTTCTGGGAATATATCTCCAAGCGAAATCTATTTCAGGACGAGGTTAAACACTGTCAGTCATGTCTGCGCCAGAATGCAATAAATGAGGTGTGACAATCTCTTTTGAATCGAACTATCACCAGCTAGACTACAAATGACAGATCTGATAGCGCTTCAGGTAGTTCTTTTTTGTTATGCCAAGTTTATAATGCATTTCGCGGCTATTTTCGCGTTAAAGTGCAAAATTCAGTATTATTCTGAAAAAATGACGTAATTCACGTTATTTCACGATTCCGAAACACCGAAAATTTGCCTCCTTTACCTACCCAAATACATTTGAAACACTTTATTTTGGTCTCCTCAGTTTTTCGATGTTATCGTTAAAACGTAAACTTCACGTCCCTACACATCAGCTATGGCGGCACAACCGACGTACGAATTCGAGCGAGCGTTCCACGTGACCGTCAGAGCAGTGATGCAAACAACGAAAACGAAATCATTCCCGAACAACTGAATATCAGCCATTTTTCAACACGGTCGTAGCAGGATACATGCAAGTAGGGGTACAGGAACTTCTCCTACATATTGTGTACTTTACTATAATAGAAACTTAATCCAATGTGTTTGCCACCTAGAGAGTTACAGGTCAAGTCGGCACAACTCATGGCATATGTGTATTTTAAAAATATATACACGGAAAAATTGATATTGCCACATGGGAAATAGCACAATAAGTAGGTGTGGAAGAGGAAAAGGGCTATGGTACTCATTTCAATAAAAATAGCTATTCTATGGATCATCGCTCTAGAATATATCTAGAGATGCGGGTAAAAGTTTATTACTGTCTTGTAAAATGTATTTCAATTTGTTTTCAACAATCGGTTTACTCATTAATAAAAAAAATCTGATAAGCATTTCTGGAATCAGACATAATCGGAACAGTCTACAAAATCAAGCGATAATTTGAAACTTAGTAAACTTTCAATAAACAATACCTTTTGATATTAGTGCATTTAGTGGGGGAAAGTAGAGGAGAACGTATTAGCCTGCACTCCCCTCCGACCCCCGACAAACTACATAAAAAAATGAACCAATATGTGCATTTTTGTACAGTAGTTAGATGCTTAATAAATGTGACGACACCACGACAAGAGGGCCTCCCCGATGGCGCAGTGGTAGCATCGTCGCCTTGTAATCAAGAGGTCCCGGGTTCGATACCCGGTGGAGGCACAAGTGGTTCGGATCCCACTTTAAACTGTAGGTCCAGTCCCAATTAGCCTTACTGTGCATAAAGTGGACTTAAAACAACAAATCAACCAACCAACCACGACAAGAAATTTCCTCTTTTCTAGGGCCCGTATATGTTTCGATCAAAACAGTCTATTCTTCACTTCTAACCTCTCTCTGGATAATGGACTTTTCATTATCAATTTCAGTTGTAACATATTATTAAAATTTTACCGTTTATCAAGCATATGTCGCATGATTGATGAGTGATACACCCATTAAAAATTTGGCTTTCAAGTCATGAAGACATGATAGTCATATTGCGATACCTTTGGTCCGGAACGTATTTTTTAATATACATATTCGTTTGATTACTAGAGGGTTTGTTGCCTAGTGGGTGATACAAGATAGGCTCTGTAATATGTATTCGCTGTTGCCATCAGGGATCGAAATTGATTGTCCATGCATTTGGATATTGTTCACGTCTTTGAGACCTTACAGACGAAGAGAGAAGTTTAAATTAAATCTTAAATACCTACAGTTTCTGAAAAAAAAATTAAATCGGCCCTATTATAAATTTTATCAACTATAATGATTGTAGACAAATACAAATCTATAACTGACCAAACATTCTCTTTGTTCGCTTGGTTAACCATTTCTGTCTATTACATTTTGCAACATCTAATAATATTTTGGATGATGTAGACGCAGTGGTCTACAACATCCAACTTCTGAACGTATTTGCGTATATACTGTATCCGTACGTTCCATCAAGTAATATGTGAATTTGAAATAATGCTAGTTTCACCATATCTAATTAGTTCTTTTTATGGTAAATCAATGCGGAGTGTCTTTTTTATAACTTTATTATAGCACCTTTAACTTCATCAATGTTAAGTTCTGGGACTAAAGAATATAATTTACGTACACAACGTACATTAGATTTGTCCCCTACATGCACACTCACTAAAGAAATGTTTTAATCTATTTGAAATTTCAATTATCAACTCAAAATTCACCGCTTTTATCATTTAAAGTTTACATACCTTTCTAAACACATTTACGCCTTTATATAAATCCTAATATTTTTTTCAATTTCTTGGTAAGTTTCAATTTCATTAATTTTTCCTTTATTAAGTAACCTTTTTTCTTACTTCTGGAGGTGTATCGACCTTCTCCTTTAATTATAGTATAGTTGTATAAATTTAGAGTATTTTGTTTATTTAACCACATTTGTCTACTTTCTTATTTCTATTAGATGTCTGTGTCAATTACTATCTTTGGTGTGGATCATGATACAATTTTTTTTTGCGTTCAACAGAACGTATTCATCCCCAATTCTTAGTTACATCTTCCTTTTTATTGTATTATTTTTCCTCTGCTTCTTGCAATAGGTGAATATACATAACATAAAACAACAGATTCTAATTATCTACACACACACACACAAAATCTGTTTATAGTTGAGTGGACATTTAATTATTCCTAAAACACGTTATTATGAAATATATAGGCTAAACTATCTTTCTCACTATTCTCCGAATATTTGCTAAATGTAACGAATAACATAAAAAATAGTTGATTTCTTTGTAACAATTTCAATATATTATTAAACAAGTGAATCAAAGACAACTGCTATAAGTTATAATTATATTCTTATGTATGCTTTAAATTGCCTTTTGTTGACAATATATTTTTATGCAATCTTATTTTCTTGTTTACTTGATTAAGTATTTACATGGTGCGCCTTTAGTTTATATCTATGTTCTACGCAAAATTTGATAGGCATGAGAATCCCATAGATTATATGTCAACAGTTAAAAAGTAAAACCATTTGAAAGCAACGTCGTGGAATAGAGTTATTGAGGCGGACTTATGAATCAGCTGGTGTGAAATATCTTTTCAAAGTTGTTTCATGTGGGAAGGGAGCCATGATGTGATCATTGCCAATTCCCTTTTTATTTGGAAAAAAGAAAACAATCCCAGATAACGAGGGATTGTGAAAGAGCGGAGCTTATAATTTTTTAATACAAACGGGCTAATGCTGCTGAAAGCTGAAAGCAAACACAGAATATTCCCAGAAACTAGTTACCTTGTCCAAACATTCTTTCAGTTTGTTGACACAACAGGAATCAATGAACGGTTGACCGATATCGAAATTTATGTCGTACGAGATTACACTTTGATAGGCAGTCACACAGCACAGCACAGCACACATTTGAGGACTAAATTACGGCGTTGGTTGTTGTGTTCAACTTGCGCCGTTGTTTTCCATCCGACAACTATTATCCACACAGTCGGGCACCGCTACCAACAAACACAACTGCATACGATCAACCTCTCTCTACCCCTCCACCTGACTAACATGCAAGAAACCGTTTTAGACTGGGACAATTTTCGAAAATTCTGACTGTAGGAAGCATTTTTGAGGAAAAGCGGGCAAACAACATTTTCTGAATGTATTTGATGTGCTGATTACGAATATTTTGTTTGCCACTCTCGATTTTGGTGTTATATGCTTCAAATCGCTAAAAAACAAAATGGCGGCCATACGAAATGAGTTCCTATTAACTTTTGAAGGAGCAGAAACAAAATAGTGATCTTGGTATCAAACATTATGTTTTCAGGTATGCTGAATCCAAATATTTTGTTTCCTAATCTGAAATTTTAAGTTATGTGCTCCAAATCGCTAGAAAAACAAAATGGCGGCAATACGAAATGAGGTCTTAGTAACTTTTGAGGGAGCAGAAAGAAAATAGTGATCTTGGTGTCAAACATTATGTTTTTGAGTATGCTGAATCCAAATATTATGTTTTCTAATCTGAAATTTTAAGCTGTTTGTTCCAAATCGCTAAAAAACAAAAAGGCGGCTACGTGCAACCATGCAATGTTTCGTATCCATACTTTTGAACTAGGAATAAAACAGTGTAACAGTAGGTTTTTTATACAGAAAGAAGTATAGAACATTTCTGAAGTAAAGATGCAAAATAATAATATTATTCAAGGCATAAGACCATATTGAAATATTAACAGTACCAGTGCATGATAAATCCGCACGTTATCCTTATTCAACCTTATTTTGCCTACAAAAATAGTATAACATTTTTCTAGTCAGGGATATTCATGCACTCCTTAGTGCCAGTATCTTCACATTTGCAAGATGCAGTACATACAAGCTGGCCTTTCCTTTAGGAACATGTAGTGGATATACAACCACTCAAACATCCACAGGTAGCAATGTCGTAGCAGGGTTGTGGAATTGGTGGCAGCGATTGAAGTTTTGGAACGAGCTGTCCATCAACCATTTTTCATCCCAAGATAGTAGGTGGTGATAACACAGGTTTTGGTATGACCGACTGCCTTCACACCATGGCTTGATAGTGGACCCGTTGTACATGTAACCGTAGAGCATCGGTAGTGGGGGGGGGGCAGTGCTTGTGGTGTTTTTCCTTTGCAGAATAGCTTTATTCTGGCTTCATCACAACTGCTTGCCTCCGGTACACCATACAACTTGCATATGAACCTCTCTACCTTGTCTGCTGTTTCTTGTTTCAATTCGTCAACACCAGGATTTAGTAGATCATTATTATTAGTGTTAAATATTTTCCATGCTGTCTTCTTACTGATCCCAGCAATGTAGGATACTGCGTCGCATCCTGTTATGGCGTGGAATGGGATGAGAGTTTCGAAGACAGGATCCGTAAATGAAAGCTTTCTGCCTGACTTCATGTACTGGAATGTATTTTTTTTATGTTCCTGCTCGCAACCACAATTTCGTACATCTAATCTTGTGAATTAACACTACCAATTGCACCAATACATCTGCATCACGTGCTGAGACAACAATGTTATCAGTACCAGAATGAAGACAGTGAAGGACAATGCGCGTGTCCGCCTCTTCGTGGTTTGCCTGCAATCCTTCAATAGACAAATCACGATTGTTTGTTTGTACGTCATCCTCCTTGTGCATTCCACCGGAAACCACAAATATTTTGTCTTCAGGAGCACTGTTGATGAAATGATTAGAGAGAAAACAGGCCAAATCTTTTTTATTCTCTGAGTTAGCAAGAAAGTCACTGAATTTGTTGGGGATTGGCACGGATCCATTTTCTATTACTCTCCTTACTAAATGAGCATGTTTCAAGCGCCTATCCCTTGTTCCAGCCTTGATTGAAGTTGCGATATACCGATCAAAGGTGACATCAATCCTCTTAAAGCTTCTTCCCATAGAAAGAACAAGGTTAAGAAATACATCTACCAGTTGACCAAAGTTTAAAAACTCCTGCAGGCTTTCCAAGTGCAACAACTAATTCTTGACCATCTATTATTATCGTATAAGGCATGACGGAGACGGAATTGATATATCAGGTGGACAAATTACATCCTTGGTCATCACATCAGCTAGAATGGCTTTGTTTCCTGTTCTCAGACTTCCGTTTGTGTTGGCAAGGGAGATTGGAATTGGCATTAGTTCATGACACAAAATGCAATTTAAATCAACATTACGACCTGGTCCACTACTGGTCCACATCTGGTCCACTTCCGGTCCACTTCCGATCCACTTCCGGTCTACTTGACAGACCCCTGTGGGTTTTTCCAGGTTTTTTTTAAGTATATAAGTACAGTAATTTTGCCGATTCAAACTCATACTTGGTACGTGGCCTATTATTTTTATTAATTTAAGCACAATAGAAAACCTATTTTGACGATGTTTTTGTCAATTTTATACTATTGCAAATCTGTGATTTTTTACCTCGTACTTGGTACGAGTGTCATAATTTCTTTCGAGTTAAAGTAAGTAACACCCACACCCACCCACACCTACACTTACACTCACACAAATTTACTTCTGGTCTACTTCCGGTCTTCTTCCGGTCTGCTTCCGGTTTACTTCCGGTCTACTTCCGATTTACTTGACAGACACTTGTGGTTTTTTCCAGTTTTTTTAAGTATATAGTTTTATTAAGTATATAGTTTTTGATTTGAGCCCCAAAAATTATATGTAAATACGAAAACCAAAAATAGTAACAGACTAAGTATACACACGTCATGAATATTTTTAGGTTTAAGAAGCAACAACATAATCAGCCTGTAGAGAGAATTCCAGTAAACATGGATGTATTTAGAGACATTTATCATCAATGGAAAGGGTCACTTCTTGTTCATTATTTGGTCTCATGTTGACGAGGATACTGGAAAGCACTTATTTGTATTTAATAATAACTTATCATCATATAAGTTACCTGTTAGTGGGAAAATTCAAATAAATGTTTCTCCACCAAATGCGGCAGTTTTGCACATAGGTCGAAATTTGTATAGAATTGAACATAGTACATTACTTCCTGATACGTCTTATCATGTGGAAGCTGGTGAATTTTTGTATGCTGAGATAATTGGAGAGTATGATAAATTGATTCCTCTGTTTATCGAAATAAGAATAATCTATCCTCTTATTAATATATAAAGTACCTAAAAACAAAAAAAAACATGGATATATTTGGTAATAGAAGGCGACAGGAGATTCCAGATAATTTCAGCGAAATTGCTAGTTTAGATGCACGTCTAAAGAAACTGAAATCAGATTTACTCATATTACAGAATTTGCTAAATCTAAATATTCAAGCAGAGATTACAAATCTTCAAACTCAACTGATTGATCCTATAGTAAAAATTGATGGAGAACTTAAATCTTTGCATGAAAAATGTATTAATTTAGCTTCAATAGATAATCTTCAGAATTTAGAAGAGAATATTGTCAACTTGAAAAAAGAACTTGATAAATTTAGACAAATCCAGAGAACGAATACCGAACAGCTGAAACAGCAATTAAATGGCCAGGCAAATAGTATTCGTACCGAACTGCAAACCATCTCCAGAATATCAAAACTCAAGAAGAATATGAGCAGGTAAATGCTAGTATTGCTAAATTGCAAGAACAGTTTCAATCTTTTGAAGTTCCTACATTGCAAAGTATCAAATCTGAATTACAGAAAGATGAACTGCATACAGCTATAACGGAAGTTTAATCGAAACTACAGACATTGGAAGATTTTATCAATAATTTACCTTCATCTTCTGAATTAAATGCTATTGCTCGGAGCGTTGCCGGCATCAAATTACAGTTGGAGACTTATGAAGATTTTGGGAAGATACAAGGTACCATAGCTCACATAGAAGATACTATGGCAACTATCAGAAATGAGCTAACAAGTGTACAGGAAACTGTGGAATTGAAACTGCCTGGCATTGCTGATATTCTAGCTATAGTTCAACAGCAAGCTTGAAAGCTTGAATACTGAATCAGAATTTCTAATATTACGTTACAAATTACTACTCTTGAAGCAAGTCAAAAATCTGCTTTATCAGGTTTTGCTACTCAACTTCACGATTTCAAAGAGGAATTTAAACAACTGTATGTTGAAGTAAAAATCAAACCTAGCTACGACGATTTGGTTCGTACTATCAACGAACACTTGGAACCGGTATTAAGCAGACTAGATCATGTAGATACTCGTCAATTTTATTCTATGGAAATTGTTAGGTTACAAAGTGTTCCAAATGCTCGAGGGCACTGGACGTACGTCAATGCTGGCAATGTTTACAAATTATATCCGTACACTCAGGTACATGAATTTTTTGTTGATGGTAGTTTACGATTTCTGAAGTTTAGTTTTCTAAAACATGGAAAACCTATTGAAGTTCCTCAGTTTACTATAGTGCGAAAAGATGGTATACACAAGGCAGTTCAAATACCTATTGCATACTGGGATGAGTCTACCAATAAATATAAAGTACATGACGACGAACAATTATCAGTTTTTGATATTGAAATTGGTGACAAGCTAGTATTTGACATAAAGCTGTTATACCCTGAGGACAATCCATTTTATGCGATATTCTCACTTCAAACTCGATGTCAAGACAAGATGAAGTTCATGAATTACACAAACCAGCCCGTCGCAATAATATTAGGTTGTCATGATGTTCAAATGAGGGGTAAACTTTCTGAACTTTGTATTTTAAAAATTTAAGAAACCTTGATTGGACTTTTTAAAATGCTTCACTGTATCTGTATTCCACGTAACAGATGAATATTCGAGTTTTTTCTTAATACATATGAATAATATTTTAGTATAATAAAATTGGTAAATTTAATTATGAAAATGATAACATTGCAAATACATTATTGTTTATTATACGTATGTTATTATTACATTTTTCATTAGATAATTTGTGCTCTTAGCAGTAGTTCATTTCTAACTCTGTGTTAAAGTCCATCCTTATCTAAGGTTATTGTGGCCTTCCCGATGGAGCAGTTGTAGCGTCCTCGCCTTGTATTCAAGGGCTCCTGGGTTCGATTCCCGGTGGAGGCATATAGTGGTTCGGATCCCACTTTAAACTGTAGGTCCAGTCCCGATTAGCCTTACTGTGCACAAAGTGGACTTAAAACACCAATATTTACACATTTCCTTTGGTGTGACGATAATGGTTTGTAATAGTTCAATGGATCGTTTACCGCAGAAATGACACCTGTCCACTCGATAACAATGGTCATGGCAACGCCTTCAATTTTCCGTTTACTGCAGAAAGGGAACTTGTCCCGGACTAGTTCCCTGTCTGCAGTAAATGAGATTTCGTAGTGGCGCTAAGGTGGCCAGTTAACGAACTTACGCTCTATTCTTTGACAGTACAGCTCAAACCCTCGGTGTGGACGTTGATTGGAGTGTTTTCTCTTCGTTGATTGTGAATCATATTGTGATTTCAGAAAATGAGCACCTCTGCTGACGAAGGAAAAGTAGTTAAGAAAAGGAAAGGAGTCTTGAACTTAGAAATGTACAGAAGGAATGTAATTAAAAAGCAAAAGTTTCAGGGAAAGAGCACGTCAATTGGAAAGTGCAAATCGTACCGGCTAAAACACCAGGGTCAAATGACTACAGTTCCTGGTAGACTGAATTTTACAAAAAATCTGTCTGAGCGATGACTCTTATGGTAAAAATGTCCCTAAACACCTGAAAAAGACTTTCAGAATTTCAAAATACCGTGAGATGACCTTCTCATCTCAAAGTCCTCATAGTGTTAAGTGTAACATGAATATTGATGGCTTCATAGTGGACACTTTTCGGCTTAGGAAGTCTGCTGAACAATTTGAACTACCTTCCAGACAAGCCTATAACTCTGTACTGCCCACAAACAACAACAAAATGGATGACATCACAAAAACGTTGGTCTACATAACTGAAGGCAAGATGCTGTTTTGGAATTCAATAACATCAAGGCCTATCAAAACGAAAACACATGCTGAAGAGAAAGGTGACTGAGTAATTTGTAGTTCCACATATTTATTAGTATACTCTCAATAATTCTATTCGACAACTCAATAGGCCTACTCCCACTTTATTGGGCTGGACGTAATATCCTACTCTTTAATTGAGGAATGTTTAAGAAATAATTTTTCTTACAATAAAGTAAGTTTATAAATTTCATTGTGTTTTTCTTTAATCAATTCAATCCAAAATTCATTTCAACACTCAATTTACTGCACAAAGGGAACATGTCCAAAACACAAAACAAACTCCCCCTCTATCCCCTTACGTCATACACAAATTTTCATCACGTATACTTCTATTAAGAAAGGAAAAATACATGTCATGATGGAAATATTATAAAGATAGTTTTATGCAGTTTTTTGCCCGAAAAATTGTGAAATGTGGACATGTTGCCTTTCTACAGTGAGCGATTCAGTTGGATCATCCACAACAATGTCTACTGTTGTTCTAGAGGCGCTGATTCAGATAGGATTTTAATGACTTGCGTTATGCCGAAAGGTTTCCTTGATTAAATATAATTTTACTACACACGTGTTATGTGTGGAGCAAAAGACTCCGAATGGTGTACGGTGTTACTGACTTGAGCAACCTCCTAATTGCAAAGGTTCAAAACACCAGTATTCCAAACGCTTGTTGCATATTGATGCATTTCATATTCTAGATGAAACAAGCATGGATCATGTTTTATTGGAACCCGGCTGACCTCAAGGAAATAAACACAATGAGATTGTGTATTTTAAATAGACAATACCTATGGCGGCTAATTCCATAAGTAAACAATTAAGCAAAAACAAAACAGTCTACATTTACTTCGGACTTGGCGTTCCCACCCGAAATACCCATGTTACGCCACTGTCTGTAATTGGGTAAGTACCTGTTGAGTTAAATAAATAGAGGTAATATTTCTGTTTTCAGACTATGATTATGTTATGGAAAATCTCTTCTAAGCCATCAAAGAAGGAAAGGTATCAATGAATAAAACCTCCATCACGTACAAAGTGTTATGTTGAATATCTATGGATATTGCAAAGCCAAGGGTAAAACCTTCCTTTTCAGAAGCATAGAAAATTGCCGGTCGATACTGGTTCGTTTGAGAGAATCAAAGAAGTGTCGGTAAGAAAGGGTCAGAATTTAAATCCAGCACGTGCCAAGAAACTCAATCGCCTCATTGTACGTTCAGGACGACTTTCCAAGACTTCGTGATGTGATGATCAACTTATATATTATGGATAAACCCAAATGCATTGGGAATACGGATCACGAAGCCTGAAATGGTGGATTCGACTGGCTCTCACAGGGTACGTTTAGTTGCTGAAAATCATAAAGAAAATGTAACTGTCCTAGTTTGTGCAAATTCTCTAGGAAACACGATGCTTCCAATGATCGTTTACAAGAGCACTATCCAGCAACACTACCTATGATTGATTGATTTGATTTGTTTTACTTTGCTTCTTGTTCCACTTTTAGCTAATTTGCGAAGATTGGAATGAGTGATGATATGATGAAATTGGTGAATGGACACTCACCAATATCCATGCCAAAGCCAGGATTCGAACCTGGGACCCCTGGCTTCGTAGCGCGATGTGCTAACCAATATGCCACGGGGGTTAGCAACACTACTCGTGAGTTGCCATCTATGAATAAAACATTTTTAGGACCCTGTGAGACCTGATGGAACTAAGAAGCTCTAATGTTTTTCTTCTTATTATTATTATTATTACTATTATTAATTAGAAGATACATATATCACTGCGACGAACTCCTGGACATGCGACATTGTAGGATTTGATCATGGAACCGCAGAACTGAATGCAGAAGATAATGATGTTTTTCCTTGGATGTTTTACTAGGAAGAAAGAACCTGTCATCCACTTGTTTGCAACAACAGTAAAAAATATGAAAAGTACTCAATAGTGTAGAATTCTGACGAGTAGAATTATCGAAAGAGCCCCTTTTCTTTTTAATTTTCATACACTTTTCGTGCAGGATACCCTGACGACATGGAAGTCCTTTTGTACTACACAATGCCAAGCAAGGTGAGAGAATGTTTCAACGCTTGTTTCTTTTCAAATCAAGGAAAGAGCATTGTAGAAAGAGGGATTGAAGCTTTCCCATCAAAAGTGACTATAAAATTCGTATGCAGCAAAATTGATCTGCCATTCAAATTTCTTCATGCATTTCTGTTCGAGGATTGAGTTTCCACCACTCCCATTGTATATGGGAAATGCCACATTCTGAGATTATCTAGATACAAAAGTCAGACACCGGATCCTTCGGGGAAGAGAATGTCTTCTTTTTCCCAGGCAAAGTTACGAATAAGTTATTGATTTCTTTAAATAGATTGATGCTACATCACAAGGCATTGATTTTATGTGTGTTTGAAAGTTCTTGGTAAGGGTTTAATATACGTTGTGTGTTAAATTACAGTGATAAAGGTGTTTCTTTTGGGTAAACGGTACATGCACATTTTCTTCGCTTTTCTTTTAGATGCTACAAAACTTTTCTAGAAGTACAAGAAATACAAAAATTCTGTCAACTTCTGGCCATGAAAAATTTGCACGCGTCAGAATCTGATTCAAATGTAAAGAACCTTCCTGAAACGAACATTAGGTATTTTATATTATCTACAAAACTAGCCACTAAAATACGACAGCCCCTAGAAACCGCCAGTCTCAGTGGGGGAGTGGTTAGTGATACAAAGGAGGCACTTGCTCCCCCCCTCGAGATATTTACAAAAACTTTCATATAATTCAAATTTTGAGATTGTAGTGTGTAAAAATGAACGAGGGGTGCTGTTAAAGACAGCAGATTAAGTGTATATGCAAGTTATCCCAGTGCTGGGGATGCTTTATGAGAATTCTCTACACTGAGCACACCTTCCTATCACTTTAGCACAGCTCCCACCCCCACCCCGAGAAAAATTCTGCTGGCGTCCTTGGTACAAAATGAACGGTCCTACATTCGAATCATAAAACATGAATGTTTGACTGCGTCTGTTCCTTCATTTATTTAATCCATGAATTATTCAGCCTCATCGTCAAAATTACTCCATGAAGGTAGAAAAGTGACATGAGATAGTTTCCAACACAATACAAATACTCCAAAAATGAAGGAAATCCTGTAATTTTCACTGGATTCTCTAAGACTGGGGTCTTGTCTACTGTAAACACAAAATGTTGCAGTATTAAGTGTTGTGCTTCTTGCATCCGGACAGTTTTAAGTAACGAATATTCATATCAAGACAAATGCCATGCATAACCAATGTCACATTTTTAAAACGTTATCAATGGACACTGATAAAAATAACGAAAATTAATACAGTATTTCTGGCTACAAGAAAATCTAGAATTTTGCTCACAAATTTAATATACGAGAAAAGAGTTTCTCTTCTCATGTCTCATCAACTCAGCAAAAGCCCATAGACCTGGAAACTTGAAATTCTAGAGACCTAAGCACTCACTAAAATGGTTGTTTCCGAAATTCATCCCCTAAGGAAAGTTGTTTTGATTCATGAATTTGGACTATTTACTTCGCTTTTCTGCCAATTTTGTCTAATCGCGAAGGTGAGGATGAGTGATGATATGATGAAATTGATGAATGGACACTCACCCAGGCCGGGATTCGAACCCGGGATCCCTGGCGTCTTAGCGCGATATGCTACCTACCGCAACACGGAAATCGGCGGTAGATTGCGTGTATTATATATACCTAGGTACATCTCGATATGGATGTGTATAAACGGAAGCATAAAGGTCGGTATCATGAAAATTAATTGAAAACTGGATACAACTTTAAAGATATTGTGAAACCTAACGTCATACGAGGACATAAATGTGAGCTCTTCTATGGTATTTTCCGTCTTCTATTAGACCAATAGCAAAACTTACAGAATACATTCAGATCAGAACTCATTGAAAGCTTATACAACCTGAACGTAAAGATAATGAACACTGTCATTTTTTTTCAGTATGGCTTCTGAATGGCTTGCCGTGTCGAGTGTCACAAAATTGAGCAGAATCCAACATTTCCGTTACGACGCTACAGGATACCAAAGGACAGAAACTTCTCTTGTTGCTAGGAAACGGAGAGCGAGTATTGCCGGGCTTTTCCAAGCGTCCAATGAAGGCTATTCATAGGATAAAGCCCCATCTTTGTATTCATACAGAGTCTCGGTTTCCCGTTTTTTCGTTGTTTGCTGGAAACAATGAAATCATTACTTCAAAGCATAACCGTAAGAGTGTCTGCTCTACTTGGTTTATCGTAAAACACAAATATTTTACTAGTAACTTTCGCGCTGGTGTTCGTTGTCCAGACATTCCTTTCAGATTGTTTCGATTTCCTGCCTCGGTCGGTCACGATGAATGGTGACATTTCAATGCGGTTGCTGTGAATGCATTTTTGAAGGCAGCAGTTCCGCTCAACAGTGGCTCGGTAAAAGCAATGATTCAATAGGTCTCTCCCTTTTCATAATTCCTAGGATCTTTCACTTTTTATCATTTGTTCGGCCCAGGGAGCAGCGCCGCTTACATGATTGGCAGTCGCTCATAAACATGACGGTCGGTCACTTTTCCTTTGAGCCGTTTTACTACATGGAGAAATTTGAACAAGACCCGCTCTTGTCTTTTATGAGAGTAAAGCAACCCTCTCTGCCATTGACATTTCCCACAGTATTTGTTGGAGTAGCTCTAGTCCACTGACTACTCCGAGATTAGATTCTGCACAAGAGGAAACTACGCATCCATTCCACAATCGTACGTACGATCATTTGACAGCCTTACTACTTATTAACTACAAATAAAGTGCAAATATATTAAAATTTAAACCAATAATTCCAACAAAACAAGACTTAACTTTAAAAGAGTGCTACAGCTTTTCCATCAAAAAGCAATAATTATTCCGTTGCGAACGAAGCAACTCTGTATCATAAATGTTGTCTTCCTATCACTTTACGTCGTCTTGTATGCCTGTAGGTAATCGCAACTAGAGACTGGTGGAATAGTAATAATGAAACAACCATGCCTTGCTGTGGATTCGAAGCCTTCTAGAACGTTGTACTGACTACTCCATCATATACTTAAGTCAGTCTAACATTCTATATCGTCATGTGACTTGTTAAAACGTAAAAAGAAAAAAGTAGAAAATTATTTATTTACGGAATAATTCAGGAAATTTTCACAGTTCCACGACAGTGATGCACAATGTTCGTCACTTCAGATATGAGTTTTTCCTTCGAATCCGAGTGAGTCCTTTTCTCAATCACCTTGCTGTAAATACTTTCGACAACTGCCGCTAGGTGCCAGTTGTGTGCAGGCTCTGCGCACTTCCCGCGAAATGTAGAAATGCGTGTACTTTCCTTGTGTAGGTTATTTCTTATGTTACTCCCTTTTTATTTCTTGTTCACAGTAAGATTTCATAATCTATTCTCCCAAGGACGCACAACTGCTGCGCATGCCAGGTTGTTTGAAAAAGAATCAGTCCCGATCATACTTAAATGATCTACATAGTACGTACATATATATTCGAAGTTGAGTTAACCTTGCATACTTGAACAAAACAGTTGTTCACAAAATTGGCCAATTATACAGACAAATTCCTCAGTCGTAGAGAACTGATTTTAGGTAAGTGGTCTACTATACCCATCGTATTAAGTAGACACTTGAATGGATATTGATAGTTTATATGCAACCGGTCAACAATAACATTGTAAACAGTCCCACTTTGGAAAGTAATTCCCTTTTGTGTCGATAAGCACAAAGACTGAAGCAACGAGGAAGTTCAAGGGAGACGGTGGAGAACCCTCGAAAACTTCCGATATCCAGCCCCTTGGACCACTGGAAGCCGATTATGCACAAAGAATTCAAGAGGGTTGAAAATTTTGATCTCAGTGGAAAATTCAATAAATTGCCAAAGATAACACGAGCTTATTGACGAGTGGTGTAGAATAGTAAATTGGAGTGGCAGACACAAATATTGCATTTAATATAAGGGTTTCAGGTTATTTTCGAGCAAGAAAAATTTTCTAAACACTTTAATACAGAAATAAAACTGATAAATATATCAAAAGTATGTTCTCGAGGATTCCAATAAAAGTATGAAATAGATCCTTCTAGTTATGTGTGCGTGTGCGCGTGTGCCTCTCTCATTGTATCCGGCAAATGACTTGTGACTTGAGTTACCTTACTGTGTGTACAGATTTAACTGGTTTTACTTTAAACTGTTGGTTTACAGCAACAAAATAAACTAAAACAAAGATGTCAGTTCAGGGTAAAATAAAATGTAATGATAACACTGATCTGCATTTTTCAACTTTTTTCAGTTGTTTTGAAATGAAGAGGTGTATCCGAATGAATTTTTTCCACAGATTCCGAAAATGACCTTCAAAATTCCATAGCACGTCAGGTTTTTTCACAAATCACGAAAATGTGAAAATGTAAAGAAACGTAATTTTTTAATGACATTGATAAATGACAACGTCTGTAACGTGTTAAAATGTGCTCTCGAGGGACATAATGAATGTATAAGGAATAAACAAATACATATTTCAAAGCAAGCATACCTAACATTCACCACTGGGCTCCCCTTGAAACTTTCTCTTTTTGAATTTTCTTTGGCGTTCTTCCGTAGAGTCTATTTTCAACATCCAACAATAGTCGGCCATCATATGTACAGTCCACTTTGCTTCGTATCTCTTTTCCATCACTTTATTATCCTGATGAAAGCGCTCGCCATGTTCTTCCATAAAGTCACCAATATTGTTAGGAAAGTAATTCAGATGAGCATAAAGAATGTGAACTTTGACGCTCATGTTGCAACCAAGCAGTTTATAGAATTCTAACATCTCGTCGACTAAAATGGTGTAATTTGCAGTCTTCATGTTCCCGAAAAAGTTTTGTATGATATTTCTGAATGCAGTCCAAGCCTACAATTCACACTCACTCATAGTTTTCTCGAATATGTTGTCCGCCATTAATTTTCGTATTTGTGGGCCTGTAAAAATGCCAGATTTGATTTTTTCAGACGTGATTGATGAAAACGTAACACCAAGGTATGAAAGCATTTACTGTCCATGCTTGAAGCTGCCACGAATTGCTTCATTAAACCTAATTTTATATGTAACGGTGGCAAAAGTATTTTCGAGGGATCAACCAGTGGAACTGAAACAATGTTTTTTTTCTCCAGGTGTGAAGGTATTTCTGACTGGCCACTGCTTCCGAACCCAATGTTCCGTTCTTGCTCTGGAGTCCCATTCACACAAAAAGCAAGGAAATTTGGTATAGCCTGCTTGTTGGCCGAGCAATATTCCAATCACCTTGAAATCCCCTCAGACAGACCATTCATAATACTTGTACTACACCTTTTCCAGCAGCAATTTAAGGTTTTCGTACGTCTCTTTCAAAGTAACTGAATGTGCTACTGGAATGGATGGATGGATGTTAGTATTGTGTAATAAAACACCTTTTAAACTGGATTTGCTGGCATCTATGAACAACCTCCACTCTCCTGAATTGCAATTAATGTTGAAGAATTTCTGCCGGAATGTCTAGACAATATACCAAACCGCCTTCCTCTGCAAAAAACCGAACCAATTCTACTTCCCGGTGTCTGTACCAGGAGAATCTCGTAGTAGGACACAGTAAATTCCTGGCATGAAATCGTGATCCTAACAACTCTGCTGCGTCTTTAAGTAATTTCAGATAGCGAACCAAATCATTCATTTCATGTTGGGTAAATTGCACTTAGGTTTTATCCTCCATACTGTCCGGTTGGTACATCGCATCACTTATATCACTGTCTGAACCGGTGTCTGGTGGGGGCCTGACATTGGACGGTGATGGCACAGTAATGGATTCACCATGGGGCACTGGTCTCATGGCAGATGGAATATTTGGACACACAATGTTATGCTCACTGGTACTGGTATGGCGCACGATTTTCACTGTGCAGAAGTAGAAGTCGTCAGTGTGATTTCTTGGCTCACGCCACACCATGGGTACACCGAAAGACAGTGATTCCCTTTTTCCACTTTTTTCAGTTTCTCAACCCCTCCACACATGCACGACACAGTTTGTGAGGAGCCCAGGCTTTGTCCTGATCTCCTAGGTGCATCCCGAAGTATTGAAAATAAGCATTTCATGAAAGGCGTAATATTTTGCCTCTGTTTTGCTGTCGTATAACAGCCACATATGTAGCAAAATATGTCTGGATGATTGACACAACCACGTGAAGCCATTGCACACACAACCGAACGGTCACGTACTCAATACAATGCACCTGGGAGCAGTCCCTACTTTGGACTGACTAGTGGGCGTTCTGGCTGGAATGGCTCCACATGTGTGACCGTCATGTGATGGTGGGGTGTGGTATGAGTAACTTTCATTTTCGTAATCAGCCATGTATTTATGTTTATTCCTTACACATTCATTCCGTCCCTTCAGAGCACATTTTCACACGTTACAAACGTTGTCATATAACAAAGTCATTGAAAAATTACGTTTTTTTTACATTTTCACATTTTCGTGATTTGTGACAAAACCTGACGTGCTATGAAATTTTGAAGGTCATTTTCGGAATCTGCGGAAAAAATCCATTCCGATACAAATCTTCATTTCAAAACAACAAAATCTTGCATATTAGTGTAATCTTTCTTGGACAATTAAGCAGATTGTGACTAAAACTGGTGTGGTAAAATGAAAAGCACAACAACACTTTTCAGTAATATTTCAGTTTCCTTCATACTTGGAAATGTTTGATCCTTTACTATACAATTTGTACGTGCAGATGTTATCATACGTAGAATTATTAAACTCTTTTCAAAATCAACACTTCAATATTGCATCATCAGAACATGAGAAAATTATTCTATTCGATATTTATAATTAATTAACAAAGTCAATTTTACTTTATTAAATTTCATGTGTATTCTATTTATTTCTATTTTATTGTTTTAATTCTTCACGATTGAACACTATGAAAATCAGTTTACTGCTATTCAATTTTGACATAATACATTTTCCAGAATTGTAATTCATTACTATTATCCTGACTGAAATTAAATCACGAAAAAAGGAAGCAACTTTAAAACAGTTGTATAGCAACTGTGCTTAAGAAATGCAGGTCAGGTATCATTAAAGAAGATATAGCAACGAAGGAAGTCAAGCCTTAATGATGATAGCATGTATCGAAGTAATGTATGTCGGGAATTCTAATTTGAGGCATGCCAAGCTTCATATCCCATAAAATAATTATTTGGATGTTGAGCGTATACCCTGTCCCAGCTAACTTTGGAGCAAGGCCGCGCATATATAGCGTCAGAGAAGCGAGTGAAACCTAGTGGCCAGAGCGAAGCAGTAGACGCTGCTCGAAGACTGATAACAGCAGTCAATTCCCCCGCCCCTCCACGGAATTCTGTTCCTCTCACGTGTTCATTGGTGGATTCGCCTTGCGTCACTAATTGCGCAGATACTTGTTTTCGTTCGCCTGATCCATAGGTAGCTGGGACAGACTATAGATGACGAATCCGGGTATAACCAAAATTTAACCAAATACGAGGGTCATCCAGAAAGAAGGAACGTTTTGGTGTAAAACACAAACGACCAATGATGTGTGCGAAACATTATGGCACAGAAACTACATACCTTACTCTACTTTTCCACATATTCGCAGTACCCATTCAAGCGTGATACCAGTTTGTTGATATCGTCATTGTACTCGGAAAGAAAGTATTTCAATTGCTTATGAATTTCACTGGCACGAACCTTTCTTGCATTCGTAAACCTCATGAAACCTCACACTTCGCAGGATTCTCAATTTGTCGCACATGTTCAGGGCTCACTGCTCAATACTGTACACGTATGCGTACACTTCTCGCTGCTTGGCTCAGATTGAAGGGGCTTACGTGGAGTGTGCTGTGTGCTACAGTCGAAGGATTCTTCAAACCGGAAAGCACTTTGCCAAGGCTGATGAACTCAAAGACGCTGTCACTACATGGTTGAATACATTGTCGGCAACCGAGTACAATGACGGTATGTACAAACTGGTATCACGCTATGATAAGTGCTTAAATGGGTATGACGCATACGTGGAAAAGTAGAGTATGGTTTGTAGTTTCTGTACCATAAATATTTTGGCATGCATCATTTGTTGTTTATGTTTTACACCAAAACGTTCTTCTTTTCTGGATGACCCTTGTATTTAGAATACCTGAAATAAAATGTAAGGTTCTGTAAGGTTTACAGAAATAGGCCGATTTTTGCATAACTTAAATGTGAACACACAACATGTTGGGAATAGATAATTATGTTTGTCCTTTGATCGCTTCACTGCCTTCATCCACACCATATGTTTACTCTAGCGGTAGAGACGCGTGAGGTAAATTAGCATGCAAGCAAGCCATACGATATACAAGTAAATATTCACATTCTTTCAGTTCAATGGGTTTTAATACAACAAACCAAAGTAACGACCAATCTGAAGAGTCAGGATATAATGGAATTTTGTTAGTGATTATAACAAAAGTATAGTTATCTACTTCATTGTTTCACTTTAGTATGTATTGTTGAAAACAGGCTAGTGCCAACAGAGAAATGAAAATCGAAGAGGAAAAATTAATATAATCTTTTCGGAAGCAAACTAGAAAGACTAGGGGAAACACTTTTAGCAAACATATCTGGTGACCTCTCGACTGGAACAGATATCCTCGCAAGGTATGTAATGCACCAGTCTGCTGCATGGTGTGTGGTGGATAATTATTACAGGTGTACTATATGCAGGTGGAGAATTGTTGTATAATTCAATACAATTTTATATAATCTCTCTGTATTTATGGGTTCGATACCCGGTGGAAGCACATAGTGGTTCGGACCCCACTTTAAAAACTGTAGGTCCAGTTCTGATTAGCCTTACTGTGCATAAAGTGAAATTAAAACACCAACTCAATCAATCAATCTCTCTGTATTTGTTGAACACATGGGGAAATTTTACACAATAATTATTATGCTTAGGTTAACGTTGTGCATGTGATAAAAACAAATTATTAGCCCAATCTCCGTTAGCTTCAGTATGTCAAATAAGGAAAGCTAATATTTGATTTTTATTTCAGAAAGATAGCATTCATTTTATTATTCTTTACTAGTCTCTTTGACAATGTGGACTGAAGCGAAGGGCGCGCATGAATGCGTGTATGTCTGGGTTCGTAGAATATAATTTATTTTCACTAAAATTAGGGATGATACGGATACCGGTCTCTGTCTTGGCTCGGATATCCTCCGTAGTCGAGCGGAATTTATTCGTCCTACGTATAGGGCCGGTGGCAACCCACCATCGTGAGGAAATTGGGAAGCTCCGAGTGAGTGAGCGTAATCCGGTCGAGACGACCTACTATAACGGCTGGGGATACGTCGGGCTGACCCCCCGACTATTCCAATACTGGTTGAAGATCTCCACGCTTAGAGGTGACGAGAGAAAGTGTGGGAGGGAGACCGGCAGTCGGTAGGTATGCCCAGGCCCTTCATGGGCTGTTGCGCAAAGGATTATTATATTATATTTATATATATTACATATGTCTATGGAAGAGAGACAGAATCGGCGAAACTAAATAAAGAGAGAAGACATACAACTGATTTTAGTCACCATCAAGATTTATACTCCCCCCCCCAACCTCCTCCATGTGTTTAGTGCTTCAGTGATCATTCATTAGTGTGATTAGTGTTCACTAAATTTACTAAGCGCCCTGAGGAAGTTAAGGTCTGGAGTGTTGAAATTAAAAATATATAGTAACAATAAAATAATAAATAATTAACGACAGTATAGGTAGTTTCTTGACAAGTGTAGTAGGCAACCTTGGTTACAACAAAAAAAAATTGTGTACGGTACAAAGAATGAGTGTTAAATGTAGTACTATCTCAGCAAATCATTATCGGAAGCTGGCCGCTAGTCGAATTCCGGTTACGGTTATAAACCGCCGATATCAGGTACACTTCGCAACATCTTATTTGACCGCCCTGAAAAATTTCAAAGTCCGGAATTCGTAAATCTGGCAGCATAGCGCTTCAGAGCCAACTAAGAGTAGCCAACTTTGAAACATTTCTTCTTCCTGAATGAAAACGCTCGCGATTTTTTTTTTCATTCTTTCACATTCTATAAAGTAAAGATACCCTAAAGCGGTAATAAAATATATGAGTAGACAAAAAAATGTTAAGTAGAAATACGAATGTTGAAAATATTTCAAGATTCTTCGTTCTGAATTTGAAAATAGGAAAATGTATGTGCATTGTGAAACACTGAACAGGTTCTAATCCACCTGGAAAGAATTGCGGTCACATTTGAATGCAAGAAGGCAAATTTATGATGATTTTATGCGAAATGTTTAGTAAAGATACCTTGCACAACACCAAACGATTCTGCAAAGTGTGTATTTTCCTTCGTTCTTGGCGAAAAATGGTTCGAAACTCCGGCACAATGTCGCTTCAACTGAGATTAACAATGTTTTACTGAGGTTTCTGTTAGCAATCTCCTGGAGTAGTTGGTTAGATGACAACACTGTCGTTTTCTTTACTGTTTTAGTCAAGATCGAAACATCATAGGTTCAAATCCCACCCTTTCCTTATTATTTTTTCCTTTTTATTTACCGAGTACGAAGTGTTCTAATAACGTAATATAATATTATATGATATTACGGTAAATATTTATGCGATGCATGCTCAGTGGCGGCGATTGGGTTTCAAAACTGATGAGGCAAGGTGGGAGGAGGCTGGAGGGGGGGAGGGCAAGAACAGTTTCTTTCCCTTGGTAGATAAAGTTTAGCATAGTGCTGGGTCATCAGCCCCTCCACACTCCATAATCGTCGCCTCTGTGCATGCCTCAAGTAATGCTTCTACTAATGTTTTTAATCTTTCAGTGATTGGCAGGATTTTGGGAAATACTTTTTCTTTCATTCAGCTGTTATAAGTTAACACATATTAAGAACTTACATGTCAACTTTCTGCATCCGGAAATGCTGGACATAAATCGCAGAAATATCAATGGAAATATCCAAGAAACGTAGATAAGTATTCTCGTCCAAAGCCGTTTACTTCCCGAAAAAGATTTTGCAAAGAAGTAGGTTTGAACCCATGACCTTCCATTCTATAAGCAAACGATCCCCTGCACCACACGGTTCACGTTATTTTATGCACTCGGTTCGGATTCCACTTTAAACTGTAGGTCCAGTCCCGATTAGCCTTACTATGCATAAAGTTGACTTAAAACACCAAATCAACCAATTCATCTCCTTTCAGAGTGGGCCTTCTATGATACGGTAGTCGGCCAGCATCCGAAAATACAGTTCTGCTTCGCGTATACCAGAGTGTAATTGCATTTAATATTGTAACTAATTTTACTTTAAAACTACAGATTAAAGCGATAATAGTGTCCAGAAACAGAACCTCGAAGTAGATCTTCACACAAAGTATTTTAATCCATTGTCAAACATTTCAGTTAAGAATAATATTATGCTTTTCCATTGACCGTATTTTCGATTCATGGTGAATTTGCTAAAAGGACCATGTCAAGAAATCTAAATATGTAAGTTTTACTAGTAAATGCATTTAAAATGCACGAAACAACAGGGGAGGGGAAAAAATAAACCTAAAAAATAAGTAAAAATGCAACAAAAATTGTTAAAAATACTGACAAATAAACTAAAAGCCAAAAAGGGCCGAAAAATGCAACAAAAAGAAAATGTAAAAGAGAAAGTGTTTTCCGGCTCTAACTGAAGGGAAACGGACATGATATCAGGTTTAGCATTGTTTTTAAGGGTAAAAAAAAGTTGATTTTTCATCAATTTCCGGACCCTAATTAGTAATTATGACCATTGAAAAAGTTGGAGGTTGGTTACTTAAAATTTTCTTGCTGAGGGATCGTATCGTCCCATATCTCCACTTCATAATAAAGAAAAACAAGTTCATATTTCGAAAATGACATGGGGTTTTCCATCAGGAAAATATGTTTTTCATTGTTTGAAGTTCGTTAGTATTATCTTTCAAGGTTTCCATTTCACACATATTTTATATTTCATACGTTCCTCTCTCTTTTCATACAGTCTTTGGAAAAAAGTTGAAGTTTCTTGTCAAACGGGGTCTGGTTCAAATGACTCCTTTTCGCTCTCCTGTTCCTACTTTAAACAAACAACAAAATACTTCGTAACTAAACGATTGCTTGTTCAAAACACGGAATTTTTACACAATTTACAAAATATGACAAAAGGCCAATAGACATACATGTTCATCATTTTTCCCTTTCAGCGTTTCTCGATTTTATCTGAATTCGTTTCCTCATGAAAATTGCCATGAGGAAATTATAGATTTGACATTATGTGTGAATTGGTTTCTTCAAACTGGTAGCAAATTTTAACATGAGCTACCTGGAGAAGAGGTAGCGTGCTTGATTCTTACGAGGGAGGTCGTAGGTTCGATTCTCCATCTAGACAGGATTTTTTTCAGGAGTATATCGTTTGGTGTAAAGTTTATCCACCGTGCTAAGAAGTTAACATTGATCTCTGTATTTCACGAGAGGAAAGGAAATAGTAAGAGAAAGTTATTTCGATGATAGGAGGAAGTCACATGCCACGTGGAATGCGCAGAATCAAGTTATATAGAGTTAGGTCTGTAATGGTAGTTTCGAATATTGTAAAGTTAGTGCGGAAAGTTTGTTATATCTGATACTCGTACTTTCTGTTCAAAGAAGACAAACATTTTAGATACAAAGCAGTGAGGAATTAACGATCATTATGAGGTTTTGAATTTTTTGTTTGTCACTCTCTATACAAATACTTATTAGTAGTTTCTTCTCGAATCGGCCTTCGTCGCAATAACAATTTATTTATGTTAATAAGCGATTTACTATTAGTTTTAGACTCTTGGTAAGATGGTGGTGAGGGGATTGACAACAGTCATTACGAAGGAACGGACATAAAATTACAAATCTTAGCAATTTGAACTCATTAAATGCTCTCCTTCATTACAGTACTGCACCAGATCACTACTTAACGTAACTGTATATCTTTTTTTAGTATGTCGAAATCAAATAATCAATATTTTAGGTGTCAGTGAAGAACAAACAATACATAACTTAAATAACATTACATTTTGCATCCTGAATACATATATGTGATTTGTGAATTAATCATGATGTGTGCGTTAACACAACATGTGAACAATAACTAAAAAGAAAAGTTTTAACTTTAAATCCTAGAAATCTCCAACTTCTAAGGGGAAATATGCGCAGAAGGGACGTCCATCAAGTGTGCATTGGATTCATTTTTTAAATATTCTAATATCAACGGTATCTGTTCAGCAAACAAAAAAAAAATAAAAAAAGATAGAGGAGATGGTGGGATTTGAACCCGCGACCTTTCACGCTTGATGAAAAATAAGGATAGCAGAGCCTAATCAACTGCTCTACGTTAACTTAATGACGTTATACTCTTAAAAACATGTTGACGTTTATGAAGACTCACACCTTCCTGTGTTTCAAGCACATTTTCTCGACAAGTCGTGTAAAATATATGTTTTTGAGAACTGTTCGATATTATGCAATGTATTGTAAATAAAATGTCGCATAAAATCCTCACAAATTTGCTTCTTTCTGCACAAACTTGATGGCAATTTCCTCCAGGTGGAGAAAAACTCTATTCAGTGTTTCAACCCCCCCCCCCCCCAAATTTCAAGTCGAACAAGCAGAATCGTAACTATCCTTCAAGGTTCTTTTTATAATTTATTATATCTGTTTGATTGTGTATTATAATAGCGGTTTATAGTTTCTAAGTTCATGGAAAGTGTTAAATTGAAAACCTATCACCGCAGCGTTTATCGTCTAGTGGAAGGACCTACTCAAAGTTGGCTACTCTCACCTGGAGCTGAAGTGCAATGTTGCTAAGTTTACGATTTCGGGACTTAGAATTCTTTCGAGGCGGTCAAATAAGATGTTGCGAAGTGTACCTGGGCCTTGATTATTTATAATACACTCTTTAGTGTATAAACATTGTAAGTTAAAGCCTCACCTTCAAAACTCAGTTCTATAGATTAATATAAATTTAAATATAAAAATCCACTTTTTTTCTTTTGACGTCAGTCCACAACAAATCTTCAACTTCAAATCCATTTGTTACAGGCCACCTTGCGAACACGGGTTACATTTGTTTTACCTACCTTTAAACTAAAATTACTTTATTATGCAACTTACTTAGACATGATGATAACTCCGAGATCTTTTTAAAAAGTTTCCTCTCAAAAAGATCTCGGAATTATCATCGACGAAAAACTTTAATGAGCACATTACGAACACTACTAAAAGAGCAATGAGTCTTCTCGGTCTTCTGTACAGGTTCACTGAAATACAAAACCAATCATCCATCAGCATATTTTACAAATCCCTTATCTCCCCCATTCTTGAATACTGCTCTCCTATCTGGACCATGGCTTCAAAAACAAATCTTTCCCGGATTGATTCTGTTCTCAACTATACCTTTTCTGAGGCACCTTCAGAAAACAGATATTATGTCTGTCTTCAATATCCAACCACCACACACTCGTCGCGAATTAGCAGACATGAAATTCTTGCACAAAATCATGAATGGTAAAATTAAATCCGAATATCTGCTCAACAAATTTCTTCTACGTGTTTCCACACGGCCAACCAGCAACGTTAAGCTATTTCACAATCCCACCAAAAGGCTCTCCCTTCTACAGCGGTCTCTTTTCTACAGGCTTCCTCACTCATATAATAACCTGCCTCCAAATGTGGACATATTCTTGCCAGAAAAAAGTTTTGGAAAATTGTTAACGATATATATATAATTTTGATTTGTTTTCAGTGCCATCTTGTACTCTATTTTGTTGTTGTTGTTGTTATCGTTGTTTTCCTGTTGTTACTGTTTCAGTGTAAAATGGTCGTTCAGTACTGTATCTGAAACTTTAGGTAAAATAAATAAATAAATAAATATCTACTTTATTATTTGCGCCTCGTATTTTGTTTGTGGTAATTGCAATATTAATCCATTACTGATAACTGTGAACCTCCGTGAGTCTCGAACTAGTATTCAAGTTTGCCTTGCTGACCTCTATGCGATGGCACACTGCAAGTTTTTCCTGTAAAATAGGCAACAAAACCTGGCATCCAAACAAGACAAGCTCCATTCCACAGCTCAGATTTCACAATATTACACGTCCAAAGTCTCCCGTCTTTTATCTCGCCATTGAGCCGAAAAACCATTGGCTAATTCTACTGCTATAATTTGTGAAATTATTAGGGTCCAAACTTTAGTTGACACACATTTTCTGCCTTTTGGTGCTTTGGTTACTTCGTAATTCACCACTTGTCGGACTTCTCAGGAAAGCATCCAAGATATCGTGGTCTGTTTGCAGGATTTCTTTCAACCTATAATTTCTTGGAATGAAACATCATTATTTTTTCTTCTCACAAGCTTCGGTGGTATACATACATTTTAAACAGACTTTCACCTGATACAGCTTGTAGGCCGAGCTACACCGAAGTTTAAAACGGTGGTCTTTTGGCAAAGCATAGGACAACACCATACAACAACTGGAGTCAAGTACCGCCTTGGTTTGCATCAAATCCGCTCTAAGAGTAAGGTCTAAAATAGTTTAGTTGATCCTCTGAATTTCCAGCCTCGAGGAAACTAGGAGAGTGTCCTCCTGAGATTACAGAAATTGGCCCCTTGATACAGCAAATTTGTGTACATACGTGCATAACCCAGACAGCGCCAAGGTTGTTTACTTCTTATTTGTACAATTACATACAAAAATTGTAGTTACAGGACTTTTACAATATTTTTAGATTTTCTTTGTATTATGTAAAACAACTCAAATTATTATCCATTATTTTTTTAAAAGATATGAGCTAGAAATACCTCTACATTTAAAATATGATAAAAATAAAGCATTTTAAATATGTCAAGTAATGGAGTTGATCACAGATCACTTCTACAGATGATTCAATCCTTGATTACAAAGTGAGTAGTTGACTAGGGAGGTAGGTGAGAGCCTAAAAGTAATTCTAATTGAAAATAGAAATATTATCTTATAATTTCACACGTGAATGTTTCTGAGAATAAAAGAGCTCTATGTAGTGGGTGATGATGGTTGTAATTTTCTTAAAACGACTTAGTATAATTACTATATTTTCTCAGGTCAATGGCAAATATGTAGAAATCATTACAACACAAGAAAATTGAAGATTTCACATAATCAATTATCTGTTTTAATTACGTTATTTAAAAAATATCATTTCCTTCCTCGTATTCATACACTGTATATATGCTGTTTTTTTTCTATATTTATATTAATTGAATGGTGAGTCTGCGATTTGGAATTTATTGTGTACAAATCCCTTTTTCTTCTTCCAGTATGCCCTTGTTGGTTGTAGGTCATCCCTTTACTTCCAGTAAATATCCGGCTTTTACACCCAAAACGAAACATACGCCAAATCTCTACAACTAATAAATCTCGAGTTGGGATTTTTTCAGCACAAATTAAAGGTCCACTCTCAAATATAAAAATAACACTTTTTAAAAACAGTTATGCTAACAAAACATATAATGCTCACGTTGATTTGGTTTGTATTTGAAGTACTATATTTCGGGTAACAATTCATTCTAAAGAGGGGTAGTGGAAGCTACAAACCAACCTCCTTTCATGTATTATGCCAGTATGCATGACAATTTTTCTACTTTTCACACTATGTTGACACAAATATTCAATGCCAGCTGAAAAGCTCTACCCCTGCGTACATAGGTTGTTCGCCAATGTACTATATACATGTAAATGGAGGGCTTCGCCGATGGCGTAGTGGTAACGTTGTTGCCTTGTAATCAAGGGGCCCCGGGTTTGATATCTGGTGGAGACATATTGTGGATAGGTTGATTGATTGAGTTGCTTTACTTTACTTCGCTTATCTGCCATTTTTGGCTAATTTGCGAGGATGGGGATGAGTGATGACATGATGAAATTGATGAATGGACACTCAATAACATCCATGCCCAGGCCGGGATTCGAACCCGGGACCCCTGGCATCGGAACGCAATGTCCTGACCACTCCGCCATAGGGGCCGGCTGCACAGCGGTTCGGATCCCACTTTAAACTGTAGGTCAATTCCCGATTAGACTATTTCTGCATAAGGTGGACTTAAAACATCAATTCAAACTCAAACATGTAAATGGAATCAAATATTCACAGCGTTTTTGTAGAAATGGAGTGAATATTGCAGTCACGTGGTCCTGCAACATACATGTCCTGGTCTCTGAGATGGGTTGGTCGGCGTTTAGGAGGAATGATTCCACAGCATATTTACTTTAAATGTGTGGAATTCATTGTATTTTTACTGCGTTAAATAATAAGCTAGAATTCATAATTATCTGCTTTCCCGACACCATTAAAGCCCGTATCTGTCTTCCACTACATTTGCATGGAGGTGAGGATTCATATTTGTCACACTTTTCTTCCTAAGTAAAGGGGGAAGCTAGAAATAATCCTGTTAGGATGGGCTTAGACTTCAGGTGGAAAGCAAGCAGGGCATTTCATTAAAAGAGGATCAAGCATGAAGCCCTACACCGTGTCTTGCTTACTCCAGAACAGCTCCCACGCAAAACCCTCAGTGGCCAGAATAGCTCGCAAGGCCATTTGCGTCTACACTGCGAAATTAATGCTATTTCTTATGATTTACTTTATTTTACTTCGCTTTTGTGCCACTTTTGGCTAGTTGCGAAGATGGATACGAGTGATGATATGATGAAGTTGATGAATGGACACTCATAAACATCCATGCCCAGGCCGGGATTCGAATCCGGGATCCCTAGCGTCATAGCGCGATGTGCTAAACACTCCGCAAATTCATGCTTTGTCTTGCTGTGAGAATTTTACATAATTAGTCAGAAAGGATTCAGAATCGAAATCAATTTGCAGATATCTGGTACACTCTCCTTACTTAGTACTCCGGCAGTTTGCTTCTTAATACAGCGTATTTGCAACACATTCAATTCATCCAACATGTCATAACCAGGGAACGTATTTATATGTAAATACATATTTATGTATGAAGTTGAAATCAGTTACATTTTGTGTTATCCTTGGACATCATGGCATGTAGACCCGAAAAATTCAGCTTTTATTTTCCATATTTTTAGATATATTAGGTTTTGGCTCATATTTAGTTATTTCTACATATCTTTTCCATATTTCATAAAATTTCTCAACGTAGTATATTCTGTATTCGCTCAATAACTACTTGTCCCCAAGTGACCGAAAGAGTTGGGCGAATTTCTTGTGAATAACTGACACATTTGAAATACACTCCCATTACTTCTTGTGATATTGAACAGAAAGAAATTCACGTTCGAACACTTGCATCAAAATTTTGTTATTCATTGTCTTGGAAACAGAAAATGAAAACACAATTTGTGTTTTACTAAAAATGTTATTTTCAAACGGACCGTATTTTATGTAGCTCGTGTAGTGTCTTGCATTATTAAAAAGGTCATTTTTTACAATTTTATGTCCATATTGAACTCCATATTTTGGTGAAAATAACTAAATAGTATGTATTTACATATTTAGAATATTTTTACTACATATAAATCCGTTCCCTGGTCAAAACTTTTGCACATTCCTGCAATATAATATACCTTCTTATTAATGAAGAAGAAAAACTCCTAACCGTGTGTACAAAGAGTGAAAAATAATCGATGTATACTGTATAAACACAACGCATTAGTAAATTCGTTGTATATGAGTGTGTGTGTGTGTGTGCGTTTCTTTAGAAGGTTAGAATCTTCCTGAGGAAAGATAGCGTAATGGCAACTGTGGCAATGTAATCGATAGTGTGATCCTGGAACACACTTTGAATACATTCTAATACAAGCATAATATGAACCGATGAAATGGACAAGACGCCAAAGCAAGATAACTGAAGTGTGTTATAGCATTTGAAGAAAAGTAATACGAAGAAGATAAGGGAATAAAATAATGTGTAAATACAGTTTGGCTGAATGTGTGAATGCAGTTGGTCACCACTTTGAACAACTCTTAAAACACAGGTTAGTTATTCGTTATGCAATATAAATATAAATGTCTGCATACTAAAGATATATGGTAAAAATAAGCGGGACGTTACAGATCGAAAATGCCGGCATATGGCCATGCCTCGCCGTCTGCAGTCACGCGCTATCTTGGCCCCGAGCCAAATTGAACGCACTATGAATTGGAAGTGACAATAGGAAGCAAATTATAACTCTAAAACAGTTCGTGACGTCCAATGAAAGGTTCAAATGTCAGAGTGTTTTTAATAAGGTAATTACATTAGAATATGCACATGCTGTGAACGTTTGTCGGTTTTGTTCGGTGACACCTTGTGTGCGAAGTCAACGAAGAATTGAGATGCTCCAAATAATACTAAAATTACAGTGAACGTAAATGTATCCTAATTGTATTTTCATTATTTTTACTTAAAAGCCAATGTGTAGAATGGTAGCCGGACAATTGCTATGAACACAGTTAAAAGTGAAAGGACGGGCGGACAATTGCGATGATATTCAATCAAATTGAAGGGTGACTTAACACGCCGTATAATACCTCTTACAAGAAAATTATGTGAAATATTGATATTTTCGGCTGGGAATTTGGTTCAATCAAGTTTTTGAACATGGGCTAGAGCCAACAGACACCTTTTGAAGTCACCCGTTTCTTCATATGTGCGAATACACTTCCCAACTCTCTCGTCGATTTAAATGTCACGCTTCTTCCTTTTCTGACCTTCTAGATTAAGTTCCATCCGCATGTACTTGATGCAAATGTCTTCTGCTTGGCTCTTGAGGCAGGCCAGAACATCATGAATTTTTGGATGCGGTCTCCCAAGCCACCTATTTATTTTGTTGTTCCAACCTTGTACAGCTTTATTAGTTTTGTGGCGCCTTTGGTTAGGTTCGGTTAGGTTAGGTCCTGATCGTCGCAATTGTCCTACCATTAATTTGTAAAATGACCTTCACCGTCAAAAATCATCGCAATTGTCCGCGATTTTGGCTTGATCGCAATTGTCCTCCATCGCAATTGTCCTAGATTCGTGTAGAATAGGACACTGGCATTTAAGAATTCTGTTAATTTTTTTTAAAATATGTACCGGAATTAGGTGAGTGCACTACCAATAGATAATAGTAATCCGTTTAATTAGCATACTAGTCTAATTTGAATTTGGTAAGTTAATTTCATTAATCAACAGTAGAGTTTTTCCAGGAATGGCTAGGAGAAAACGATTGCTGAGTTTCTATAAGGCTGTCGTGGACAGATTTTTAGATAAACTAATATTTACCAGGTTAAAATAAATTCGTTAGCTGTAGCTTTAAGAGTTTCTGAGGTACCGCTTGTCATGAACAGCAGCAGCTCATGAATGGGAGACGGACGAGCAAAGGGAGAAAACGTTGGAAAAGAGGAAGAGAAAAGAGTAAGCTGTCGGCATCCAGTAAAAGTATTGGCTTCTTCTTCCTCTTGCAAGTTTGAGTAACCAAAGCCCGTTCTGAGACCACAAAAATTAATAACTCCATCGGCGATATGGTCCTCCTCTTCTCCCCCTCCTCCCACCTCTCCCTTTTACCCTGTAATTTAATAATTGTCCATGCAAACTGGTATTTGGCATCCTCAGAACATGTTGATTCCACTTAAACTGATATTTTAAAACTTCTTTCCCTACTGCTACGACCGTCCATTTATTGGCGCTGTATTAAATTAATATTGTAGTCAGTTTCGAAAGAAATTTCAAATCACGTATGTGGGAAGTTTATATGCTTAGAAACTGGTTTGTGAAGGATTCCTTGATATTAATGGTTTAGCCAAGAAATGCCTAATGTTTATATGCTGGCCCCCGTGGCTATCGCACATCGCGCTCCGACGTCATGAGTCCCGGGTTCGAATTCTGGCCTAAGCATGGATGTTTGTGAGTGTCCATTCATTAATTTCATCATGTCATCGCTCATCCCCATGTTCGCAAATTAGCCAAAAGTGGCACAAAAAGCGAAGTAAAATAAAACAATTCAATCAATCAAACTCTTACCTTTGAGCCTTTCCTTTCGAGCGAAATACGTTAATAAGTTGCATTTCGAGACATAAAAGTTATTCTTAGTATTAATTAACAATGTCAGTTACAAAAGTAATACTTAGTTTTTTGTGTTGAAAACACGTACATAATTTTTACAATGTCGGTGTCTTAGAAATACTGCATGGCACAATAATTGTGCTCAATATGAAAATTACATAAAGAAGAAACTTCAGCTGTGAGATAGAACATCTAACACTTATCGAGCTTGGCTGAGTGGGCGGCCGTGTCTATGGCATGTCCAGGAATTGTGTGTGTTACATAACCTTAAACAAGAAGTTTAGAAATCTTTGTAAGCACATGCCCTATATTTTGCCATTTTCTTACCATCCGTAAAGGCTTATTTTAAAAAAGGAAATCTTGGCCAAAGATGGGGAAGTGCATGCGACTGATGAGTAAGGTTGTGATGTAGCAAAATCATTGTTTGTACGTAAATATCTGTAATCTTAGCAACACAAATGTTCAGGGCTGTGGGAAAGCAACTGCATAAACGTTCTATTCGATTCCACTTTGTAGACCTCCCCGATGGCACAGTGGTAGCGTCGTCGCCTTGTAATCAAGGGGTCCCGGGTTTCATACCCGGTGGAGGCACATAGTGGTTCGGATTCCACTTTACACTGTAGGTCCAGTCCCGATTAGCCTTATTGTGCATAAAGCGGACTTAAAATACTAAATCAACCAATCAACCAACCATTCTACTTTGTGCACAGATAACCTAATCGGCGCTGGAGCTACAGTGTAAAGTTGTCTAAAAACCACTATGTGCTTCCAAAGGGAGAGTTTTTCCGCTGAGCCATTGGGGAGCCCAAACATTTTATTAAAAAGTTATTCGCGAGTCAGATATTCAAGTAGTCCACTTAAAAGAAAGTTTATTTTCAGATTCCTAATACCCAAGATATAACATGTATATGCAAGTGTATCTTGCATTTTCTGTGTTTTTTTCCTTAGTTGCTATGTTTCCTCCCTAGGTTAATCACGGAAATGATGAGGAATGTTGTTTAGAAATAAAGAAATAAAGGTGGCATGCAAGTTGCCATGGTGTAACTTACCACAGTGCTTATTTATCGTTCATTTTGCCAGGGTCTTGTCTATTGGATTAATCTCTCTGCAGGTGCGGAGCAAGTTCCCGTGGTCGAGTGAGTGATGTCACCTGTCAGACTGAGCATGGAAAAACATAATGATTTTTTTTAAAAAAACACACAGGATTAGCTCCATACTCCAAGGCGGTTCTGGGAAGAACCTTGTCGTTTTATTTTCCGAGCAAACAGCACGTCGTACATGTAGAATTTTCATTCGTCCGTATATCGTCAAATAACTATGTACAATCCGAATAAAGCCATTCTCATTACTCCAACTTTTGTTCATGGCTCAAGCTTTTGAGACATTTTTTAAGATCTCCGCCATTTTCTAGCTTTTCAAGGATACATTGCAACCGTTCGTCAAGATGGATGTAGGTTGATTTTCTACGCTTCTGAGGAATACAATCCAAGTCCTGTCTCCTAAAAGCGTGAAAACTAGATGAGGCATCTGCTTTTAGTACACTTACAAGCTGCAAGATGTGTGGTGTACTCTGGATATGATGTGGTTCAACTTATTATGCTAACCCTCCTCTGGGTTGTTTGTTCGGTGCTTTGGCCATTGCAATTCCAAATTTTCGTTGGAATGTTTGGATTATCCAGCCATTGTTCTATGAAATAATTGTTCAACTTTCTGACTTTCTGCCCAGATGGGCAGTCCTCCATGGCGAGGAGCAACCTTCATCAATACGGCTTCTGGGTACTAATGCTAGTGCACTACACATCCTAACATGACGGCGTACGTCTTCATTGTGAAGGTATTCTTCGGCGAGGCCTATATTCTGAAACTTCCGTCAGATGCTCTGGTTGAATTGGTAATTTTAACCAGAAACCTGGGAATCGGGGAACGTCGCACGTAATTCATTGATTGCTGCAAGTTCAAGATATATGCCGAGGGCTTTCCTTCTAACACCATTTCTTCTGAGGATATGATGGAATAGAGGTTACTAGATTCAGACCTTGGTTAATTGGAGCAGCCATTTCTTCTTTGAAGATAGCAGACACTGATGTAAGGATCTCTTCTCGTGTTCCCTTCTTTCAGTTCTCTAGTCGCTTCCTTTATCTCACTGACACGCCAGGTACGCACTGGTGATCTCTTTCCACAATTGCCATTTCACCTTCGGTGAAGACGTTTGACTTTGCTAGTTGTTGTGAACTCCATAACAATGTTTATGCAACCACGGAAACACTAAGAGTGAGAATTAAGCATCAGGCGAAATTCTTCTATATCGTAGTTACCCACCCCCCGCCTAGCGACGTCACACACTCGACCTTGGTAACTTGCTCCGCATCTGCAGAGAGAATTACCCGATAATAACACCGTGGCCAAATGAACGATAATAAGCACAGTGGCAAGTTGCACCGTGGCAACTTTGCACGCAATCGAAATAAACACCCACGCCAAAAAGCCAGAACTCGAGCCTGGAACCTTCGGTGCGAGGTGTGTTTCTTATTCTTACTATGTCTGTGCGTTTTCATTGGATTCACGGTATTTCGTGAGTTGGTTTGAACAGTCAAAGTAAATAAACCAGATAGATGGAAGAGTGGAGAATCGTTGCTACGGAAGCAATGAGAAAATATCCTTAGCTTCAATAGAGAACCTCTTGTGAAGATCAAATGCCAGGAAATCAATATTTTATATATATATATATATATATATAATATACTCCATTACTGACAAAAAAGAAGAAAAACTTTTGCTCTTGGTCGGGACCGAACTTGATCCTCGCTGATGAAAGCTCTGTAGACTAACCAACACTCTATCAATAATTCTACACTTTCTTTTTTTCCAGTCAGTCTGTTTTCTCCTCAACACCTGAAGAAGAAAATGGATTTTAATTTATCTCACAATTGTTTCATTGTCTATTAACAGAAATCACGTAGACCCATTTTTTCTTGTAAAAAATCCCATGTTTCGCACATCGTGCTTTTTCATTTAATGTTATTTGGACATTCACTTGGGAGTTAAAACTTAGCTTTGTGTGTTTGTTTTCACGTGCATGTGTATGAGAAGAGTGGTGTGCACGTGTATTGTATGTTTTCTAAGTAGCTATTATTTACGTCGAGTCTATTAATATAATTGTAAAATATAGAATTTACAGTAATGCAAGGAGTAAAAATATCAAGCAAATCCGTCAGGTTCCCAAATAGCATTAAACAAATAAACATAACGTGGACCGAGTATTATTCCATTTCGAGAACACGATTTATTATATCCGACAATGTTCATCTCGTATTTCTCTTTGGCATCACTGCTCAATTTACTGAGATGTATTCCCGTGACTGGTACACAAGCCGCAGAATAGCAATGTTGGTTGGGTTGCACAAAAGGCGCTTGGTGGTCAGCCATCGAGGGCTTACCCTTTAAATAGCCTCGTTACAACCCAGAAGTGACCGTGACTGTACTATTCGATAACTTGTGATGCAGATTCTTGATTCATAGATAGAGTTATATCGTCCGAGTACTATAATCAAAGGGTAACACCTGACATTTCGTGGAAGTCAGTCAAACATGACTCTAACAGGAATACAAATCAAGATAATAATTTTTAAAGTGACCAGCGTTGCTTGTAATTGTTCGAGACAATGTTCATAATATTCAACTCTTCGTGAATGTATCCGATTAAAATCATGTGCAATGGGATGTGAACGTCTCACTCTACACGTCAGTATGATCTCCATGCTGACACGTTAGAGACATTTTAAAGCATTTTTATGACACCTCGAAGAGGAGGAAATGGGTACAAGCATTCATTTATAACTTTTTACTGGTTAAAGATACGTCGGAAACACCTTCACCACTGCATTTCTCGTAAAATTCTAGCCTGATTTGATATATCCTATCATCCACTTCCCATTTAAAATTTTTGAGTTGAATTCAATATGGGGGCAACAATATGGCGGACCTATGCTAGATTTAATAGCATTTTTTTGTGTACACTCTTGCTTATCGACGTTATCCGGTTAAAGTAATTATGCCATATAAATAGGAAAGACAATCCGCATGTATAAATATATTTCACGACTGAAGGTAGGTATGACTGAGTGGTAGACGTGAGATCCAATTTCGATCCCAGGCAGGAACATGGTTCTTGCTTCATCTATGTGGCTTCGGGATGCATTAAGCCTCTTATTAAATTAGCACGCTGCTAATGGGAGCCATACAGGAATTCTCACAACAGCTTTGAAGTGACATGGTCTGTTTCTATCTCTGAAAGGTATACTTCTGCCTCATGCGTATCATGGCGGTTTAAAAAAATGCGTATTTTCAATATTTGATGTGAAGGAACATATCGCGAGCCCCTGGGTAAAATTAGAATGCGAGACCCCATCTGTTAAAATCTCAATGTGAATCGAACAAAATCTTTAGAGATACGTCAGCAAATTATATAACATAGATAAAAATAATAATAATAAATTACTGACGAAAATGACATTTAAGAATTTTATTCACCTAAATGATTTCTCTGTTTTTCGGGAGCTGAAATTTGAACCTGTAGGAAGTAAGGAGAAAACTGCTAATAATACCCATGTCCTCATTGAGTTGAGAACAATGCAACCATTTAAATGCCTCACCCTTGTTTCGTGGCAGTTGGAGGTGCATTGTTGTTTAAATATTAAAATCGTGAGTGCAAGGTGAAGAGAAATAAGAAAAGACAAGACAAAGTGGTTTTTATTCAATAAAAAAATGCCCAACCAAGTCATCGTGATTTCTTGCGTAAATGAGAAATATGACAATCATTTTTACTTTTTTCGGGGCCCTTAGGATTAGGGCCCACCCACCTGTATGTTACGCCATTGATTTAAGGTATTCATTCAAATTAAAACATTTAACTGGAATTTAAAAACAGAATGTTCTAATTTTATTGCCCATGAAAATTAGCCTATTCCATATTTCTTTCTGATTTCTATTATTGGATTTTTCGTATCAACCCTATGGAACGTGAGCCCCCTTCAGGTGCAAGGTTCCGGGCGTCCACCCACTTCACCCATATCTTGCTAGGCCATTGAGAATCAGCACAATGCACATCTTCATGAAATTGCCCCACAGTTAATCTGGTTCCAAGAACTTTGTGTTTTAGGAGAACGTGATTTTTATATATATATACGTATATATAAAGCTCGTCTGGGATTGTTGTAATTTGTACTTACACACATAAGGTAAGTAGTATATGACATTAGGATATTAAAGAAAGACAATTATTGTGATTTTTAAAGTATATTACTGTAAGTATTTGGCGGATACTGTTACCAGTGAAGACTGATTGTAATTTATGATAATGTTTGAAAGGGAACTATTCTGTTCCAGGGATTATATTTTTAAAGATATCTGTGTGTTGTGTAATTTGTGTATAGTTTTCTAATTTCGCATCACGTTTATGCCACTATTGTCTATTCAGGAAAAAAATATGCTTAAATATATGATTGCATAAGATGTTAATAAAATATTATTCGTTAGTTACAAAGCCTAGCCTATTAATGGTATTCATTCATGCTCGAAGATAAAATTCAAATAAAGTTTTCCACTTTTTTCTTTATTTAGAGAGGGTAAATTTTTATCCCTTACTTTGAGTAAAATTTAATAATAATAATAACCTGTGGCGCAAATGCTCATAAGGGCCGAGGCCTGCCAGCCTCAATCTCACATACCTCAGTACAGGTGGGTTACGTGGTTACGTGTGGTCAACACGACGAACCTCTAATTGTTGGTGAAGCGGATAACTCTATTTATTCGCAACTACTCAATTTCATCCGGATCGTGGTGGCCATTGGTCGCATGCACTGGCCGATAGCACAGGAGAAAAATTGTTACGATCCTCTCAGGAGACTAGAACCACCACAAAGCATTGTGCCTTAGACCGCACGGCCACTGCGGAACTACTTTGAGTAAAACTTTTCAAAAATGTCAAGATGATCTAGTTTTCGGGAGTTTTCAAGCACAATTATACATTATTTTATAGTACAGGATTCACATACAGTAAATGTCTAATTGAACTGCAAATGTGATTAGTAGCTGAGGCACATTGTTATATCCCAGTTGAGTGAAGAATGGAACAAAATTCTGGAAAGCCGGATTCGAATATTCAAAGTAAAATTTTCGCCGAGTTCAAAATGTAATGCATTTTCTCTGAATATTTAAGAATATATATTTTCAGCTGTTCTTGGTGACATTCTAATTTCGTCAATATATCACTTTTCTGAAAAATATTCCTCTAATAAGGACAAGAAAGAGGAAAAATTTCCTGTAAAAAGGAAAAAAAGTTAAAATTATTGACAGAAAAGGGAAAAAGGACTATTGTTTTTTTTTTGCACTCCGCTAAAAATTCCATTTTAAATGAAAGCGTAATATAAGGGTCTTTCATTAAGAGTGATACTTTTTAAATTTTTTTAAAAAAAATAAACCACTCAACGTATCAAAGTAAATTGTGCTTTATTTTGAAGCTTAGACATTGCAGTTATGTTCTGAACAAAATATCGTTCAAATGTCCACCACGGCTTTGAACACACTGACGCACACGAAGCTCCAATTGTAAATCACTCTGGCCAACATTAGTGGCGTTATGTCTGCGATAGCCTGACGAATGTTCGCCTCCAATGTTCCAAAGTTCATGGCTTGTCAACATAGACCTGGGCTTTGATGTAGCCCCAAAGAAAAAAATCCATGGGTGTTAAATCACACGACCGTGGCGGCCAATTCACACATCCACGTCTTGAGATGATCCGGTTGCCAAACTTCTCCCTCAGCAAATCGAGCGTAGCATTTACCTGTGTGGCACGTAGCGCCATCCTGCTGGAACCACATGTTTTCAATATCTATGGTGTCAAGTTCTGGCCACAGAATTTCGCGTAACATGGATCTGTAGCGGTTGCCATTGACGGTAACGATTCTCTCATCATCTCGAGAGAAATAAGGTCCAATGACGCCGCCACGCCATAAACCGCACCACACAGTGAGTTTTTCTAAATGCAATGGCACCTCATGGACCACATGTGGGTTCTTCTCGATCCAATAACAACAATTTTGTGTATTGACGAATCCACTAAGACAACAATGCGCCTCGTCTGAGAAGATGATTTTTCCACTGAAATCAGGATCAGTGGAACCATCGTGTGCGTCGGTGTGTTCAAAGCCGTGGTGGACATTTGAACGGTATTTTGTTCAGAACATAACTGCATATCATTCGTATATAAAAATGGATTAATATATGAATATTGTGCTTTCATTTAAAATAATATTTTTAGTGGAGTGCAAAAATAAACTATAGTCCTTTTTCATTTCCTTTTTTGAAGGTAAAATGCAGCGAATATTCTTACCATCCGTTTCGATAAAATCTTTCTTGCAACATCTTACCGCATTCAATAGCTTGCTGGTTTCACCATTTCACTGACACTTAACACCGTCGTCACTGTCACACAGTTAATCAGGCCCGTAGCCAGGCAGGGGCCAGGGGGGCTCCTGACGATGGCATCAACCCCCTTGACATTGTATTTTGTGTAATTTGTTTCCAGTGAAGAGTGAAAATGTAGACAGCTCACAACTTTAAGGATTAATCCACAGAACATGAACAGCAACTATTACATTCCCTCATCTTGTTTATGAGCACAAGTCTAAGTAGTTGCAAGTATTTAGAAGATTATCTAGACTTTGGAAGCTCTTTCATAGGGGGCTTCTTTATCTATGCCTTCATTGTCCCTGTTGCAACTTCCCGTTTAGAGAGAAATGTGTGACTTTGATGTCATCATGCAGATTCCCTTCGCATCTGCATCAAATGTCAACAGCTACCAAGTTTTGGGAACGAAGGGGAGTGTCATTACTTCGGCCGGGGGTGAAATGTACTGTAGGCAATGTGATTGAATATTGTGCGTTTGTGTGTGATATACATATCTGTATCATCTAAAGTAGTATTGAGTGTGCAGTGGTCCCCAAAGTGTGCGCCGTGGCTGGGTTTTAGGAGCTCCGCAAAATGTTACATTATTTTCACTGAAATGATTGTTCCAAATATTTGCTTATTTAGTACTTTTTACATGTAAAATGTTTCTGCATTTAAAATATGTGTATATTTTTTAACTAAGACAAACAACCTAACCACACTAATTGGGCGTTGCAAGTGCTACATAGGCGCACATTCTGACTAGGGCGCCGTGTTAAAATCTTGAAACACTAAGGGCGTCGTGAAACGAAAAAGTTTGGGAACTTCTAATGTAAGGAATGATTTCACTATGAATCAATTAGCAACTCAAGAGATGGTTTAAAAGATGTAGAAAAATGTAGTATCTGTATATTTGTAAATTTTATATAAGTTAATGATCCCGCTTCTCACAAACACAGATCTTCATTTAGTACTGTTATTTTTTTAAAAAAAATTGACTTGGTTTACAAATCCCCCCTTATAACCAGTGAGCCCCCCCTGGAGATAAATTCTAGCTACGGGCCTGAGTTAAGTAAAAAAATTATGAAAACTTCACAATAAAAGTCTAAATCTAGCAGATAAGTACACTTTCAACCCAACAGGCAAACGCTTACAATGCGTTTGTTTCTGCTTAAGCCCAGATCGCATTGTTTCAACAATCGCTGCAACGTATTCCCAACACTCATGGAGGGAAGGGAAGATACAAGGCGCTTGTTCTTTCTTTCCTCTAAGCTTCACCAAATAGACAATTGAAGCATTCCACCGAATAACGCTGTATGGCACTTTTGGGAATATGCTGGGTTACCAGTGAAATCATGCTGCTGCCCTGCGGCTACACGCTACAAGCTGGCCAGTCATGAGGTTGGATGTTGGCCAAAGATTGCTACTGTGTTTGCATAAGGTTTTATGTTTTTTCTACTGTAGGCAAGTAACATACAACAGGTTGTATCCGTTGTTCTCGCATTCACTGAAATGTGCCATACAGCGTTATTCGGTGAAATGCTTCAATTGTTGAATGTTTTGTGCAGGGAAAAAAACTGTAGTACAAAATATTTGATATCTTGTCAATAAAGGGTACCAAGGAATATATTTTTTTTTAAAAAAAAAAAGGGGCAAAAAGGAATGTAAGCTGAAAACTTGTCAATAAAGGTGCCAGAAAGGAAAATGTTTTTAAAAAGGTTAAAAAAAGGAATGTGAGATGAAAAATGGAAAAAAAGGGAAGTCAAAACCATATAATCTTGTTGGTGGAAGATAATTATTAACACTGTTGTTATTTATTCCATGATCCGTGTCGAAAAAAAAAGACTTCCCTTTAAAATCCGGTATCTATGAATCACTCAGGATTTACTTTCAAGTCTCTGCTCTAACATTGCTGGAATAATTCCTTGAATTGCAGGAATCCTCGGTGCATAAACGGACGCTGCCGGAATATCTGTTTTAATTGTAAATGGCAATTTTGCACACAAGCCCCATTGTGCATTTGAGCTTTCGTCACTTCGCAGTTCACACACAAACAATATAATCCCAACGCTGTAACTTAATAAGGATTCTGCATCCAATGTATTGTATGGATTTTCACATCATCTGTAGCGCTTTGGAATCTAGTGACCGGTTCGCATCACATCGGCATTAGTTATTCTGCTATTGTATCCTCAAACTCATCTCTAAAGCCATAGTTTATCTCACGGTATAAGGAAATATGAAGTCTACTTTATGTACATCCTCTATATGAACCGTTTTACGTTGAATCTGAACCATGTACTAAAGTTCCTCATCTAAATTACATGTGATGGCTTTAAATCAAGGCTAGGTGTATAATCAAAAAGTAAAGTAAAAGTAAAGTGCTCCCCTGTTCATAGCATCACGCCATGAAGGCGTAGAGGGGGTATGGGGGTAACGCCCCACACTTTCTTGATCCGGTCGTGAGTGGGGGTCCCTGACCGCCTTTACCCCCTAGGGTTTCCCCCAGGTACCCATGTTATTCGACGCTGGGTGGGCGCCGGGGCCGCTTCCATCGTTAGAAAAGTTCCCGGATTTGAACCGGCCGGGGATCGAACCCGGGACCTTTAGCATGGTAGTCAGACGCGTTACCGACTTTTTTTTTTTTTTTTAAAAGGAAAGCCCCCTAAGCGGAAGCTTCCCCCATCACATTCACTCATATCATTTCATTCACATTTCTATTTCAGGACTTTTTCAGGACAGACAATCACAAATACCCATGCCTTACCCGGGACTCGAACCCGGAACCCCTGGCGTTGTAGCGCGCTCTGCTAACCACTTCGCCACGGAGGTCGACAACTGAGCCACCGCTGCCTCGTAAAATCAAAAAGGTGCGTAATATTTAGTAATTTACTTCAGAATGTGTAGTCTATTTTACGAATGTCTGTTCATTAGGTTTATAATTTTTGCGTGAAGGTAATACATATAGACAGACATTAGAAGTGGTTGGCTGGTTGGTTAAATAACTTCGCACTATGCTACAAAATTCTAGGAGGCCTCTCTTTTGCGTAATACTCTAACCGAAGTTTTGCATTAAGTTCACTTTATGTACATTAAGGTAATAGGGACTCGACATATAGTTTAAAGTGGGAACCGAACTGCACCGGGAGTCGAACGAGAGTTTTCTTGATTGCAAGGCGACAGCGTTACAGGAAGTTTCAGGAAGAGTTTGAATTAATATTTTAAGTCCGCTTTATGCACAGATCGGGACTGGGCCAACAGTCTAAAATGAGATCCGAACCACTCAGCAATGTGCCTCCACCAGGTATCGAACCCGGGACCCCTTGATTACCTTACCACTACGCCATCGGGGAGGCCCAGTTTCAGGAAGAGATATGGCAACAACATTGGCAACTCTTGCATAATGAATCGATAAAGATTTCTACGAACAATCTGAAGAATTTAAAGAGATGCAAGCAGAAAAAAATTACCAAAAGAATCGAGGAAAATATCACGTGGGTTTCCCTACCTTCACAAATCTTCGCTCTCGGAGCTGCAGTCTTCTGACGGAACGGGGCAAAAACACGTGTTTGGAACGGAAACTGCGGAACAGTCAGTCGTCGTCACTGATCGTAAAGGGCGACCTGTTGCCGAAGCCACCGACACGCGGAATAGGGAAGGCGCTGACGGAGCCGCCAGCTGAAGGGGCGAAGGGCTCAGCGGAAATGCGCAGAATCGTCTCGCATCTTTACTCGTCCCACGTTAGAGAACTCTGAGGCTTACTTCCTGAATTCTTTCGGAAAACTACCTCAGTTCACACTTAGGAGCATTTCTTCTCGTTATATTTGATTCCAGCTCCAACTTTTGGAGTAAAAGTAACATTTAATCTATTGCTCTCTCCACTTGCAACATATTTCATCTATCAAAACAAAATTGTTTACGTTCTGAAACATGTTTATCAGTTTCGAACTGCATATTGTAACATGGCACATACTTAATTAAAAACGCAAGTTATTTGTTCTCGACTCCAGATTAAGGGAAACAAAAAAACGCTTCAAACAAATACCCGTTCTTATAACACTGGATTTACCGACACAATCGCAATATTTAAATTTCAAATTTAATGACAACAATAATTTTAGAATACAAATAATAACTGACCACACATCGATTGATTTAGTTTATTTTACTTCGCTTTTCTGCCAGTTTTGGCTAATCGCGAAGGTGACAATGTTAAATTGATGAAGGGGCACTCACAAACACACATGGCGGGATCCGAACCCTGGCGTTGCGGTGAGCTGTCCTAACCATTACGCCACGGAGGCCGGCTATTCAATCATCGATAGCCTCACTCACCAGTTAAATATTGTTCTGGTCCAAAGAACGGGAAAAATAAACAAATCAAATACCATGAATCAAGCAATATTTTTCTTTTATTATATGTATGTTATATTGTCATCCAAAAAAAAAAAGAAGTGAAATTAAAAGTAGAGGGTACCGTTAAATTCATGCAACAGATGCTCTGTTATATTTTAAGGCACCAGAGCTTAAGCGCATATCCTCGAATGTATGTGGGTGGAGGAGGGCTCACTTCGCCACCTCACGTTTTTATTTTGCATCATAACGAAAATGCATACATGCATACACAAATATAAAACTCTTGTTTCGACTCCGCATGCCTTAGAAAATAGAATCCCTATCTTATATTTATGCAACCACAGAGCACAGATTCACACATGCCGCTGGTATATTTCTCCTGCACAATACGTACAGAAGATATTCATGGCACGAGAGGGTTTTTCAGGCTTCAATGTATGAGCTCATCCCTTTCTCTAAATTATGTACGTATCGCTATTCACCTATATGTACCTATTTAATTGATGCAGTTGCTCTAAATGGAATTTATGAATTTCGTCCACATGTCTTCACTAGAAGGCAAATCTCGCTTTGCTTGGCAATTGTGAATCTGTTCTTCATGGTTGCGTATAGCAGAAAAGTGCCGTGATGAGTCGAACCAGGAAAGCATTGAAGCAAAGTGTTTCTTCTACAGACCACATAATATAACATAACATGTTAGATATATTAACTCTCTAAAACACTGAAATCGTAATAAGATTTTTTGAGAAATTACCTTGATGATAGTAAGGAAATATTTTGGGAATTTCGTATATTAATGTTTTTCCACTAACTAACTAACTCTCTAGCCTTCTTAAACCCGAAGGTTCATGGTTGCAGCAACACAGGCCTTCCATCTGTCCCTATCTTGAGCAAGTTCTATATACTCTTTTCCATCCCTACCGATTTCCCTTAGGTCCATCTCAACGTTGTCCCTCCATCTTCGTCTTGACCTTCCTACAGGTCTCTTACCATCACGTTTCCCAACAAGAATCCTGGAAACTCCTCTTTCCTCTCCCATTCGTGCCACATGGCCTGCCCACCTAAGTCTTATTGATTTAATTATTCTAATAATATCTGGACATGAATACAAATTATGTACTTCTAAATTATGTAACCTTCTCCACTCACCTGTCTCCTCATCCCTTTTAGGTCCAAAGATTTTCCTAAGGATCTTATTTTCAAATACTCTCAATTTATGTTCCTCTTTCAATGTAAGGGACCACGTTTCACATCCATATAATACTACAGGCAAAATTACTGTTTTGAATATTTTAACTTTTAGTTTCTTAGATATTAAACAAGAAGACAAAAGTTTATGAAGAGAGAAGTAACATGCATTTCCTGAATTAAGCCTACTTTTTATTTCCTCTTTAATATCATTTTCATTTGTTAATATTACTCCTAAGTATTTGAATTTGGAAACGTGTTCAAACGAGTTGTTATCAATAACTAGATTTTGATTATTACCTAACACTTGGTTTCGGCCTGTAAGCATATATTTAGTTTTCTCTTTGTTAACTTCCAAACCTATCTCTTTAGCAGTTTTGAAAAATATTTTAGCATTATTCTTAATTGTATTCACATCATCCGCCAGTAAGTCTACATCATCTGCATATGCTAACAACTGAGTCACACCATTTAATTTTAGTCCTTCGTTAGTTTATTTTACCTTCCTAACAGCATATTCTAAGGAAAAATTAAAGAGCAAAGGAGATAATGCATCTCCTTTTTTTTAACCCATCATGAATTGTAAATTTGTCAGACATATTAATACCCACACGAATTTTACTTTCTGTTTCACTGGTGCATATTTTTATCATACTAACAAGCTTCTTAGGTATTCCAAACTCTACTAATGTATTATATAATTTATCTCTTTTGACCGAATCATATGCTATTTTGAAATCAATGAATAGCTGATGGACATTTTGATTATATTCCCACTTTTTTCAAGTGTCTGTCTGATGTGAAAAATTTGATCTGTAGTTGATCTGTTACGTTTAAATCCACATTGATAATCACCTATAATTTCATCAGCATATGGGGTTAGTCTTGTTAAAAGAATGTTAGATAATATTTTATATGTTGTTGAGTGTGGCCGCGGTGGCTCAGTAGTCGGCCCCCTTGGCGGAGTGGTTAGCACATCGCGCTACGACGCCGGGGGTCCCGGGTTCGAATCCTGGCTCGGACATGGATGTTTGTGATTGTCTATCCTGAAAAGTCCTGAAATTGAAATATGAATGAAATGATATGAGTGAATGAAGTGTGATGGGGGAAGCTTCCGCATAGGGGCTTTCCTTTTTGAAAAAAAAAAAAAAAAAAAAAAAAAAAGTCGGTAACGCGTCTGACTACCATGCTAAAGGTCCCGGGTTCGATCCCCGGCCGGTTCAAATCCGGGAACTTTTCTAACGATGGAAGCGGCCCCGGCGCCCACCCAGCGTCGAATAACATGGGTACCTGGGGGAAACCCTGGGGGGTAAAGGCGGTCAGAGGCGTGATGCTGATCACATCACCCCCTCTCATGACCAGATCAAGAAAGTGTGGGGCGTTACCCCCACACCACCTATACGCCTTCATGGTGTGGTGCTATGCACAGGGGAACACTTTACCTTTTTACCTTTATGTTGTTGAGAGTAGAAAAATTCCACGGTAATTATTGCAGTTTATTTTATCACCTTTTTTAAACACAGGAACAATTATGGATTCTTTCCACTGTTGAGGGATTTCTTCTTTATTCCATATTAAACAAATTAATTTATGAATTTGACATATTAATGAATTTCCACCATATTTAATTAACTCAGCTGGTATTAAATCAATGCCAGGTGCATTGTTATTCTTTAGCCTTTTAATAGCATCCTTAACTTCAATGAAGTTAGGTTCTGGAACTAAAGGTTCTGCTGTGTGGACTTCATTTACTTCTGATTTATCTCCTATATGGACATTTAAAAGGTCATTAAAGTAGTTCTTCCATCTATTTAGAATATCGCTTGGGTCAGCTAGAAAATCACCGTCTTTATCTTTTATCAAGTTTACTTTAGGTTGCCACCCCTTTCTAAACTCATTTACACCTTTATATAAATCTCTGGTATTTTTATTTTTGCTGTTTGTTTCAATTTCGTTAATTTTGCTTTTCAAGTAATCTCTTTTTTTACTTCTAAACGTGCGGTTAACTTCTCGCTTTATTCTATTATAATTGTTTAGATTTTTATCATCAGAGTTATTTAACCACCTAAGTCTAGCCTGATTTCTTATTTCTATTAGATTATGACATTCATTATCAAACCATGGCTTACTTTTTCTCGGTTTATGGGATCCTATACTTTCTTCAGCTGCTGATTCTATTGCATTACGTATGTGCTCCCAATTCTTATTTACGTCTGTTTCATTTATATTTTCATCATCATTTAAATCCCGCAAAACATCAAATCTATTTGACAGTTTAATTTGGTAATCTTTCTTAATTCTTTCATCAGTAAACTTTCCTGTATCAAATTTTATAACTTTTAGATTTTGTTGCTTATGATTTATCACTGAGAGTCTTTCTCTAAATTATAACAATTACTAAATAATGGTCACTGGCACAGTTAGCACCTCTATGTGTACGAACGTCAATTATGCTAGTATGCCTTCTCTTATCAATGAGAATATGATCTATCTGATTATGAGTTTTACCATCTGGAGAAGACCAGGTATATTTATGGATATCTTTATGTTTAAAAGTGGTACTTTTCACAATTAAATTCTTTGAGGTTGCAAAAGTAATCAATCTTATACCATTATCATTACTTAATTCATGAAGACTTTCTTTAACAATCGTGGGTTTAAATGTCTCTTCTTTGCCAATCTGTGCATTACAATCACCTAACAGAATTTTCATATCATACTGAGAAAATTTATCAAAGATCTGTTCTAACTCTGTATAAAAAATCATCTTTAGTATTATCATCTTTATCTTCCGTTGGTGCATGTATGTTTATTAAAATAATTTTACACCACCTACCCTGTAAAACTGCATATGATATCCTATCATTAATAAATTCTACTGTTTTAAGAGCTGAGATAATTCTATTATTTATGAAGAAGCCTGTTCCAAAATTATGATTTTCAGTACCACCATAGAAAAAGTATAATTTTTAGTTTTACAATTCCCTTCTCCTGGCCACCTAACTTCCTGGACAGCTACATACTACTACAGCCACTACATATATATATAACAAGGCCATGCTTTTATTGGCCAAAGGTGAAAAGTAGTGGAATCAGGGTAGAAAGTTGAGTCGGGGGTGACAGTGTGGACAGTTGGGGTGCCAAAAATCGACCTCGCCTGATTGAAAATTTTATCGTGGCTCTTCCTTCTTTATGTAAATATGTGTGTGAAGATAACAAACTTCTATAAGGGACTGTAGGAATAAGTATTATAAACCCAATATGATAATCAATTTCTCAGTCAAAAGTTACATGTGAAAGTATTATGTTGTATAATTACACAATCACAGTAGTACAGTGCATTTTTTGTCCAGCTAATAAAGTTCGATATAACCTGTTGTCAAAGATAGTTATTGTAATTATAATTTTTGAAATGTTAACTCAAGTATATCAGGTCTCAACTTAAAAAAAGAAGAAACAACCCTTTCCTTCCCCACAAACAGAAAGAAATCAGTATTTATGCTTTACTTAGCATTGCCCGGCACTAAATCTGTGAAGAAATCGACGCCTATGCACCTCACCACCTTCCCATTTAAAAATGTTGAATTGAATTCAATATGGTGGGTACCAATGTGGACATCCGCTTGTAAAACACCAATGTGGTTCCTCCTAAGCATAACGTTTTCCTACTATGACCAATTGTACCAAGCCTAACTCCTTTACTTTTCATACGGGATGCTTACGGACTTTTGAATCACGCAATGGACTGGTTCATTGAAGAGCATGAAGACTACAATATTCCCATGCTTTTTCCTCTCTTCTCGCAAATATGGGACTTTGTCAACATGAGATCAAGAATTACACACATGCATTATATATAATGTGTGTGTGTGTGTGTGTGTGTGTGTGTGGGGGTGAGTTCGCAAATCCGTTGTTCCGAGGTGCCCCATGAGATTAAACACCAACGTTCCGAGGTAAAAAAAATAACCGAGGTAAAAATGACGGTACCTCGGAAAGCTCTCCCAATTTTTTGGACTCTACGACCTGTAAATAGCCCAGAAAATTGTTTCCAGCGAAAAGTTATTTTTACCTCGGATATGCTACACACAAACCACGATACACAAACTTGAGGGTCGGGACGGGGGGGTATGTGGCGCTAGTGTAGCTTTTTTTTGACAATTTCGCGATACACAAATGACGGTTATGGTCGTTAGAATTCGTTGCAGATGGCGGGCTCCCATACACAGCGTCAGATGCACTTACTTTCCGAGGTTCGTGCGCATGCGTGTACGGTCGACAAGGACGGAAGGAGAGGGAAATCAGCTAACGGTCCCCAACCACGTGTCTTAGCTTCTAGTTCCAGCTGAAAGAGGGCAGACTCGTCGACAAACCACGAAAGGCATAGCCAGGGGGTTAAAGAGAAACACAGAGCAATGATAGGTGCTGTCGACTGATACACTGGCGGATTTAGCGGGATATAGGGGCGCACGTAGGGTCACATAACAATGACTGAGTATTATGAAGAATGATAATATCAATAACGAAAAAATACATTTTGTTAGCAACATTAAATTGAAAAATCGTATAAATGAAATATTAGTGATAGTGGTAAACGTTACGTCGTTGCCTTGTAATCAAGAGCTCCCAGATTCGATACCCGGGGTAGGTGGGAGGGCACATACTTGTTCGGATCCCAAATAAAAATGTAGGTTCAGTCCCGATAAACCTATCTTTGTATAAATGAACTTAACAACTCAAAAATCATTCACGGATTGTATAAAGAATGTTAATAGTATAGGGAAAATAAAACTATAATACATATTAAATATTACACATATTCATTCGTTCGAGCTAAATATTCCACATTTTTCAATGATAAGATTGTCTTTCTTCTCTTGGATAGGTACTAACATCCAAACTTGTCTCCCGATGTACTTTTCTTACCTGTGCCGTACGAGAAACTTACTTCCCTGTGCGGGGGGCGGGGTTCATAGGCCCACATATAATAATTTATTGATTTTTTTTACTGTTCTTTCTTCATTTTTTGGAAATTCAACACCACTTGCCGGACTCTCTGGCCGAGTGGTTAGCACATCGCGCTGCAAAGCCAAGGGTCCCGGGTTCGATTCCCGCTCGGGCTTGGTTGTTTGTGAATGTCCATTAATCAATTTCATCATTTCATCACTCATCCCCATCTTCGCAAATTAGCCAAGAGGTACAAAACGCGAAGGAAAATAAAATAAATCAAATCAGAAAAATCTTTGTCGTTATCACAGACCCAAACAGCACAGGTGACGTCACAGAAAGCACAGCGCGTCCCGTATAGCGCAAATGTAGCGTTTAGGCTTTATTCACATCTGCGCTCAAGCAACACTCGGGTCATTCATTCTTCCCTAAAGCTCCGCTCACAGTCAGAGGGTATCCACACTAGCGGTCACGGTTCGCTCCGTCAAGATACGATCAACGCGTGTCTGGTGTTGGTTTCCTCCAGACAGAGTACACGGATTTTTCTGTATGAAAAGCCTGTCTATTGTGCTAACTACAATGATTAAGATATTTTCAACAACGGACTTGGCTGTTGCAGCACTGGCGTTAATTAGAAGAAATTGACAAAGAAGAAAAGTAATTGTGAAAGCGGGGATTCATTGACTTGGTTGATTTACTTCGTTTTTATGCCAGTTTTGACTAATCTGGAGGATGAGAATGAATAGTAATACGATTAAATTGATGAAAGAACATCACAATGAACATCCATGCCCAGGCCGGGATTCGAACCTGGTGGCGTAGCACGCTCTGCTAACCACTCTGACAGGAGGTCGGTTATCATAAATATAATGTTATACTTTTGGTTAGAAATCGGCAAACGTTTATTTGCAAGTACAATGTGCAAAACTGTAAATGTCAGCAATGGTAACACTACTTTCTCGATCTAGGTTCGACATAAAAAATTTCGGGCTCATTGTTTCACATCGACATTGTTGACCATCTCTTTTATTAGAAAGTTTCCCACACAACACATGACAAATATACAGCAGGCTGTAAGCCTAGCTTCAAGGACCCGATTGTTACGCGCATCGTGTGGAACGTGGCTTTCCTCGACTTTTTTTTTAAAAAAAAAAAAAAAAATAGGTAGTAATTTTGTATCGTTTTCCTTAAACGAAGAACAAGTTCGTTGTTAATCTTGATTCGGGGCCACTTATCAAAAATGATTTTTCCCTTGGCAGAGGTTCGACCAACCACCACCTCCCTTCCCTTTGCACACACAAAAATGACAACTTGGTTGTACGGGAAAATATGACCGCCAATAGGTTAGCTTCTTGACTTAAGGATTTTAATTGATGCAACGAGATGAAAAAATGTAGTTACAACTAGTGTTTACGGATCGTACTTGTGGTTAGTTCCCTATTTACCTTTCTTTCATTTGCTAATTGTAATTTGGTTGTTTCGGTCAGTTTTTTTTCTTAAATTTATTTTAGTCAGGTTCTTGAAATCACATATTTGGACCAATGTTTTAAAAACAGAACTGAGAGGAAAATATTGTGGGATTTTATTGCTCAATGGCCCCATCAATCAATTTCATAATTACTTGCCTTTTTTTCAGTTGTTACAATAGGTCGTTGCCTTCTGACGGCTCATCTTCTCGCACAAAACTTGGTCACGTATTCTTTGCAACGGGGCTGAACCTATCAGACGTTCACATCAATGACCGAGCTTCGCAAAGTCAAGCTCCTCCTCCTCACGCTCCGGTCAAATATTATTTCCACCTGATCGTGACCGGACCTCGAGCTGAGCGCGATTGAACGAACCTTGACCGGACCATGGGGGGAGGGTGATCCAAGCTTTACTGGAGAGATGTGAATGGTCAACATGTTCTGTGCCGATCAGTGTTCTGTTTTTTAGCCCATTCGTCAAACAACCGATTGGAAATTTTCGGCTGAAAATTAACGCCTTAGCCTCCAATACTATCATAATAATATAAATTATAATCTTATAACATGAAACAAACTCTTCAACAAAGTTTTAATTGTAGTTATAACAACCGACCTATTAAATTCTATTCTTCAACCAATATGAATGTTAAACGGATATTCTTACAGATCACTTTTAACGCCAGTTAAAATATGTTTCTATTTTCAACCAATGGTTGTCGTAATTTCCTGAGCGGAACGGTATGAAAAGATTAATTCCACCCACTTCTAAAGCATACTCTCTGTCTAAAGGTTGTAGTCTGTGAGCGAGTACGCTGATTGGTTGACTGCAGGAGCTCGCCACCGTATGCTCCGGGTTCGAGTCCCGTCAGCCTAGACGTTTTTTTTGTTTTTTTTGTCTCTTCATCCATACAACATAATCAGCATTCATCGTCGCGATAAGCCAAAAGTGGCCAAAAATTTACGTAAAATAATTATAATATACAAATGACTTTTAAAGAACACTGGCCTGGCAGACGACAACGTTTGGTGCTGTCCATAAACTGCATGAACCTCGCCGTCCATCCTCCCCCCCCCCCCCCCCCCGCTTCCCTTCCCCCTTTGAACTGGGGTTCATTTCGTAGGGCTTATAACTGCACAAATAAGTTTCAGCGGTGGCCAATGACATAGCAGCAACTCCCACAACTTTATTTCAAATAAAGTATATACATTTCCTAAAATAACACGTCCGACAGGTTTAAAAGTTTAATGATGTGTAAAGGGTGTGTCGAATTTTGTTGTTCTCTTTGTTCTCCCTCCACCTACGGTATGAATGCACAAATATTACTCAATATTCACTGGCAACTTCTCTAACTGAATGCAATGTATTCGATATATGTTACACGTTTAATAATAATATTATTATTAATAATAATAATAATAATAATAATAATAATAATAATAATAATCAATACATGTTAACTGAATCAAGTGTTTTTGATATTACGTGCTTTCGATCCCCTAGAATCTTAGAAAGCGATGTTTGTGTCTGAGAAAAAACCTTTGCCCCACCCTGGAAGTGGACGCTACTAAACTATTTGGCGCAACTTGCCTAGGAAAGCCAAGTCTTCTCAAGCAGTTTTTCATTGAATGACACGATGTCAGTGTATCGAGTCCCATTAAATTTCAAAGAAATGCAGAACGAAACGATCGCGTACCAAAATTAATAAATAAGCACAAGAAGAATAATCACGAAAAGTTTAAACACGAACGCTTTAAGCGCAAATGGAAAGAATTAAGCGCAAACGAAGTAAAGGTGCAGCTTTTCCCGTGCATTGCGCCATGACTGAAGGCATATATATCATGGTAGTGTGGCCGGGTTCGATACCTGGTGGAGGTACATAGTGGTTCGTATCCCACTTTAAACTGTAGGCCCAGTCCCAAATAGCCTGTCCCAAATAGCCTTACTGCGCATAAGGTGGTCTTAAAACACTAACTCAATCAATCAATCAATCATGTAAGTGTGGAGTTATATGGCTTATGATAATCTAACCTGATTTCTATGTTGTCTCTGCCAGAAAAATGTACGCAATTTTAGGAATACAGGTGACTTTGGACACACTGTCGTGCATGAAGACTCCATTCCGAGACCGAAAGTGAAAGAAAACAATAATAATAATAACGATAAATTGAATTCTTCCCGTTTCTCCAAGATCCAACCTATTTTATTGAATAGTTCTGAACTTTGCGTACGTGTTATAAGCGTCCATATTTATAGTATTCATTTAAATTATGAAACTAATTAGTATATTTACACCTGCTATTTATATATCAAGTTAGCACTTTGCTGAAAGAGTTAAAAGGTGCTTGTACTTAAAATGTGATAAGGAGACAAAGAACAGGCGATTCATTTACAAGGCCATTTAGGGACCTGCAGAATGTTTTAGTTGTTCGGTTCTTCACACGTGGCAGGCCGAGTGGGATGAGATAAGGGGAAACAAGCTGCGAGCTATCAAGCCCATCGCTGCTTCCTCGTTTCGTCCCTAGCGGCGAGAAGAAGTAATATTAAAGCGGCTCCGAATCGGACACAGTCGTCTAAGACATCGACGTTTGCTGCTAGAACTGGGCTCTCTTTTGTGCCGTACTTGCAACGTTGTTTTAAGCGTTCGACACATTCTTCTCGAATGTGCCGATTTTAGTCACATCAGACAGGGATTTAACCTCCCTAAGGATTTGTCATCCTCTTTGGGTGACAATGTCAATGTTTTAGACAATTTTTTTAAAAAAAAAAATTGAGAAGAGCAGGTCTGTTCCACTGCTTCTGTGGTAGTTTTTAAATATCCTTACCTTTCTCATGTGTTGTGTTTGTTTAATGCAGGTTCATTTACAACCTGTATTCTTAACCTTTCTTGAGGGGCTTTTTACACTCCTTTTTTTTTATCTTTTTTTTTTTTTAAATTGAAGTAAGGGTTTTAGATAAGGGAATCTTCCCCGCATTCATTGAAGGGTGCAAAATGGCCTGATGTGCCGACGCACCCAAAAATTTTGATTGAAGCAATCAATACAAGGTGTTAACATGTGCTGTTCCTGAACAGCGATATGTCTTTATATCTAATCATCACGATCTCTCGCACAAACGCTGCGTCATAAAGGAAACAATAAAGAAAGAATCCGGCGCACTACTGTCCGATTAAAAATTATGACTACTCGAGTTTTCACTACAATTAGAAATTTCCATTAGACCTACAGAAATACGAGTTACATCAAATTTAACTTAATGAATTCTGGGGTAAGCTACAGTAACTAACGGTTTTTTTTCGAGTATGTATTAGATTTCTTATCGTCGTGAGAACAAAAAAAAAAGTGCAGCTTTTTGTGTTTTCAAAACAACCGCTCTCTTTGAGATTAACTAAATAAAAACTTATGGTCGAATTGTGATGGTCCACATTAACGCTCGAATAAGCTAAACTTTGGTGTAAATCGTTTTTATGTAGGTACACTGCAACAGCCCATTGAGATACCGGGCCTACCTACCGACTACCGTCCTCACTCCCACCTGCCAAGGAGGGAGTTCATTCAACCAATTTCCTCACGATGTTGAGTGGCCACCGGTCCCATACACTGGCCGAAATCTCAGAGGAAAGTTGCCACGCTTCCCCAGGAGACTCGAACCTTAGTGCATCCCGTAGCCGACCCCAAAGCATCAATCACACCTTAGACCGCACTGCGACGGTGCAGGACTATGTAGGTCTACTGGTTAATTTTTAATGGGAATCCAAACATTATTATCCATAAAGTTTAATCCGACTTTAGACAATCATTTGCTTTCAGGCCACATGCCCAGAAATATTACCAACACAGAGAAAACAGCAATGGCATAATTTCCCTCCTTTCCGTACTTTGAAGCGGCAACGCTGCAGCCATGAACGTCGTCTACCCCCTCCCCTCCCTTGAGCTCCCCTCGCCCACAAGCAAGAAGCACAGCATCGTAGTAAAATAGGAGAAATCCAATTCTGTACATGGGCTAATCTTGAGGTTATGAAACAATTACTAAAATTCTGGTTTTAAAGTCTTGTTAACTACTTTTTCACAGTTTTCCGTAAAGTATAGCTAAATGTAAAGAATAAACGCGATAACATGGAATCATGGACATCGTGCTTGTTCCTTCATCATTCTATCACTCCATCATTCCACCTCATTGTTTCGATTAACCCGCGAAATACACCAGCGACATAAAATAACCAAAATATAAATATTTATGTATGAAACATTTTAATTAAATAGGTCGTGAACCAAACTGTCAACCAAAGACTGAGCCCAAGAGCATAGATGTCTGCGCAAATCTCGGACATCTGTGCAAACAATTTGTGCGTGTGGACTCCCCTCAGTCTTTTGTGCACCGCACCTGTCGCTCAGTTCTCATTCTACCCTAGTGTCGAAACACTATTAGCGGAGGTCGAGAATTTGTTTTCTTTTTTTCCCTGATAAATTAGACCTTTACGACGAAGACCAATCTTCGTCAGTGTTCACGCGAGTATTTAGCTGAGTTCATTGAACTCTACAAGAGCTTTCCGTGTTTGTGGCAGGTAAAATCAAAGGACTACAGTGACCGTGACAAGAATCAGGCCTATGACGGCTTATTACAAGAATACAAGTAGATTGACGCTGCAACAAACAGAGACACAGAAGTAAGAAAAATCAATTCTATGAGGAGAGTTTATCGTAAAGAATTGGTCAAGGTGAACAAATCAATTTGTTCTGGTGCTGGAGATAACGTTGTTTATAAGCCAATGTTATGGTATTTTCATTTATTTGGATTTTTGACCAATCAGGAAACTTCGAGGGAGTCTACGAATTCCATGGATGACGAGTCTGCTATATTGATTAGGTGTTTTAAGTCCACGTTGTGCACAGTAAGGCTAACCGGGATTGGACATATCATCGCAATTAATCCAAGAGGTAAAAGAGCGGCATAAAATAATGAAAATATAAGTATCGTGTACATTGTTGTTGATTTCTTACTTATAATAGAAGCATTTTTAAGCAAACTGAATTATAAATAACTTTCTCATTAGAGAACCGTCAAAAAAGGCTATTATGTTAACTTTTGATTTTTGAACATTGGAAAGTATTCCAACTAAGAGGGGCCTCCCCCGTGCCGCAATGGTGAAATTGTTTTTCTCATACAAGTGCTTTGTTTCGTGATATGTGGGGTTACTAATTCCAGTAAATGATTGTATGTTTCAATATCCATTCGTAAGTAATTTCGCCAGTCATCAGGCTCACCACGTGAGAAAAAAATGCAAATTGCGAAAATGGACCACAGTAGCACTTCCTACATGATGGACTGCACGGAACTGAGTAGGTAAAAGACGTAGCGTGTGAACTGCAACATCTTTAAAGGTACAGTTTTGAACTGCGCAAGCAAGACGTACTATAAAACGTAGGGTGTGGACCGGCCTTAAGCGGCTGCAGGGGAGGTAATCTTGAACCGGCCGGGGATCGAACCCGGGACCTTTAGCATGGTAATCAGACGCGTTACCGACTGAGCTACCGCAGCCACTCCTATATAAAATGAGTAGGCATAATTAATAATAGTCGTTAAGTTAATACTGGCTATGATTTGATTAGGATGATTACACATATCTTTCAGATATCTGTATTTAAACTGACTCGCAAAATCGGTTTAGCATGATTATTCTTTGGCATCTGTTGAACAACGAAAACTGGGAACATTCAAAATTGTTCGACCATTTCTTACATTAATAAAACGCAAATGCGCGTAGGCGTGGAACTAAGCGTACTTCCAATCACACGTGCATGTGCTTTAACTTTGATTCTGGCGTGGTATAATACAAGGAAACCCAATAAAATACATCTACTTTCTGCGTTTTCCGTACCTTGTGGGGGGTGATGCATCTACTCTCCCCTCCCCCGCAGCTAACGGCGCCAGCAATCTTCCAACCTCTGCATTGAGCACTTGTAGCCAACAAGAAGGAAAGACGAGGTGGCAACAACCGAAGAGGGAATGATATTTGAAAGTGAAAACAAGCACGAATGCAGAAGCAGTGCCCTCGAAAAAATATATATACTTAATGAAATCCACTTCAGAGCAAGAGCTAGGGTTGGATGATATCCGAAATTTGATATTGCGATATATCGTCAAGAAAATTTCGTCACAGACGACACAATACGATATTTTCTCCCTATCGTGATATCGGCGATATATATCGCCAAATTTCGTGACGATATATCGTGTAGTTGATATCGCCTGGACGATATAGTTTCAATATCGCGATATAACGTCCAGACGGTATATCGCCCAACACTAGTAAGAGCTAATAACCAAGTAAAATTGGAAGTTTAATTCGAAAATAATCGAAAGAAGGCAAGAAGAGGAAATTAAAAATTACAAACAGATTTCATAAGGGATTCTGTGGTTCGAATGTAAGCCAATATAGGGTGGTGGGCACTGGATAAAATGCTAACAGCCCGACTATTTCTTAAAAGTTCTTGAAAGAAATAGGCCGGAGGAAACAGGCTGTCCCTTGCCTGGTTGCAGGTGTGAAAGAACCAACGCTGAAGAAAGAAAACATGCAGTTTCTGGTTCCGCCCTTGTTTGAAATCTTCATTGCCGAAGTTGAAACTAAAATATTATCGAAAGGAAAGTACTGACACTTTCATGTTTTGAAACATAAAAATAAACAATGCATATTTTGCACTTTTTTTAGCGTACTGAACCGAGCTCTTGGTTATTTGTTTGTTTGACTTTTCCAACTAATTCTCTGCTCCAACATACCACACACGTACCTGGGGCCTATCCGATGGCGTAGTGGCAACGTCGTCGCTTTATACATAGTGTCGTCGGCACATAGTACAGTGGTTCGGATCCCACTTTAAACTGTAGGCCCAGTTCCGATTATCCTATCTGTGCATAAAGTGGATTTAAAAGAACCACACATACACATTTTTGTGTGAAGTTAGATAGAAGTGATAGAAAAAGTATAAAAATATTTTTTAATGTTTTGTTATTTATTATATTATGAAAATTCAATTACTGTTGTCCCCTCCAAAAATTCCCATTAAGCATCGTGTCCCAACCGTCTTCGCTTCCTCTGAACACCCCTGGCTCCAGTTTGTTTAACGACAGAGTTGACTGAAAACCTAGTCAGGTCAACTTAAGTAGCTGAAAGCGTTTTTGTTTTATTCGTACGTTTCTAATTTTACGCCTCCTTTCTGATACTTTTGATTGATTGCGAAGATGAGAACAAATGATGAAGACACGAAATCGCAAAAAATATTTAAAACTTTGCTTTAAGTCTACTCCTTGCAAAGATAGGTTAACCGAGACTGTACCTACAGTTTAAATTGGAATCCGAACCAATGCACAATGTGCTTCCACAGGGGACAGAATCTGGAAACCCTTGATTACAAGCCAACAGTGTTACGCACTGCACGATACACTACACAAAAATAAAACACTCATTCCGAAACAAGGGGTTTAGGCTTTATGTGAATAATATGGACTTATAAAAAATATAAAAAGAAATAAACTCAAAAGACTCAACTTTGAACCGTTGCTGGCGATATCGTGAGTGAGCGTCTACATTCTGTCATTTGTCATCTGAAACCTTTGGTCGGCTTCCGTTGCGGAGTAAACGGCGTAACACGCTACGAAGGTCCAGGTTCGTACCTGGTCAGTCGTGGATGTATAATTTTGTGTGTCCCATCACAATTTCATCGGTTCATCATTTATCCTCATCGTCGCGATTAACCCGATAGGTAGAAAATCGGTGTAGAATAGCCAAAACAGAAATACACTGGAAAACTTAATATATTGTTCACACTGGGGATGAATGATGGAACTGCGCACACAAACACTCGTGTAATAGCCGACCAGGATTTGAAAGCTAGGCTCCTTTTCGAAGACCACAGCAAAACATCCTCTTGCTGTATACAGTCAACGGCAAACATTATAGAGTCATTCCATGCGAAATCAACACAGTCTTCGACCTGACCATCTCCGATTTTCATGAAATTTGGGGAGTTGAAACTATGCATGAAACTTAGTAACTATGAAAATTTTTAGTCTCGTGCGTCTTGTAATTGTTAAATTGTTCAAGGTCAAAGTTCGCAAAAATTGCCCTTTTTGAGCCCGCATAGCTATACTAAATGTGCTGTAACTCCGCCACTATTTCGCCTAGAAAGCTCAAATAAAACTTATTGTACAGGGAATTAAACAAGCTTTCCAATGATATATAACAAGCCCATCTTTGGATTAAAATATAATTTTGTCACGTGACCTTGACTTTTGACCTTGAATATCTCAAAACATGTCATCACCAAAAATCGTGAAAAAAATATATTTGGTCCCTCATGCCATACTATAAAACATATCAAAAAATTATTCAGGGACTGCAATGGGATCAGAAGACACAAAATAATATGTTTAACTATGTGACTGATGAAAGCTTCATTACATGAACTACGACGAGTCAAATGTCCCTTAACACCCCCTACAAAATGTAAAGGAGTTATCCTGGTCATGAAAGAAATATGTTAGGCACAGGGAGATCTCTAGCTGTGTGTGTCAAGCGCAGGTCCGGCATATTGTTGACCGCCATATTGAATTCAACGCAAAAATTTCAAAGGAAAGTGGGTGATGTGAAATATCAAATCAGGCTAGAATTTCACGAGAAATGAAGCAGCGAAGGTTTTTCCAACTTATTTTTAGGCAGCAAAACGTTATAGGCATATCTTTCACTTACGATATATACACATTATAGTGTTTTCAATATTCCTGTGACCACACTTGTTGACGTCTCTCACACTCACATAGAACATTTGGCAATGTAGCAGGTGCAACATCATCGCAAGCAGCAACCATGCCTTCTCTCAGATGGTCAACATCAGGGACTTTTAGTGCATGCACCATTCTTTTCAAATGTTTCTGAAGGTAAAAGTCCTCCTAAGATGTTAGATCTGGGGAATGTTCAGGCCTTTTAATAGATCCCCGTCTGCCCATCAATCTACCTAGAAATTTACCATGAAGAAATTGAAAAACTAAATATGCTGACCAAGGCAGTAATTTATTTTATTAAAAACATAAACTAAACGTAACGTTTCAACCTTCTAGCAAGGTCTTCTTCAGACTCTGTATCAAGTACAAAAGTAACAAGATACAAAAACAGGGCATTATATATACACACAAACATTACTCCCTCCAGACTATTTAGAAAGTTGTTTGGAACTTTCTAGCAGTTGACTTTCACTTTCCAACTTTACTTTCACCTAAAAGGCTAAAGGCAATTACTTCCATATAGAATGTGTTTGGACTTTTAATCTCACGCTCTTTTCCCTTCATTTTTCTTCCTTCTCCTCTCCTCTTTCTCTCTTGTCCTTTCCACTCTTTCTAACATCTTCTTCCATTCTTTGTTTAACTTCAATCCCCCATTCCAGTTCATTGTGTCTTCTTCACCTCTCTTCTCTATTTCCTTGGCTTCCTTCCATTTTCTCACTAGCATTCTCTTCTCCCTTCCTATCTGCTTAGCCTCATCCCACTCTATGTCATGTCCTGTTTCTCTCGTGTGTTTAAATATTGCATTTCTTTCTCTCTTAAGTCGTACATCATCCCTATGTTGTTTCAACCTGTCTTTCAGCCTCTTTTTCGTTTCTCCTATGTACACACTCTGACATTCTTTACATTTCACTTCGTAGATAATCCCTTCCTCTTCCTCTTCTATGTTTTCCTTTTTCTTGTTTGCATTCCTCGCTATTCCTAAGATGCTTCTCCCTCTCTTCCTGTAAGTTTTAATTCCCGCTTTCTTAAGCACTTTGCATATCTTTTCTGTGGTCTTCCCCATACTCCTTATTCCAAACCTTCTCTCTTTTTCTTTCTCTTCCTCTTTGTCTTTCTCTTCCAATTCTTCCCTGCCCTGGAATGGGGGATTGAAGTTAAACAAAGAATGGAAGAAGATGTTAGAAAGAGTGGAAAGGACAAGAGAGAAAGAGGGGAGGAGAAGGAAGAAAAATGAAGGGAAAAGAGCGTGAGATTAAAAGTCCAAACACATTCTATATGGAAGTAATTGCCTTTAGCCTTTTAGGTGAAAGTAAAGTTGGAAAGTGAAAGTCAACTGCTAGAAAGTTCCAAACAACTTTCTAAATAGTCTGGAGGGAGTAATGTTTGTGTATATATAATGCCCTGTTTTTGTATCTTGTTACTTTTGTACTTGATACAGAGTCTGAAGAAGACCTTCCTAGAAGGTTGAAACGTTACGTTTAGTTTATGTTTTTAATAAAATAAATTACTGCCTTGGTCAGCATATTTAGTTTTTCATAATCATGGAAACAAGGCTTAATGGTGTTATAAATGAAGAAATTGACAAAATGTTCACATAGTGTGGTCACACACTGTCCTGTTTCAAAACTCTGGAAAAGTGCCATATCCCGTAAGCAAGGATGAAAAATCTGTTCACTTAACATAACACATCCAAGAAGCCCTCACCATTTAAGGCTCCGTTGTTGAATATGGACCAACCATTCCCGTTCTCCATTCACTATACCACATCATTAGCTTACCAGCAACAACCTTTCGGCTGGGATCTGTCTACTGTAGATTATCAAATCACAGGTATTGCGTATAATTTTTATTAACTTTACCGGGAACATAAAAATTAGCATCGTCACTGAAGAATTTTTCATTCCAAAGGAAGTGTCACGTAATTGTTTGAGATACTTTTCTCAATATTCTCCACTATTCAAGTATTTGGTGAATGTTGCTGATTAAAATCATATGCAATGGTGCGTATACTTATTTCTGTCCCAAGATGTCAGCGTGATCTCGACGAGTTCCTAACCCGTTAGGAGCATTCTTAATACTGTGTTTTTAACACCTCGAAAAGGGGAAAATGATTACAATTATGCAGTAATTTTTTTTTCTGGTTAAATATACTTTGGAAAAACCTTCGCCGCTTCATTTCTCTTGAAATTCTAGCCTGATTTGATATTTCACATCACCCACTTTCCTTTGAAATTTTTGCGTTGAATTCAATATGGCGGTCAACAATATGCCGGACCTGCGCTTGACACACACAGCTAGAGATCTCCCTGTGCCTAACATATTTCTTTCATGACCAGGATAACTCCTTTACATTTTGTAGGGGGTGTTAAGGGATATTTGACTCGTCGTAGTTCATGTAATGAAGCTTTCATCAGTCACATAGTTAAACATATTATTTTGTATCTTCTGATCGCATTGCAGTCCCAGAATGATTTTTTGATATGTTTTAGAGTATTGCATGAGGGACCAAATATATTTTTTTCACGATTTTTGGTGATGACATGTTTTGAGATATTCAAGGTCAAAAGTCAAGGTCACGTGACAAAATTATATTTTAATCCACAGGTGGGCTTGTTATATATTATTGGAAAGCTTGTTCAATTCCCTGTACAATAAGCTTTATTTGAGCTTTCTAGGCGAAATAGTGGCGGAGTTACAGCACATTTAGTATAACTAAGCGGGCTCAAAAAAGGCAATTTTTGCAAACTTTGACCTTGAATAATTTAACAGTTACAAGACGCACGAGACTAAAAATTTTCATAGTTACTAAGTTCCATGCATAGTTTCAATTCCCCAAATTTCATGAAAATCGGAGATGGTCAGGTTAAAAATTGCACATATCTGTGTTGATTTGGCATGGAATGACTCTATAGCATTATAGCTCATCGTTTTCTCATTATTTTCTTATTCAGTCCAACCCTTGAAGATCACATTGAGGGACACAGATAATTGATTGATTGATTGGGTTTATTTTACTTCGCGTTTTGTGCCTCTTGGCTAATTTGCAAAGATGAGGTTGAGGGATGAAATTATGAAATTGATGAATGGACATTTACAAACAACCAAGCCCGAGCGGGATTCGAACCCGGGACCCCTAGCGTCGCAGCGCGATGTGCTAACAGCTCGGCCACGGGGTCCGGCGCAGATAATTAATTAACATAATGATCAGTGTAGTAGCGTTATAGTACGCCCATACGCCCTTCGTACCGTGATTTAAAATTTCAAAAATGCGTGAAATATGAAAATACAATATAAAGTAAAACTTGACTAATTTCATATATGTTTGACCGTCATAGCATTATAATAACTATTTTTCGCGGTCCGCTTGCAGCGCTCCACTAACAACAGTCGTTCTAGCATTTTTTCAATGCCTTTCCTGGCCGGACGCCTGTCAGGTTTGGCGTAAATGACTATATTCCCAGCTGCCTATCTGGAGGTTGAATCTCTACAGCATGCGGGCAATGCTCTCTTGGACGCTAGCTTACGGAGCAGAGATTGGTTCTAGGGCTCATGTGACCTTTCCTTTCTTCTGTCGCAGATGACAGAAGCAAAATTTCTACTCGTTTAATCGGGCTCGTGCTGTTTGATGCAACAATACGCAATATTGACTGACGCAACTTTACCAAACTCAAATATACCATTTCTTAATGACCACTGCATTGCATAATTTATCGCATGAACAGAGATGTGCATTAAAAACTAATAGATCAACAGTTTTTGTCAAATAAGTTGGTGAAGCTCTCGTGATATAAGTTCAGCATGTGACTGCTCTACCACTTAACCCGCAAAAACTATTCTTTTTTATTAATATTATTTCGTTAGTATCTAACCGCTTAATATTGTGTCAGTGGGAATGTTTAGTATTCATTTGAAAACTCTTAACATCGAATGGTCTCTGGACAAAATTATTTTAAAATGTTTATCAGCATTCTCAAGATGCAATAAACAGTAGTCTGAATTACTAATCGGCACTGTTACGTTAGTAGAGTGTACGATAGTTGGATCATCCGCCACACCTCCGTGTCAGAGTGTTTTGCATAGCGCACCAAGACGACAGAGGACCCTGGTTCAAATCCCGGCGTGAGCACGGGTGTTCTTTGTGAGTGTCACTTCATCAATATCATCACTCATATTCATATTCGCGATTAACTAAAAGTGGTAGAAAAGCGAAGTAAAATAAACCAAATCAATCAGTAGTTGGATCACCCACAACAATAACATCTACTGTTGTTCAGAGGCGCTTGTGATTCAGGTAGGTTTCTTAATGACTTGCGTCATGCCGAAAGGTATAAGAAAGGTGTAAAACACCAGAGTTCAAAACATTTTTGGCGTAGTGAGGCATCTAATTTTCTAGCTAAAACATGCATGGATGATGTTTTATTGAAAACCCAGCTGACTTCATGCAAATAAAATACCTGTAGCTACTAATTCCATAAGTAAATTATTAAGGGCCGACCCTTCCTTTGGACTTGGCTTTCCAACCCGAAATGCCCATGCTACGCCAATGATAATGATAAGCAATTTGTCTATTATTACATATGCCTTCGATTGCACGCACAACACAGGATTTCTGTATTTAACCTAAGTTACACAAGAAGAGCGAGAAAAGTGCTTCTACAGATAACATCTAATAACAACACGTACTGGTTTTCTCCCTTCGCTTGTCTGGGAGGGGATTAGTGGGCATCGTTGCCACTACCTCAGAAACACATGTAGGTCGTGTGGGAAGAGAGAGAAGCAAGAAAGCTCACTTCCGTGTTCTCTCATCACTACTTCACGACACGTACAGCATTTTTTTTATTTTCAATTTAAACTGTGTAAACCAACTTTATGTTTTAATGTTGAAAAAATTACGTTATTTAAAAGCAGCGAAGTTAAGCATAAAAGATGAGTGTCTGGCAACCTTAGATACCGATAGCAGAGAAACAAGATCGACTGTTCAACAACTACCCTATCCTGTCTCCTCTTTTGTGAAGTCATCGAAAAAAAAGTTTAAAAGAAGTTGGTTTCTTTAAAGATTATTCTGTCTACGAACTAAAGACAATAGTAATTGAATAGAATGGCCATATTTTCACGCGATAAATTTACTTTTTACTCTCTAGTTGTTGTTTTTTTTGTTGTTTTTTTTTTTTGTCTGATTCCCTTCTTTCTTTGGGGCCGAGATCGTACCGGGGGTGCTGGTCTGTAGACTCCCCAAATCTGTGGCAAAAATCAAATACGTATGTACGAGTGACTTACTAAGTACGAAATTACCTCGCATATAATTTTGTTGTGAATTTTTCACATGCTGCATTGTTATATGGACAATTTTCGTCTGCGATAAACAAATGCTTAGCTTTCTTTAAGCTGTCATTGAATAGAAGTCAACTAAGGAAAAAAACAGAAATCCTCAGCATTTATCACCAATATGTGACACGGGCGACACCAGACAAAATTAGATAAATTTCGTAACAGAATGACCTCGTACTCTAAATCAAATGAATGCAATTTTTAAGTTATAATTAGATCTCGGATTTCAGGTGTTTAACCAATTTTTTCTTTACAGGTATGTAAGAAATAATAAGTTATGTCAACGTTTGATTAAAAAGCGCAACAACTGATGAAGTTTTATAGTTACGAAAAAAATATTTCGCTTGTTAGAACCTATTTTAAGTTTTTGTGCCTAAATCAAGCCTTTTTTTAGGTTTTTATATATTTTGAAGGATTTTACAGAATTTTTATGTCACACAGAAGCATTTGCTTTGTTTCGTCACGAAAAAATTCAATGACGAACGTGTTTGAAATGTACTCTCTGTCGATTTCCCTTCCTCCAAGTCCATGGTGATTTTTTCAAAGCTCTTAACAAAGCAAAATGTCTGGTTCCACTGTTACCTGTACAATCCAAAGTGGTCTGATCTGTGCCGCCTTGCTCACTTTCGAGTCACTTCGGTGCTTTGTGGCATTCGCCAACATTTCAGCATTGAAGTTTGCACCATTGACTATGTTTTTGTTGAAAGATTATTTTCAGCATATAAGATGATCCTCACAAACAAAATTGCGGAGTTTGACTGTGAATAACATGTAAAAAGGCTGTTGCCTAACTATACGGTAAAGAGCGGATTTTAATAGCCAATTTCCAATGGTAAGTTCTGCCATTGCCGTAGGGTTAGGCAACACACATAATGTTATGCAAGATAGTGCGTATTTCAGGATATAGATGACTATACCTAATCAACATTTTCAAGAATTTTGAACAATTTAAAATTTTTTTGAACCTATTTCAGGATTTTTCGTGAGTAACTTAATATTTTTAGGATTTTTAGAACCTATTTTAAGGTTTTTCGAACATATTTTAGGATTTTAGAGCCTATTTTAGGAATCTAAAAGCACACTTTTTAGAACCTAAAAATCCGTCTAATCATAACTCATCCCCATTTTTGCGATTAGCCAAAAGTGGCACAAAAGGTAAGTAAACTAAACCAATTCAATCAATAAATAAATCTTTCAACAGTTATATAATTGTTAAATAATAAAACAATTTCAACAATTTTTAAATTTATTGACTCTTTAAACAGTTAGTAAAGTAATCAGTTCGCTACTTTGTACAGATCTGATATTTATAAAAATAAGTCAAATATTTAATAATGCATTTTTAATTTAATAATTAGTAACTCCATATTTAATTTTATATTATATATATATATTATATACACACACATATTCGCGCGCACTTGTGTGTAGATTAAGATATTTTTTCCCTCAGCCAATCTTCAGTGATTTCACACTATGTACGCCAAGCAAAAAGAAGGAGAATCAGTATGATCATGTAACAACCACATTCTGCGTTTCGTTTCAAAGGTAATTGAATGCAACTCTGTCACTTTGTAATCAAGGGGTTCCGAGATCGAACTTCCATCTCTTCTGGGTGCACATTGCTCAGTGGCTCGAATCTCACTTTAAACTGTAGGTCCTTCCCGATTAGCCTATGTAGCAAAAGTGAACTCGAAATAAAGTTAAACCACAGACAAAAGTGGTTTGACCACCTTTTTATAGCTTCCTTGATAACATCAACGATCAAATCAAATTGCCCCCCTTTCCATTCATTGATTTTTTCTTTTGTAATTTGCATATATTGATTTCAATTATATCCATTTATGCGGGTGGTGGACCATGTTTGATGGACAGATTCTAGCAACGATGACAAATGAACGAAGTACGTAGTGACTCGCAGCTAATGCAAACGCAATTTTACATCTCTAGCTTTTCCGACTGCGGGATGAGACTTCCTGGCGCCACGATTTACTCCGCTGCTGAAACTATAAAACCAGCAAGGGAAGCCACGTAGCGAGTTGCACGGGATTCGCTATAGCTTGTGGCGTTCTGAAATACCACTGTGGAAAATGAAAGAAGCCAACAAAGGGTGTTATTATTATTATTTTCTTTTTTACTTTATACAGCAGAACTGTAACATTTATAAAATGATCACAAAACACTTTCATACTAGAACAATTTGTGTTTTAAAATTCTCTTTCAGCCAAGGCTATCGAACTATCACAACCCTTGTCTGTGGAACTACTGTCGGCTTCTCTTCTTTAGCCAACATAAAAAGACGCAAAAAGCATGTCGTTTGTACAAAAGTATTGCTAATTTCAAGCAAGTATACATGATAAAATACTTTGAAACTTTTTTATTCTAATCAACGTAAAGCAATGTCCGTTTTATGCAGCGACCAATTTATTCGTTCAATAAACCAATGCAAGCCATTTAAATAACTAACCACTACTCGTTCCCTTGGGGCAGGTAGGAGACTCAGAAGGGCGATTGAGTCTTTCGGAACCGATCCACCCACTTACTAAACCGAGACGCAGTTGGATAACATTTTCTTTCGCCCTTATTTTGCCTAGCTCTCCGACTGTGCATTCTGGCGATTGCCAGTGAGTCACTGATAAAGTAAAAACATATAAATAGGAAGGATGATAGCAGTTTCACGTGTGAATACACAACAGTATTGCTTAGGAGTACCTAAATGTAAAATCGTCGGAATTAACAAAACAGGAAGAAAAGCCACGTACAATACACAGTGCGTTCAATTTAAAATTCAAGCCACCGAAAAAGCATCATGAGAGTAAGTATTAATTTCCCTTTCGCATTTGCCTAACTTTCTTTGGATTTTCCTTTTGCGTTGCTTACTAATTGAGAAAGATTACTTGAATAATTTCTTCGGAAAGAAGCACCGCACAGACACAAGCCCTACACATGTGTACATATATACAGTATAAGTGATTTGAAAATAAATATGAATGATAAGAAACGTGATACTTTTTAAAGATGGTGGAGATATTGATTACTTGAAAATCTCAGGTATTGCCAACACCGAAATATCGATATATCGTAACGGTACCTTCGTAATTTTCCGGTATTTTCTGCATCTTCGGTATCTTCGATGTAACCGGTATTTCAATATACTGAAGCCCGGTATCTAAACCTCATTACCAGGCAACCCTACGTATTATATTCTGGGACGAACACTTGCAAGGTATAAGGTTACTCTCCAGCGCTTGAAGTGAGAATTCTTAGGCTGGTTCGGGAAGGAGGGGGGAGGGATTTCTCCCGCCCATATGCAAAGATGAAGTCATCATCATACTTCCATTGATTGCAACAACTAGGTTGATCCCCTTTTCGCCCGAGTAATGAGCAGCACCTCACGTTTGTCTGTGGTTTCACCGTGTGTCCGGGCGAAACGAACCGACGTCTTGATAAAGCATGTCAGGCTGTTTATCACGTGATCTCGGGTTCTAATCTCGATCCCGAACGTCGCCTTCCCCCTCCTCCCTTTCCGTTGCAAAGAAACGAATGACAGAAATGCGCGGTAGGAGAGAACCAAGAAAACTCACACATTCATGTAATAAGAGGATTTTTATTTTAAACGTTGATAAGTAGAGGCATGTTTATAAACCACATACTTGACTGATCGAAATCAAAATATTTCAAGGATGATCACTCTTCTGCTTTGCCTCTAATTATGGTGATCAATTTTTAATTTACTTTTTTTCTTAATTGCAATGCTTCTGAATTGGAGAGCGTCCAGAAATTATGTTAGAGGATGCGTTATTTCAAAAGGGGGCAACGATTGTTTATGAGGAAAGTTCTTTATTCTGAAATAAGCACTTTTATATATCATTCAAGAGCATCAGTGCTCCCCTCGGCTGCGCTTCTGAACAGGCCCGGCCCTAGGTGGGTGTACCTAGGGGTGTACCTAGGTACCTGGAGTATACAATATACGCGGTGTCTATAACCAAATATTTTCTTAGGTTAAAAAAAAAACAAAAACATTTTGTTTGTTAGTCTGAAGTGTAATCAATTAAAAAACGATTAATTTATTCGTATTTTTACCCAACAGAAATAAACAGGTTGAAGCATAAAAAATAAAATGGGAGATTGATAAAACTTTCTAAACTAGTATTTATTTTCATTTCCGATGCACCGTTGTCTCCTGCGACGTTCATTGTATAATTTTCAAAACTGGTTCGGAATCAAACTATTATTTTACTATGCAAACTTGCAATTTTTAATCATATCAAATAACATTCTCTATCAGAGTTCTTTCCTTCATTTTTCGATGAATTTCGGTGCTGTCGTGATTTTACATTGTTTAAAACAAACATTAATGTTTTCACATCAGAATATAATTTATTAATTAAACGAATAGTTCATATTAACTTTTTTTTAAAAAAAATCTAGTAACCTGTTTGCAACATAATTTCAGTAACTTTGGATATTTTTAAGTTTGGCAAAACCATCCGTGAAGAGAGGAAAAATCAGATTAGTTGCTTTGTTGCAAGCACCAGCGTCCTTAACTCGTAATAAACCGTACACAATGAAATATTTTTATCTGGCGCGGAGCTCCTGAGCGCTGGTCCTCGAGCAGCTGCCCCAGTTGTCCCACCCCGTGGCCGCCTGTTTCTGACTGACATGCGGGAGACGAATTTCATTCCCTGCTTAAGATGTCTTAATAGATGTCTGAGGTTGAACCTGAGGAATAAAAGGGAACGGAGCGTGGTGTTGATCACAACTATGGTTGAGACTTAAAATGCGTGGAGGCCAAGCCTCCAAAATCACCTTGTGTCTCCAGCCACCGTTCAATGCCCAAAGGGTAACTTTCATCTTTGTAGGTTAATCGTATCTATAAACACGGATGATGAACGATGCATTAAATGAACGAAAAAAAAAATCATACTACAGTGCGAACCTATAAAACGTAATTTAAGAAAGCGTGCAATAAACATTAAGCCAACCCAGGGTGACCATCTAATATCTAATCCGACCTTTTTTAGACGGAAGACGGAACAAAAGTGTAAAAGTGCAGATAAGCTAGATAAATTGTCTGTGGTGAAAGTGCGAGAGTGTTATAGGGTATCTCTTGGAGAAGGGGATATTAGCAATAGAGAGCATCATCCTGGATGTGCAACTAAAGTTAATGATTTTAACAAATAAAGACTGCTTTATAGGTTTGAGCACTTTAATGAACGTATGTATGAATTCATTCTAAAAATAATTTGGGACTAATTTTGAACAGAAGGTACCTTCTGAAACAGTTATAGAAATTATCACGTTCTACACTAACGTGGCCCATCCACTAAAAATAAAAAAATAGGGAGAAGTAACAGTTGGACCGAATAGTCCTTGATGTTTCCTAAGAATCCCGGTCTTTATGATGGGCAACAGAGGAACTTGACTAAAGCTACCATATTTTCAGAACTTGAAATCGGGACGTTTTTACTATACTCTATTTGTATGTCACAATGCATGACCTAATGCGCGTGCACGTACACATAAATCATAAATGATACATATGTTATTAATTACTCAAAATAAACAAATGTTATTACGCACAATATGTAATGGAACAAGAACAAAAGCACATTATTGGAAATGAAGAAAACAGATTACAGTAGTATAAAGATATTAATATGGAAATGTAAATTAAAAATTTAGAGAGCAATATTTCTTACAAATTGTTCGTGTAGTTTAATTCCAAATTTTATTAGATTTTTTTTTTAACACAGCACACAGTTGTGTTCAACTTGCGCCGTTGTTTTCCATCCGACAACAATTACCCACACAGTCGTGCACCGCTATTAACAAACATAACTGCATACGCTCAACCTCTCTCTACCCCTCCGCCTGACTAACATGCAAGAAACAGTTTCTTGCATGGTATCTTTTCCTTTATTTTTCGCAATCAACAATGTTTTGTGGAAAATGTGCGTTCGTATGTTTATTGTGACTGAGTAAACACTAGAAAATTGAAGAAAAAATGGTATGACAAGAAATCGGGACATTTCGACGTCCCGAATGAGGTCAGAAAAAAGTCGGGACACGGACTGAAAAAAAGGGACTGTCCCGAAAAAATTGGGACGTCTGGTAGCCTTAAACTTGACCCGGTTTCTGTACTGAAGTGACTGCTCCCAAGTTACACTTTAATTTATTTTATCATTATTATACTGATTATTATGAAGAGATTCCCGCGTAGCCTTTGGTGTAAGCGGTTCCGGGTTCGTCACGCCACTGGTCTTGTATATTAGATTGTGGCAGTTCGCAAGGAAGGGAAGTTGTTGCTTGTGTGCTCACTGAAGGTTTGCTTCAAACGATTCCAGACATTTTGGCGCCAACGGGCAACTCGGTCGTTTGGAACTTACTTTTAGCAAGTGCAGGGTTCATGAGGCAGAGGGGACGCCAGAAATATTCGACGGGAAAGGCAGAAACTGTATGATAAATTAAGAGGGCAGTATAAATACAAGTCGATAGAGTTTTAATATGCACCCCTCCCCCACCCCATGTTCCATTCCAGATTTTCTTCTTACCTTTTGAAGAAAGCGATTTGAACACAAGGAATCTATCAAGTAGGTAATCGTAATAATTAATTTATTTTTCACATCTTGCTTGGGCTGTAAAATTGACTTCTTCGAACAGACTCAAATGTCGACAACCTCTCTCCTGCGGATTAAACCCTGGAAACTGTGTCTTGCAGGCCAACGAATCTCTGGCGCCTCAAACCATCGTGTGGGCTTGTTTTATGTGTCCATGTGTTTGTGTTCGTCCCTTCATCACTTTTACCTAATTTCCATTCTACCTCATCGTTGATATTCGTCAACACTAGCTAAAAAGGCGACTTAGGATGTAGCAAACAGTCCAATATGCGATTGTCCCTGCATCAATTTCATCACATAATCACTCATTCACATCTTCGTGATTAGCCAAATGAGGAAGAAAAGCGAAGTATAATAAACCAAATATATCAATCAATCATGTGCCTCCCCGGAACGGTGCAACGTGCAGGAGACGGTAGTGTCTTTTCATATTATAGTGAATCTGTTACGTGGCTGTCCATAAACATGTCGCATGCCGCATTCTGTTCTACATTTTAACGTTGCAATTTGTATAACCAGTACCGGCGATAGGGTGCCAAAACTAGGGGGTCAAGGACAGTTTATTTTCTCTTGTACACAAGGCTTACATTAACAGACCATACCGCGGGGGCAGAAAGTGTCAAAGTTTGGGGGAAGGCAACTGTCCCCACATCCCCCAGTCGCCGCCACTTTGTATAATCCTATTCTATTTAATATTTAGTTAATAATATGTTTATGTAATTGCCCTTGTTCATTGCCATTAAGTGATACCATGGCTGATATTAAGGGAGTGGCCTCGGCTAGAATCTACGATGGTTTTATTTTTCATGTAATTCGCCTCGTGAGCTATTTCCTTCTTTTCCTTGTGGTTAACTTGCTGGTGTAAATAATGCACCGCAAAGCAGGCAAAATAAAAGAAATAAAAGTCCTGAAATTGTTGCATAATCGGAGTATTTTAGTGATTGATTTGTTTTTTTTACTTCGCTTTTCTGCCACCTATGGCTAATTGCGAAGATGAGGATGAGTGATGATAACAATGAAATTGATTAAGAGACTCTCAGAAACACCCATGCCCTGGCCAGGATTCGAACCCGGAACCCCTGGCCTCTGTGCTAACCACTCCGCCACGGAGACTGAAACTATCGATATACGAGACCCGTTATCTGCACTCGAATACACAGTAACCTCCAATTATCGATATCCTGATAACCGACATTTTCCGTATCTTCGGTAACCAACATAAAGTACTCTCTCTAATGGTGACATTCATTTATATATTTGTGCTCGTCTCTATTTATTTGCTATCATCAACCATTCTACTCATTGTTATCTTTGTGATCAGTCTAGCGATAGAAACGAGACATAAAACTATTTTTTTAAAAAATGAATCTCGACACGGCCGTTATCTGCATAGATAAGGAAATAATTGGTTCTTCTGGATTACTTCACTGACAAGGATCTAGTCACTTTAAAATATCTCAGCTTCTATCCTCACTTCTTCAACTTGGTATCTATGTATATACAGTCTCCTGTTACTTAATTACGTTTGTTCTTCAATTATCAGGTTAAATGTTATGCATAACTTCTGAAGCGAGTTCAATGCCAAAGAGGTGCCGGAACCTGTGGCTGTGTGACTTATCAATTCGCGCTACGACGCCAAGTGTCCTGGGTTCGAATCCCGCTCGGGCATTGTTGTTTGTGAATGTATATTAATCAATTTCGTCATTCATCCCCATCTTCGCAAATTAGCCAAGGGGCACAAAACGCGAAGTAAAATAAAATAAATCAAATAAAAACAAATAAATTCAATGCCAAAGACAAGGTGATTTGACAAGCGGTGCCCACAGGGGGGATTCATGATGCGCCTGCGTCATGGGAACTTTTAGGGGACAAAATGTTGTAGTTCTACCATATATCTTCAAACAAAAATGGGGGGTTATGGTTATTATGTACATTTTTGCTACCTACGTGTGGGTGATTGCGGCGATAGGGTAGAAATGAAACACCACCTCTTATATGTGTAGAATCGGTTCGGAAGACTTGGGGGGGGGGTGTACACGTGATTTTCGCATTAATACAGACAAACTGTTAAGAAAAAGGTTCAGTACACTAACAATAGTAGTACGATCTGTGCAGTTTTGTACGTTTTATGTTAGCAAACATGAAAGTGAGGTTATGATGATTAATTCTGTTAGGGGGGAATTTTCATGAACGACTTTGGGGGATGTGTCCAGGGCTTTTGGAGGGGGGGGGGTATGGGCACCATTGATTGGATTTGACCATCCTTGTATTATGGGACGTCTGTATTCTTTGTCACAACATGCAGTGAGCTAGTAGATGGGCGATTGAGCCATGATCCATGGAACCACCGCTCATGAAACCGATAACATCTTTCTCCCCTCGCCCTGCTCCCTCCTATTGTTTAGCAGTTTGACTGTGGATTCTCAGGGCCTCCCCGATGGCGCAGTGGTAGCGTCGTCGCCTTGTAATCAAGTGGTCCCAAGTTCGATACCCTTTGGAGGTACAGTGGTTCGGATCCCACTTTAAACCGTAGGTCCAGTCCCGACTAACCTTACTGTGCATAAAGTGGATTTAAAACACCAACATACTGTGGATTCTGGCGAATGTCAGTTAGGGCAGGTTGATGGACTGTTATGGGCTTTTACTTTTACCCCGAAACTAGAGTATTTCTGTCATAAAGAAAAGTCGTTACATTCGAAGAGAAAATAATAAATATACAAAAACCTAAGGAAATGTAAAGTTTTGATAATCTACACATTATTTTGCAATTCGGAGCATCGAAAAAGAGACGTTTTCCTTTCTTGTGTTTACCGCGATTTAGGGAGCTAAAAATAACAGCCGTCAGACGGTTGCCACTTGCAGCAAACACGTGTTGGGAAGAGGGAAGGGTGGGGGAATGTCCAAGCAAAAGTTCGTGAACAGGCTTCCGACGGGGTCAAGTGCTTTATTATTTGTGTGCGCGCTTTCCCATTTTGGGTAGTTCTTGAAGGAATTTATTATTATAATTATTCTACAACAGCAAAATGGCAAGGGGTGGTATTCATCATCACCCTTCGCCGTTTCTTGCCTCTGGCTGGGTCGACGTAGAAGTCAAGCATCTCCATTTTTTCTTGCTCTTCCACCCCTCCTCTCTTTCCACTGTGTTCCAATATTGTCTTCTACTAACACTCTCCACTATCTGCTCTTTCCACCGACATCTTTGTTTCCCCCTTGGCCTGTCCAGAGTCTAACAACTGAAGAGAGACAAGGTCCTCTTGCAACACCAAACGGAAGAAAACCGCCAAAAAACAACAGGTACGCAAAACTTCGCCGAAGATACGAATGCAATCACTCGTGATTTAAAACAAACATACAGTTGGTGCAGATGTAACGAATGTTAAATGGTGGATTCTTTGCAAACAACAAATAACATTTGCCATAAACATGACGGAAGTGCGCATTCTGACGTCACGTGAAACCCACCTATACATTAGCCCTGTATAGTTCGCTGCACTTTTTAACACTCGGTGCAGTGCAGGTGTATCCAGTGTCAAGGGTGGTGCAAGGAAATGACGTTCAACCAACTAGACGGAAAGCGGTGTTCGAGTTCAGAATATTCAACAAATGCCTATTTGCTGCTTTCAACGGTCATTTTATTAGTTAGCACGCACCACGTGACCATACACCACCCTTGCACTGGTCCGGAAGGTAGTGCAGACGGTGCAAACATCAATTACACTACTTGACTCGAAATCAACGAACTAAACGACACGGTGTTACACCGTGCAAGCAACTAGACGCTACGGTGCAGAGAGAGTCACATCGAGTCAAAAAGTGCAGCCAACTAGACAGCGCTATTGGCGAATTTAGCGGGAGGACCCCTCCCAAAAGGATGGTTAAGTATTATGGAAAGTATTGATAGCATCATATTAAATGAACAAAGAATGATGGAGCCGATTTCCCCACATAGTTAAAAGAATATCAGTCTATTTCTTTCTGTAATCATTGTTCATATAAATACAATAGAACTTCTTTCATTTCACACTTCTACTAATAATTGATTGATTGAGTTTTAAGTCCACTTTTATGCGTAGAGCTTAATTGGTACTTGACCTATAGTTTTATGTGAAATACTATGTCCCTTCAGCAGGTATCGAACCCTGGATCCCTTGATTATAAAGCGACGACGGAAAATCTGCTAATGTCATTCCCTTATAATCAAAGGGCTCTGGGTTAGTTTCCTGGTGGTGGTACATTCTAGGACGGATTATACGATGAAGGTTCAGTCCCGATTAGTTCATCTGACCACAAATAAGACCTAGAATCAACCCTTGTAATTGTATTGATGTTTGATTGATTGCTTGATTTATTTATTTGCTTCGCCTTTTGTGTCACTAATTTGCGAAGATGGGGATTGGTGATGATGTGATGAAATTGATGAATGGACACTCACAAACATCCATGACCAAGCCAGGATTCGAACCCGCGACCCCTGGCGTCGTAGCGCAATGTGGTGCCACGTGGTCCGGCTTGTATTGATGTGAATGACGTGACGTGTCCAATGGGGCTATGGGGTGGTCAAAACTTCACCTTTATAAAACAAGAAAGTCAACAATATATATATATATATATATATATATATATATATATATATATATATATATATATTGATGAAGTATAACCCGAGTCACACTTCAATATATATATATATACCGTGACCCAAATGTCCCACACTTTAGGCTGGATCACAATATTTGTTCAATGTCTTGGCCACCATTGTCAAAACACAACTGTATGCAGGTTGCGAAATCTCGGGGAGGGGGATTTCCCCCCAACAAACTATCTTCACTTCAAAAATCCCCCCTCCAATTGCAAGGAGAGAGTTTTTGTTGTAACAATAAAAGATAATCAATTAGTGTTGACTTCAAATATACTTTGCTAAAGACAATATCAAAAACACACAGAAAGTAGTGAGTGTTGAATGCTCTCTCTCTCTCTTTCAAGGGACTATTAACAGTAATATCTACGTACATACGGACAATGAAAGTAAAATAAGAATGCAAGAGAAATATAACTATGAAATCTAATTGATTTATATTAATAGAAAGCAAAAACTAAACAATAACTTAAAAATAAAGCATTTCGTAATTTATATTGACATCTTTAACTAGTTAATACAGGAATTAGTGTGCTACTTTATAAATAACAAATGCATATAAAGGTACTTTATATGCATTTAATAATGTATTTTAACTATCTAGTAATTGACTTTTATATTTAATAACATTATAATTGATTGATTGATTGATTTGCTTTATTTTACATCGCTTTTTGTGCCACTTTTGGCTAATTTGCGAAAATGGGAATGAGCTATAATATGATGAAATTGATGAATGGACACTTTCAAACATTCATGCCCAGGCCAATATTCGAACCCAGGGCCCTTGGCGTCGTAGCGCGACGCCACAGGGACCGGCTAATAACATTATAAATGTCTAATTATATATATATAATATATGTATAATACATATGTGTGTGTGTATGTAGATTTAGATTATCCTCTACTCCACCAGTCTTCAGTGATTTTGCACCCTGACTCTATGGGTAACCAAGTCTGCGAAATAGCACGGCACTTAGATGAAATTCGCTCACGCAGGCGCTGTTTGTCTCGATTCGGGTGCCCCCTGCCCCCCCCCTTCTCTGTAGGAGTAGCCTTCAATCCACATAAAGTCCATACCAGCTAACTGTAGAGCAGGGCCGCGCATATTGGCAGAGGAAGAGGAGGAATATGGAGTGGTGAAAGCGCAGCGTTGCCAACCGTACGGTCCTGAGCGTACATGTACGGACGTACGGTCCAGACCTTAGTCCGTACGCTAAATGCAGGGCTTGTGAAAATTTGCTCGTGCAGTTTTATCCCTAATATTTCCATAAGAAATTCTTGAACCAATCGGATGGACCTGGAGACAAAAATACGGTCCGTTTGCCATGTGCATTCGGTATTATCCTTTTCAAAAGTTTGCAACGCTGGAGGAAATCGGGAAAATTCCCGTTGCCGATTACACAATCCAGTTTCTCTCACTGCACATTGGTGGAGCCGTCTCGTGTCACTACTTGCGCAGAGACTTGTTCTCGTTCGCCTGGTCTACAGTTAGCTGGTATGGACTGTAGCAGAATGGCTTGTGTATCCACAAGGAAAAAGGCCTGGGCAGACTCGCGACTCCTGTGCACCGTACTCCCTCGTGGAGGGGCAGAGTGGAACATGCTGAGTTGAAACGATGGAGGGGAATGCGCGGGGAGAATTTTCGCCGAAGGTTATTTCCTTGTGGTCGCTCTTATACCCGCTGTTCAGTAGTTACCTGCAAGAAGAAATTGCAAACATTTCACATTTATTGTCATACGCCTATGGTGCGAACTTTTGGGCCAATCTGTATATTAAATGCATATGTGTAATTGTGTTTGTGTGGGGGAAGGTATTGTTACGAAAACCTCAGGGTAGAAGTACAAGCCGTTGTCTGATTGCAAAATAAATATATAACGTATAAGAAACGTGATACTTATTAGATCTGCTGGTAATACCAATGGAATTAGCAGAACCAGAAGTATTGGCAACGAAGAAATATCGATATATCGGAACGGTACCTCCGTTATTTTCTTTATCTTCGATGTGGCCTGTATTGTGAAACCTGGTATTTACAACTCATTATCAGGCAGTACTAGAGTGCGCGTCAAATCTCCTGCATATGACCTTGAACGACTGAACAGCACCAGCGAATCACGGACGTGCAGCGTTGCGTAGTTCAGAAGCTGTTTCACCTCGCTACTAAATCGTGTACCTGGCGCTCGGATATAAATAGATTATTTCAAGTGTCAGTAGTTCAACAGATGGAAAGATAATGAATTTGCGAGTATGTACGAAAAACAAGCGTGATTGTAGCTTATACCGTTCCCTCTGTAGAAGCAATGTTATTATAAACGTATTTGCATTGTATCCTTTTTGCTCTCCCTTCGTTCCTGTTGCATTCTGAAACTTTCCGATTAGCTAAGGGAACAGGGCACGTTCGTTCCCAGTGATGGCAGAAGAAGTTGACGAAGAGGATACCGTCATTGTTCGTTTTTTTTTCATGTGTTTAGTGGGTGTGTGCAGCATGTCGTTGAGTAAACCAAGTGGTAGTGATGGCGAGAGAAGAGGGAAAAATACAGTGTTGTACGAAGCCAGGCACGACAGGTGATTTTTCAGGTGTACATTTTTTTAAAAAAAAAAAGTGTTCGAGTGACGAACAAAGAAGTAAAATTGACTTTAAGAAGTGCCAGGATCTAACAGCTCAAGCGTGTGGTGTGAATCAAGCTACCGTTTCTCGGATATGTTCGGGGGCAAAACAATGTGGATCGGGGCCTGCTCCAATGTTTCAATAACCTAGACTAGAAAGCACATTAATATACCGAAAAGAACGACAAATTTAGATGACTTTGAAAAAAGACGTAGTTCGTAGAACAGTCTTTGAAATTTACGATCGTGGCGAATTTTCTACTACCAAAAAGATAACGTACTCTTTACGGGACAAAATATCTTACAAAGGCTCTACAACTTCCACCTTGAGAATATTGAAAGAATTATGCAGTCCCTAATCAGGTATGTTCTTTTCTCCCATTATGTTTATTATATGTTATATTATCTAATGTTCCGTGCTCTCCGTGACAAGGCGTTTCGCTCGACCACGCTGTCTCTTTCCGTGTGAGATTTCGACATGGCACCGCTGCAGTGCGCTGCTATTGGCTATCGCCATATGCAGGAGATTTGACGCGCACTATAGGATTGACACTTCCAAGGTACACACTGTCACTCCAGCTATTGTAATGGTTTTTTTATTGTAAAATTTTGGGTGCGTCAGCACCTAGGCTACCTTGCACCCGTCACATTATACGGGGTCCAGCCCTTCCCCGTTACAAATAACTCCAACATTGCACAAGTAAAATCTTAAAATTTTCTGACTGGTTAAAAGTTGAGGCTGTAAATGGGCACTCAGCACACATAAGGACAAGACACAGAATTATACTGGCCATGAGGCCAGTCGCCAGAGCCTCGTTAGTCTACAGTCCAGGGTGTACTACGTGGAAGTGAGGTTGACAATGGGGCGTACTACGTGGAAGAACCACCCTTTACACCCCAGCAATTGTAATGGAAATTACCAGGTTGGGAGGGATTTCTCACCTCTCTAGTCAAAAATAAAGAGATGGGACTATGTTTATAAGGTTAACAATGGTAACATTGCAACAACTAGCTCGATGTTTTACCAATATTTTACCAGCTTAGATTATGTCTCCCCTTCCCTCCTTTGGCTGAGTAATGAGCACCGCTTCGCGTCAAGAAGTCTACGGGGTGGTAGTTTGCAAGTACCCGCGTACTATCAGCGGTCTCGGCTTCGAACTCAAGTCAGAGTTCCAAAATTTGGGTGTTGATGCAGCAGAGTGAATACAATTCGGAGAAACTTAATAAGGGCGATCTGGCCCTTATTGAGAAAGTCTGAAACAGGCGACGATGGGACTCAAAGCACTCAACGAAGAACCCTTTCATAGGCTCTGGTGTTCAAAATGCTGGTGAAATATAGAGTATACCTTTTCATGGCCATGTAGAGCATCTGTATTTCACTGAAAAAACTGAAAACTCAAATTTTCTAAACATCAGGAACTCATTAACAAGTTTGTAATAGCCTCTAGACTCTGTGGCAATAGAGGACAAGTTCTGACTTTCCAAATCCAGTATTGCAAGTCAAGAATCTACTCAAAATTTGAAGCTCTATAGCTTGTTCTTACTTATTACAAATTTATTCAAAGTAACTATTATTTTACGTTTAGAATTTGAGTTGCCGTTAGGACACAGTAATATGCGCAAGAACTGAGAAGAACGGAATATATAGGAGCCACAATCATTACAACAACATTAACTTAAAAGCAAGTACAAGGGCTTCCGCAGAAATTTATCAGCCTTGGGCAAAAACCACTTTCAGGGATATGCGGGTATTTGTTATGATTCCTATGTGAGGCAAAGCAAATAATACAGAGAAAAGCCACTTAAAGTTCATCATCATTAGTGGAATTAGTATTCCATAACAATTTTGTTATTATACAAGAACGTCTAAAACGTTTTTACTTTTGGTTTTAATATGATAGTAACAGAAATGAAAGTTGGATAGATTCATATGCTCGGGTCGAGAATAGTATTGGTAGCCCCTTTACATCTCACCTTAGCAAAGACTTATTCATATCAGAAATATTTTTTAAGAGGAAAAGGTGATCATGACCGTCATAAAACAATTGTACATGTTTCGAGCAAAGCGAAAGAAAAATGTAAATGAGACATGTATAGCGCATTGCGAGTGGAGTGAGCAACATTTTCTTGAAACTGAGAAACTTAATTTAAGACCCTTGTTCTTTCTAAGGAAGAATGAGATTGATGTGACTGTTATAGAACGGTTCGCACTGCGCACTTCCAGGAAGAATTTTTTACTAAATATATTTCTTGGGAAACTGAGTGTCAATTTGAAAGTAATGACTATAACCTTGGAAACAAATGTTTAGAATGTGAAGCGAGCAAGAACATTGTTACTAAATATATTGTAAAAATCGACAATTTCTTCCCAAATTTAACAAAATATATATTGCCCGAACCTTCCATCGCTGACCACGCCACTGGTCTTGTATATAAGTGGGAGTTCATCAGAAAGCGAATTAGTTAGTTATACGTGTGCTGACTGAGGGTCTGCTTGAGACTATTTCCGACATTTTGGCGCCAGGGAGCAGCTGGCTCATTCGGAACTAGCTCTTAGCGCTTGTACAGCGGAATGCACAAGTATTGCTCGGCAAATTGTCCACGATTATTTTCATTATATGTTCTGTTAAATCATATGTTTATTTAAGACTGGATTTTTTCAGTAGCTTGTTTGAAATTTTGTTTCAATTCCAGAAAATCTCATTGCGTTAAAATAAGAGAGAGAATAAACGTGCTGATTGACAACTTGCTATGCAATAATTATTCATCCCACTGTACGATTCGTACCAAAAGAGCCAATTCTGTTACAATTGATTCTTGCAGTCTCGAACGAATATTTCACTTGTTCTCATTGCTATGACGACTTGTATTGAAAACAGCCCAAAAATCAAAGAACAAAAATAGCGGTGTGGGGAACCTTAAACAACTCCCATGTACGCGAAATAGAACATTCAAGAATGTACTTTTAAATATCCTTCATAAATTCGCCTGACTTTCTAAGACGTGTAATTAGAACTTCGTAACGAACAGTGAATCAAGCGATCATGGTGCTTTGCAGCCGATCTCTACCATAAGCGTATCTGGTAAGTGTGCCAAGCGATATGGAAAGGGTGGTGGCGCCATAATGTAGCTCGATCACTGTCTGCGAGATCTTCCAGCAAAACAGGGGCTGGATCAGTGCAGTTTGTTTGCAATTGAAAATATTAAAATATTCTTCTATACGTGTAGAGTAAACGCTAAAAAGTATGTATTTAAGAAACGCCATTGATTTGTACCTAAATTCAATTTATACGAAACGTTATTCCTCTTGGTTGAATAGTTATCGTATTTTAAAAATGTGAAGTGATACATTGTTTACCTCTCACGCGGCCGCTATTACAACTACATTCGTGATCTACAGGTCGCTTTCTGATAATCGATTTCAATAGAATGTGCTCTGACTGGTCGATAGGCTCGGATTAAGTTAATTAGAACCAGTGGCGGCGATTAGGGGGGTGAGGGGGCAGTTGCTTCTCCCTTTTCGTCACTTTTGCACCCGCACTATGCTAAATCGTATCTACAAAGGGAAGTATATAGCCTGTGTCTCCGCAGTTTTGGAACCCAATTGCCACCACTGATTAGAAATATTCCTAAATAGAAATTATTTGACCGAACCTTGAATCCAATGAGTAAAATGCCGTTTTCTCTGACGGTATTTCCTTTTAGCGTTCAATTCGAGGACTTGTTCGTGATTTTTTTAATCGTGTAGAAGGCGCTTTACTATGCTACTGCAACTTCCATTTCAAAATAAAATGCATTCTCGGAAATCTCCGAAATATATGTAGATTTTCATTGTCGATCATTGTAGTATCCAATTAGTTCTACTCAAGACGTGTTCGAATAAAAATGTTATAAATAAAAAAAAAGTATGTCTTTGTTCAAATCAGTAGGGTCCTTTGAGAATTAATTAATCGCCGATAATTCAGCTTTTGTCACTAGAGTGGTTAGTAGTTACTATTTCTAGATTTTCTTTGTGGCCTCCGTGGTGACGTAGTAGTAACGCCGGCGCTTTGTAATCGAGGAGTTCCGGGTTAGATAACTGGTGGAGGCAGGCACATAGTGGCTAGTACCATTTTAAACTGTGGTGTAGGTCCAGTCCCAATTAGTCAATCTGTGCATGACAGTGGACTTTAAACGAAACTCAAATCTAGATTTTCTTTACATTACATGATCAACACCTAAATTTTGGATCTCCCATCTGAAATAGAACCCATAATGTTTTCCACTAGTCATAGACATATGGCTATGTGGGAGATCGCCTTTAAACCTGAGGAGTGCACGAATTTTCCTCGGAAGTCTATACCTCAAGTTGATTCACGTCCATACTGATAGTTACTTAAATATTCGCAGAAAGGGCATACGTTCCTCGTACTGTCATACACAAAGAGCAAGGCTATATTCCTGAGTATGCTGGCCTGGTGTTTTGAGTATGCTGACCTGAATTTTTGTAGACCTGTCCGAACATGCCTAGTTTAGTTTAGTTTATGTAAAGGACGGTCTGACCCTCAATCAGTGTACTTTAAATGTACTGCTCTTCTAACAACTGTCAAAAAGAAAATATTTTTTTCCCGCCAAAATTGCTATATTTAATTTATTTATATCCATAATTAGCAAGGACGTGGCTCAGCTGTTAGCATATGCAGATGATGTAGACTTACTGGGGGATGATGTAAATGCAAATAAGAATAATGCTCAAATATTTTTCAAAGCAGTTAAGGAATTAGGTTTGGAAATTAGCAAAGAAAAAACTAAATATATGCTTACAGGCTGAAACCAAATGTTAGGTAATAATCAAAATCTAATTATTGATAGGCTAACAACTCGTTTGAACCTGTTTCCAAATCCAAGTAATCCTAACAAATGAAAATTATATTAAAGATAAAATAAAAAGCAGGCTTAATTCACGAAATGCATGTTACCTTTCTCTTCATAAACTTTTGTCTTCTCGTTTAATATCTATGAAACTAAAAGTTAAAATATACAAAACAGTAACACTGCCTGTACTATTATATGTATGCGAAACTTGGTCCCTTACATTGAAAGAGGAACATAAATTGAAAATATTTGGGCCAAAAAAGGATGAGGAGACAGGTGAGTGGAGAAGGTTACAAAATTTGTATTCATGTCCAGATATTATTAGATTAATTAAATCAAGAAGACTTAGGTGGACAGACCATGTGGCACGAATGGGAGAGGAAAGAAGAGTTTACAGGATTCTTGTTGGGATACCTGATGGTAAGAGACCAGTAGGAAGATACATACGAAGATAGAGGGATAATGTTGAGAAAAGGAAATTGGCAGGGATGGAAAAGAGTATATAGATCTGGCTCAGAATAGGGACAGATGGAAGGCGTATGTTACTGCAGTCATGAACCTTCGCGTTCAAGAAGGCTTGAGAGTTAGTTGGTTAGCAAGGACTTGAGCGTCGCAGTGTCGGTGACCCCACTGGTGAAGATATAGTAATACAAGCAATGCAACGAGGTTAGTATCACTTTCTGTTAGTTTCAGACCTTTTCGGAATGATCCTCCATTTGTAGTTAATAAATAACGCACGGTTGAAGTGAGTGTTATCTTTTTGTATGTGTGTTGTGAATTTACCAAAACTAAAATGAATATTTTTAATAGTACAAGTATTTTATTATATCAATAACTTAACAAAAATTTTGAATAAATGGAAACATGGTTGTTGAGAGAGGAGGACATGCATTCTTATTATTTAAATGTCCATCCTTTTCTAGGAAATCTGTGACAATTGGTTTTGTTATTCAATAAATATATATTTTTTTTTACCTTCTTGACATCACTTGCCAGAGCTGTTGTTTATATAGCTACAAAATTTGCGATGAATAGGAGCTGTTATATCTCTATTATTTTTCTACCTTTTTTTACACATTCATGTAATAATAAAAGTACAATATTAATTATTAATTAATTTACATATTATTATAAATATGAGACTTATAAATTACATAAACATACTAATTTAAATATTTATATTATTACTACTACTTATGAGACACTTGGTTTCTAGATACGTGCCTGACACATTTTTGGAAGCGATAATCTAAGCGCTGCCTTGCTTGCCTTCCTATCAAGACCACGCTTCACCACCGACTTGTACATATCTAATGAATAATGATAAAGCTATGATCCATAATAATATACAAGCACACGATAATAAATTTAAGGTGTAACAAATTTTCATACGTTATTATCATGGTGTAAAATCACTGCAGATTGGTGGAGGGTGGGGGGAGGTGCATAGAGAAAAAATTGTTAATGGGGAAATTCCTCCCTGCCTCCCCTCCAAATTTTGCACCTTAGTTATTGTTAAAATTAATCAAAAACTTATAATGTGATTGTGACATTGACAATTGTTTTCCTCACTTATAACAACGTTTGGTTCTCATTTTGATTATTAAAATATTTATGATTGAAAAGTTTATTGCTGAAAAGAGCAGAGTTAAAAAACGATTTAGTTTGCTTTATACGGAGAACAAGAAAACTGCGTGCATCATCCTCAAGTTTCGCCATAATTTCAATAACTTTATCTCCTGACTCAAAACTAAATGTAAAACACAAAATAACTAATAGACAGAGCTCACAGCATAAACATTATAAGTATAATTATCTCAAGAAGTTACTTTTAGAAACTTTCCTTGTGTATACAGTTCAATAAACCATACCATTTTATTAATAATGAATTGAATTTTAAAAACATTATCTCCTAAACAAAATGAGATGCAGTACCGTTCAAAGAAAATGGCGCATGAAAACTGCCTAATTCCAACATATCTCGAAATTATGTTCGTAAAACTTGGTCTGTCCATCAGAGTGACGTTGCCTTCGGAGAAACAGGAGGCGTGTGACTCACCATCTTCTTCACAGGTAGAAGAACCAATATCGGGCTGCCAAATGTTGAAAAAGCGCTGTTGTTGGTTAAATATTGTTTCAGTAAGGACGGACGGTCAGAAGAAAGAATAGATAAATGTGCATATTTGCTTTAATTGTGCTGCAGAATTTACAAAATATTATTAATAGTATCCGTGTACATTCCAATAAACTATGTGTATCACACTTAATAAAACAGTTCGCAGGATGTTTATACTAAATGAGATACTGCATACACTGGCGTACACAGAGGGAGGCTGATGGGGCTACAGATCATTCCAAAATTTTTAGAAAATCAACATTTTTAAATGAAAGTAGTAGAGAACTCTGTAAAAACAATGTGGTAAATGCACACATCCATTAAAATGCGTCCCGATTGCCAGTTTTGAGAATGGAAACTTCTAAAAATACAAAATATATTGCGAATGCCGCGCCCACTAGAAATCAGCTATGTGGTATATACCTGCAAAATTCCAGCCCCTACCGAAAAAAACCTTGTGTACGCCAGTGACTACATTTATATTTGCGGGAAACCTAGAAAAACGACAACTTGTATTTGTGCAGAAAATTATGCACTTCTTCCCATGTATACAATGTAATCCCCAGTTCACATGGGGGTAATGAAATTTGGAAGTTTGTCTTTGCTTCTTAGACCTATAGATTCTACATGATCAAATAATCAGCGTGCTACTACGCCAGGGATTCCGGGTTGGAATCACGGCATGGATACCCTTTATGAACATCTGGTCATCAATTTCATCATATTGTTATTCATCTTCATCTTTCTAATTTGCCAAAAGTGACAAATGTGAAGCAAAATATACCGAACCAAACATATTTTCTCCAATTGTTATAGTATCCCACATCAGTAGTTAAGTCTTTTCACCACATAATGAGACAATTTCAGTTTTGTTGTAGCATTCCCATCAAACTAGTTCACCTTCACCATGAATTCACGCACACATTAGTAATCGCTTAAACTAATAAATATTCCTCGCATTGTCAAACACAAATAGTACCTCGACATGAAGTTATACGAGTGTATAAATTTTCCTCAGAAGTCTACACACACTAATACCTTAATATGCATTCACGCCCATATTAGTAATAGCTTGAACATACACAGATATGACAAGCATTCCTCGTATTGTCAAACACAAATAATACCTCGATATGAAGTTATGCGAGTGTATGAATTTTCCTCGGAAGTTCTACACACTTGAATACCTCAATATGCATTCACTCCCATATTAGTAATAGCTTGAACATACACAGATATGACAAACATTCCTCGTATTGTTAAACACAAAAAGTACCTCTGTATGAAGTTATGCGAGTGTATGAATTTTCATCGGAAGTTCTACACACATGAATACCTCAATATGCATTCACGCCCCTATTAGTAATAGCTTGAACATACACAGATATGACAAACATTCCTCGTATTGTCAAACACAAATAGTACCTCGATATGAAGTTATGCGAGTGTATGAATTTTCCTCGGAAGTTCTACACACTTGAATACCTCAATATGCATTCACTCCCATATTAGTAATAGCTTGAACATACACAAATATGACGAACATTCCTCGTATTGTCAAACACAAAAAAAGTACCTCGGTATGAAGTTATAGGAGTGTATGAAGGTTCCCACATAAATTTCAAGTCCATTTTCCGTGATATTTCCCCTAGTTTTCAGAAACGTTTTTTTTTTTTTTCAGAATGCCTGATACATTGTTCATTAATATTGTAAATTCATGTTATAAAGCCCTTTACATTTTGCCTTACAACCATAATACCCTCACCTCATCTTACGTTACTAACATTAAGAGTGTTGCAGATTAATTAGTATCCTATCAGTATTAGCTGATATAGGTATACCCGTTTGATTGCTTGACTTGGTGTTTTAAGTCCACTTTATGCACAGTAAGGCTAATCGGGACTAGACCTACAGTTTAAAGTGGAATCCGAACCACTATGTGCCTCCACCGGGAATCGAAAACGGGACCACTGCGCCATAGGGGAGGCCCAATATAGGCATATCCGTTTATCACGAAAATTACAGGTAATTTTATCAGTCATACATATTTATCAATGACCAGTAATTTAGTGAAAAATTAAAATATTTGTTAATATTTTCATGTGCCGTACCTTTGGAAAAAATTCTAAATACCTGTTTCCTTTTCAAAGACAAAACCCATTGGGGTCACCTGGTTATACACAATAACTAAGAGGTGTATGAACTGCTCATGTTCTTCAAGGAAAGTTTGCAATTTTACATTGGATCACTATGATATTGGTTATCAATATCAGTAAATTTATTTGTTTCTCAAAATCAGTAAATTTTATGGTTTACTGATAGTAGCATAAACTTACATCGGATCATCCCTAATTATTACTTTCTCATACGACTCAAGAAACAAATTATAAAGCGACATATATTTGCATTTAATTAAAGACAAAGGTAGAAAAATTTATTGAAATAAAACATCTGTTCTAACTGTATTACAGTTCAAAAAATAAAATGTCAAACAAATCATATAGAAAAACTCTATATGATTTCAGTTTTTGACAAACAGAATTTTACAAATGTACGCGATGTTAAATAATGTGTAATGAGAAACTAAAGTCTATGTCCTCAAAGTAGCTTGCGTAAAGTAAGTTATTGCAGTTGAAATTATTAATGCTTATTAATTGTAATGAATATTACTTATTAGTCGTAGGAAGAATCATATTCTAGTGCCTCTGATGCGCTCAAATGGTATTACATTTATCAATTAGAAGATTTTCCAGGATATTTGCACGAGATTTGTAATTTATTCAAATTGCTTGAAATTCCAGATTCTCCAGATTTTAGGTTTCTGTGTTGGAATCCTGAAAACATGAATACCTTATCATAAAGAAGTCGTCAAACGGGTGGGAAAGGGGGGGGGGGTTCAACGCCCTTACTCTCCTCTGGAGCCATTAATACACAGTTTCTTGTATTGCCATATGTACAAATGGAAATTCCTCGGAAGTCGATACACAGGTGAATACCTCGATGTGCATACACAACGACAATAATTTGAAATTTTCCTCGAAGTTCCATAAACAATTTGAAAATTCAAATTTTACCTCGAAATTCCATACACGCAAGAATTACCTCTTAAAGTAGGTGTAACAAACCCCATACACATTCTATACACAATTCAAATTTTTCCTCTGAATGCAGATTTTAGGTTTGTAAAATACCTCGGTTCTAAATTTCTATTTTTGGGGTTTAAAATAAGCCTGACACGCCAAAGTCAGATTTTTTCTAGTAAACCACATCAAAAGCTATCATTTAAGACATGTCAGATTGCAATCGGAGAGGTACCTCGGAACGCCTGTGAAAAGTTGATTTTCCTCGCATCTACATCTCACAAACGGGGGTGTGTGTGTGTGTGTGTGAAGGTAGGTAAGTAGAGGGAGGCCTGTAGTAATATTGTGGGGGGCAAGTTTTGTAGATCCGGCACTGCTCCTGTTCGTCAGTGTTATGCCGAATAAAGGTGTCACCTACAATTTACGTATATGTTAATGTGCGTAATAATACTTTATTGTAGGGCCTCCCAGATGGCGCAGTGTAAGCAAAGGGTCCCGGGTTTGATACCCGATAGAGGCATATAGTGGTTCAGATCCCACTTTAAACTGTAGGTCCAGTCTCGATTAGCCTTTCTGTGCATAAAGTGGACATAAATCAACAATTCAATAAATAATATTTTATTGTAATGAGATTGATGAAATATGGCATCTTATTATTTTGTATGGGCCATATTTCTTAATATTTTAGCATATAAGACATTGATGCTTCTAACCAAATCACAGCCATACAACATTAACTCACCCATACCCCCTTTCACACACCTGTGCCTATATCCCTTCCAGCGATTACACGCTTCGCCACTGCCCTTGAGTCTACCCGAGTAACATCTTCTTGCCATTCTCGAATTTCAAACAATTTAGAATATCTTTGTCATCCGTCTGTGCAGCCTTCAGATTCACATTGTTGCCTCATGTAAACACACCAGCGCAACAATGACAACATGGTAACCGTTTCCGTGGATATTTTTTGCCAAGATATATCTATGCATGATGAAAGATACATATCCGTGACTGAATAACGTATTTCACAAGTGTTATACCAGAAGAAAGATCGCATAGCAAGAGGACTACTGTAAAATCAGTAGGTAAGACTTGTTTTTATTTTTAACATTTAGATTTGTTCTGATGCAGAAAATTACAATTTTATATGTTGCAAAATTTCTTGTGTTAGTACAGGAAAAACTATGGTACGAATGTAATCTCAAATGATGCCTCAAGACAGTTGAAGGCTTTGAAAAATGAAACAAGAAGCCACACACCCAACACTTCCTGATTGACGACAGAGCGAAGTTGGACTTCACGACTTCGATGCCTCCTCAGAAGCCAATCAAATAGGAGAACAGTTGCACGAGCTAAGCATGAGGTGAGAATTCCTTCTTAATTTATAATTTTACTAAGTATTAAACTTGCAATGGGGACGTGAATTTTGAAATCCAACAAGATACATATACTTCTAGGCGCACAGGAGATCCAGGCACTGCCGGGAGAGCAAAAGTGGCTACATAACGGAAAAGATAAAGTCCTAATCGGTGTTGAAAATAAATAACGTAGGGCTAGGGCCGAGACCGAGACGATTTCTCAAAAATTGGAACGAGAACGATACCAGACCAGTGGACGTCAAGATCAAATCTTTCTTTTAGGGTGAGGCAAGGGCAGCCGCAGGATTTATCTCAAGGAGGGGGCCAGAGTAAGGTTTCACATCTTGCCCTTAAGTGACAGACATTTATATTTTACCTTTTATTATTGTTATTACGAGTCCCCACTCACGACCGGATCAAGAAAGTATGGGGCGTTACCCCCACACCCCCTATACGCCTTCATGGCGTGGTGCTAAGCACAGGGGAATACTTTACCTTTTTTTTTTACGAGTAAGAGTATACGAGGGCGTGCTGAAAAGTAATGCCTCCTATACCTTTTGTTACCGTGTAGACGGATGTTCGATTTTGAACAACCATGAATTGTACTTATCAGACTTTTCCGCTTCTTCATTGCACGTTTCAAGCTTTTGTCGCCAGAAGTGCTGAACTCTAGCGAGGATAATGGCAAGATATAACCATATTATGTCGGTTCACCTGAGGCAGTTTGCGGTGATCGAGTTTCTAAACGCAGAAAATGTGTCTCTAATTGACATTCATCGGAGAATGAAGATTTTTTATGTTGATGAATGTGTCAGTACTATACGACGTTCGGCTGTTCGTGCTCGTAATGTAAACCCAAGTTTTGGAACTCCCAACGTTTGTGGCAAAGAACGGAGTGAAAGGTCGCCTGTCGCAGGACCCTGGCAGATCTATGTAGCATTTTCAAGTGTGGCACATCACGGGAGCGAGTGTAAGCGATAATCGTAGATGTGAGATACCGAAAACTTTGTGCACGGTGTTGCCTTGGAAGTTCACTCCTGACACGAAACAGATGAGACTGGACATCAGTGAACCGTTACTTCAGAGCTGTGAACTTGAAGGTGATGGTATCTTAAACAATAACCACAGGCGATGAAAATTGGGTACACCATTTAGGCTGAGAAATGAGGCAATGGCTACATTCTCAAGATCAACAGTTCTACAGTGACGGCTTTAACAAACTGATCTCTCGTTGGCAGACGCGAGTTGATCGCCAGGGCGATTATGTGGAAATGTAATTGTGTAGATATGGACAATAGAGTTCTAGAAAGATTGCTGCAGTTCCTTCATTCAAATAAATTCAACCATTATCCAATAAACAAAATTGGAGGTATTACTTTTCAGCACTCCCTCGTTCAAATCATAAAATTTGAGTTAAAAATTATTTAGTGTTGTTGACAAATTCAGAGTTGAGTTCACTATTCAAATAGAAACTGAATTAACCTTGCTTCCTTTCCATAAAGATCCAAAACATTGTTGATGAACATTTCTTTGTCTTCTTTTAATACTTTTCACGATGCGCAGATATCAGAAAACACAACTTAATCTGCTCTCTTTCATCGCACCTTCTATCTATACTTTTACGTGTTGAAGGGGTACTGTAACAAAAATACTTTCAATTGACGGTGCGTGCTGTCAAGGTCAGGTCTCAGCTCAGAGAAATGATATCCCGACTTTTCGGGATCCCGAACAGTCAATAAATTCCAAAGGATCGTATTTATAAGTGATTAATTCTAGATATTTTCTGCACTATATGTGTGAGTTATCTTGAAATTGACGGTTTTATTCCTCAAGTGCAAAAATAATAGCTTGAGAAGGAACTAGTGTGTTGGTTTTCTTAGTCACCAACGTCGGGATTATAAAAAATTGCGTTCCTAATCTCGTTCCGATCCCAAATTTTTCCGTGTGCACACCCCTAGTTACGGCTGTCAATAAGATTCTAATGTCTCTGGTAGTGTCTGCGATTAGGGGGGCGTGGGGGCAGTTGCCACCCCACTTTTTGCCACTAATGCCCGTATATTGCGCTAAACCTTATCTATCAAGGAAAAGTATAATGGCCTTGCCCCCTTAGTTTTGGCATCTTGCCGCGTCCGCCAGTTTTAGAAAGCAATCTCTGCCACCGGTCTCTGGTGAAAACGTTCTCTCGTTTTGTAGTTACTTGTTTTAATTTCACCAATCGAATCACATGAACATTTTCCAGATCAACTTAGAGAGACGGCAAGCCCCTCCCCTTACAGGAGCCCTTGCGTGGGGATAGTTAAAATGGTAAACTTAGGCCTACGTGCTTAAGTGAGAGAGAGAAAAAAGGTACAGTTTCAAATAGTGAGACAAAGCAAATTAAGAAGCCAGAGAGAGAGAGAGAGAGAGAGAGAGAGAGAGAGGAGAAAGAAAAAGGAAGGGAAATAACGAAGCAATAGAGTAATTAAAATATGACAAACAGTCAGAGAAAGACAGAAAGAGAAAATTAACCGGTGGAAGCTAGGCCTAGAAAGAGGGAAACAATTTAAGAAGAAAGGGAAAGGAAATGAAGAAACGGAGAGAGAGAATGAATTAGAGAAGCGAGAGGAGAAAAGGAAAGAAGGAAGGAAAAAGGAAAGAATGAAGGGAAAGGGAAAGAAGGAAGGGAAATATCATAAGAAAAAGAGACAGAAAACATTACTGTTGTCTTTCAGCTTCAAGGCTTGTTTTAACTTTGCATAACTCTTGGTGGCTTTCAAGTGTAGAATGAGAATGGCGATGGAGTTACTCAGAAGGGTCGTAGATTAGGTTGTCTGTATACGCTAATTTCGCGCAACGTTTAAGTAAATGTTTGCATTAACTTTTTATTATTAATTAACTTCTACAAAATGTCATACATGGAATAATACTGATAATTGGCACGTATTTTATAGAGACGATATTTTCAAAATTAAGAAATATATGAAACGCGTAGTTTAATGACTGCATTTCAAGCGTACGCTTTTGTGTTTCATTGTCTTGTAGATATTGCTTTTGTGGATTACCACACTCCTAATTACACTAAAAATGAACTTGGAAAGATACTTATAAAAGAAGCGAAAAATGAATAGTTATCTTTCTTTACGTTCACTCGTTGTTTAAAACTGAAATATAAGACCTTGTGTCATGTTTAACGATAAGAATCTTTGTAGTCGTCCTGGGGTAAGAGAAACGATAACATTGTAATTTTTGTTATAATAACAAATGATAAGCAATTAGTTTTGACTTCATATATACTTTACTAAGGATAATATAGAAAACACACACAAAGTGTTCAGGTTTTGAGTGTTCGATGGTTCCTCTCTCTCTCTCTCTCTCTCTCTCTCTCTCTCTCTCTCTCTCTTAATAGACCAACAGTAGTCTCGTAACATGTTCACACTCCAACAGCCTCATAACGCTGATCCATTATCTTCATCTACTGGTAAAATATTTTCTTGTGCTCCCAGCATGTCATCAACATTCACTGGAAAGTTGTCTATAAGATAATGCACTAGTTGTAACTATATATTTCCAATTTATAGAAGTTTGTCAGCATTTCTTCAACCATTTTCCTGTTTTCGAGATGTTGTTGCTTTCAGACAAAATTTATAACTGAATCTACGAAACTCACTCATGCCTTCTTTTCAACATCTGTCATTTAAGACTGAAAATGTTCATCCTCTTCTTTCTTTTATCTGGACCTACAAATATGCCTTCTTTCACCTCGGCGTAGAATAACGTGAAATTTCTTGCAAAAGTACTGGGAACATTCGCCAGGCACGTATAGAGCCTTGACATACTGCTTCAACAATCCCAATGTAATATGAATAAGAGGTAATACAATATTCTTTTGGTGAACCGAAGGTTCTGTCAGTACGTTCTTGCAACCAACTTGAAGACTGTACCTCTTAGGCCAGTGTTTTCTCTCCCAGTGTTCTATATGAGGTCGACAGTCTCATTCGCACAAGAAACATGGCATTTTGGTAGACTCAAACTGCAATCTTAACAACAATCCCAACACAATCATACACTTCTAAATCACCACACACCAAACAGTTATGGTCTGCATATTCCCACTTTCTGGAGTATCAGCCGGAGACTCATATGACTCTTTGAAAACAACAAAGTAAGCAAGAGGAATCGAAAATAATTTGTTCTCAATGTACGTGTATGGATCAGAAAGAACGGTTACGACAACAAATGAAAGAAACACAGCATGAATTGATGATGTATTCTAAGAAGGCTTCACACACATCACTTTTCCAAGTATTTGCCAAGGGGATTGAGACATTAATCAGACCGCTGGAGCAACTTGTTGATGCCATCTTGGTAGAAATCATGTCCTTGCTCATTGAACCACTTCGTGGCAGCTGCCTGAACGTCATTCTCAGGGGCCAAGTCCTGGATGTATGGGGGTGGTTCCATACTTCCCACCTGAATCATTTCGTCCCCTCACGCCGAATGCACGTCTGTTGTTGCCGAACTTGGACGTCCACTGTGTGCACTAGGGTGGCTCGCCACATTCTCCCCGAGTCAAATGACCTACACTATTTCGCAACTACTGATAACACTCTCATCATAGACTTACACGAGTTGACGATGATAATCCGCTACCGGGACATTCCTCGACCACAAGAAGAGTATGACACTTCGCACCTCCACGGCAGACCAATTCTGGAAACGTCTCGCCATTGCAACGGCTAATATACCACTAACGGTAAACGTAAAGTTGTCGAAACTCGCCACATGTATATGACACCATCTGTTGTACAGTCTTGGACAGTTCTGCGTTGTAACGATCCTATTAAATGAAAATTGAAGTAAGCCCTTGATGTCTGACCAGAAAGCGCCTTGCGTACAGTAAACCCAACCAACATTGCAATTCTGCGGCTTGTATAACAATCATGGGTATACATCTATGTAAATTGAGCAGTGATGCCTAATAGAAACACGAGATGAAAATTGTCGGACGTAATGCCTCGTGTTCTCGACATGGAATAATACTCGGTTCACGTAATGTTCCTTTATTTAATGTTGTTTGGGAACGAACCTGACGGACTTGGTGTATATTTTTACGGCTTACATTACTGCAAATTCTATATAATACCTAGAATGACATGCAACACACGCAATTCTCACACACGTGAAAACAAACACACAAATCTAAGTTTTAACTTCCAAATGAATGTCCCAAGAACAGTAAATGGAAAGCATGATATATAAAACTTGTGAATTTTTACAGTAAGAATACATCTATTTTTGTCATACGTTGTCTCTGTTACTAGACAATGAAACAATATGAGGGAAATGAAGATGCATTTTGTTCTTCAGGTGTTGAGGAAGGAAACAGACTGACTGAGAAAATGAGAGAATGTAGTGTTATTGCTACAGTGTTGGATAGCGTAAAGAACTTTCATCCAAGAGACGTAGGTTCAATCCCGACCAGGATCATTTTTTTTCTTCTTTTATATCAGTGAAGAAGTGTGTAATATCGGTTTCCAGGAGTTTTGACGAAAGGACACACATCAAATTTTATCTGTTAATCTGTCCCTTCATTCTTCTCATAGGTCCTCTATAACAAGAAGATATAGAGGTTCTCTAGTAACGAACCAAAGGATATGATATCGAGATGGTCCCGTAGCTACGATTCTCTACTCAATTCCACCTGTCTGGTTTATTTGCTTTATTTATTCAAACCAACTAACCAAAAACCATAAATCAAACGAAAACAAGGGAGAACATAATCTCTCTGAAACATGCTTCACATTGAAGGCCTCAGGCTCGAGTTCTGGTTTTAGGCGTAGGCGTTTATTTTTGTGTATTCCTTCAGCATATTGGTCTAAACAGCATTTATCAACACCGTCACAATTAGCCTAAGAAGAAACCAAAATGACTAAAACAATGCAGAAAATGAAAGACAAACCTGCCCATCCACGTTACGTCATATCGTGGGAATTACCAGCAGTAGTAATAACAGACTGCAAAGATAGATTACATTTACGATAGATTGTTAGACGGACAGACAGATAGGGAAAAAGAGACAATACAACGTGAGGACATAAACATCGCAATGTATTAGACTCCTTCAAAAAAAACTTTGTTTCAGTCGGTTACTTGCGAGGGCCTTTCATGTTCTCTGGTTGGTGTGTTAGTTCTCGTGTCAGACTATCGTACGGTCAACTCGAATACGATTCCAGTGGAAGGCTATACTTTTTTTTGTAAATACTATCCCACTTAGTACATAGTTTATTTTCCAAAAGGTTTGAAATGTATAGCACTCCGTGTGTGAGTATTATAAAAATTACAAAGATGAATAATGCCAAGTAGATGCATTGTTCTAAAACACGTGAATTAATTCCACGTTAATAATGTTTTTATGTAAGTGCTGGGTCAGCACAATTATTTATTAACAAAGAACATACAACCACAACTGAGACCCTTCCTTGTTGTCGGTGCTAATATTAAAACGTTATCCTTAGTGATGGCACTACCTCAACAATTACACTAACAACATGCTTTCAACTACACCAATTTTTACTATCCATGATAATTGCTTACCTTTTCGTTCTTCAACATCGTAACTGTTCGGTCGTGCTGTATAAGGCACCGAAGTTTAATGCTTGCATTCGCATGTTCCCGAGCGGTGTAAGAGTCCTCTTTTTTTTCCTCAACATACTATATAGAAACCATTTAACTTCCTGGAATGTGATATTCATAGAATGAAATAATATCCGGAGAACTTAGCTTAAATAATCTTATATATTATATACGCTATCCAACACTATAGCAATAACACTACATTCTCTTATTTTCCCAGTCAGTCTGTTTCCTTCCTCAACACCTGAAGAACAAAATGCATCTTCATTTCCCTCATATTGTTTCATTGTCTAGTAACAGAGACAACGTATGACAAAAATAGATGTATTCTTACTGTAAAAATTCACAAGTTTTATATATATCATGCTTTCCATTTACTGTTCTTGGGACAATCATTTGGAAGTTAAAACTTAGATTTGTGTGTTTGTTTTCACGTGTGCGAGAATTGCGTGTGTTGGATGTCATTCTAGGTATTATTTTCGTTCAGTGCATTAATATACGAGTTATAAAATATAGAATTTGAAGTAATGTAAGCCGTAAAAATATATACCAAGTCCGTCAGGTTCGTTCCCAAACAACATTAAATAAAGGAACATTACGTGGACCGAGTATTATTCCATGTAGAGAACACGAGACATTACGTCCGACAATCTTCATCTCGAGTTTCTCTTTCGCATCACTGCTCAATTTACAGAGATGTATACCCATGATTGGTATACAAGCCGCAGAATTGCAATGTTGGTTGGGTTATTTATACGCAAGGCGCTTTCTGGTCAGACATCAAGGGCTTATTTCAACGTTCTTTTAATAGGATCGTTACAACGCAGAACTGTAAAAGACTGTACCTTTGGGTAAACCAATTACTTACCTCCTATTTCGTGCATTCACAAACTGCTTGTTGTAACTTTTTTTTCTGATCCATCCATGTACATAAGAACACATTTCAAACTCTTCTTTGATCAATGAGAAACAATCCCTATCCTCGGATTGTAAGCGTATGTTCCTACACATAGTTTTAATATCAGTTCTGATATATCAGTGCAGTATGTACACCAAACAAGATGGATTGATTTAAATCAAGATTTTTAAATCAGCTGTATTTTAAAAAGAAATCACTAATATAAATAACTTTAAGTAAATAATTTATAGATTAATGTACCTAAGGATTTTGTAGGTATGAGAATCACTTTTGGTGAAAGTACATTACTCTCGTAATCATTTAATAGTGTTTATTAAGCTCTAAGAAAGGAAAATAAATGAAACAAAATATATGTACTGATGGTGAGAAGCTCATACGATGGAAAATGTAATCTGTAAACTGTAAACACGCTTAAATTTCTTTTGATTAAAATTCAAAAATTGAGGACTAAAAGTGGTAAACGTTGTAAATGCCAAAAGCGAAAGTGTTGGGAAATCGCATCGTTCCCCACATCAGCCCGTAAGAACGTTCACACTAGTGACCTCTTTAAACACCCTTTGAATTACTTAGAGGGCTACCAGCCACTTTTCACGTTTACCACATTATAAAGCATGGCAAATTTCACAGTTTAACGTGGAAAACGGTGTTTGAATTATTTTGGTACTTACAGCGTTTACCAATTTTAGTCTTCGATTGTTATAAGCAAATATAGCAAACATTTTGTGTAGAAGAATATACAAAATACTAATCATGTTAAACCACAAATAGTGTCATTATCAATAAACTGTGCCCTCCTCGTTGGCGCAGTGGTAGCGTCGTTGCCTTGTAATTAATGGGTCCAAGGTTCGATACCTGGTGGAGACACATAGTGGTTCGGATTCCACTTTAAAATATAGGTCCAGTCCAAAATATCCTTACTGTGCATAAAGTGGACTTAAAACACCAAATCAATCAATAATTAAACTGTAAATAAACATGACAGCCGATGTTTTGCAAACTATCATTAAAATAATTCCAAATAATCTGGTACAAAGACTGTAAAAATATTTTAAGTTACAATTACAGAGTAGATTCAGAATGTTTTATTTTAAAAGTTAATGAAATTATTATAGTTTCAATAACACACTTAACAAATATTTTCATAGAAGGTTCATAATATGGTATGTATATTTACATATATTTCTTTTATTTGCCTTAATGAAACTGTTCAAATTTTAAGCGTGGTTCTTAAAAAGGGTAAAAAAAAAGTCGATTTAAATAAAATAAATCATCAAAAATATTTTTTTAAAAATAAAAACCATGATTTCTATCCAGATTAGCTATATCACCCTCCTGCGTAAAAAGCTATGCAAATATTGACACTCGTATACTGTACATTGTAAAGCAGACCCTTTGCAAGCAGGTTATTTTGTTTTAGGCGTGACCTTAGGGTATGGTCTGGGCACCTTCATTGCAGAGACCTAGTTCTCTAACTAGATTTTTCAGTTGCACCTGTGTGAAATTTTTCTGGGTTTCGACACTGACACTTCCGTTGTACACTATCTGCTCCTGAAGAAACATCAGATGCAACAGACTCCAGTTTCCCATGTGGAGAAGGTACAGGAACGTCAGGTCCATGGAGGACAGAAATAATTCCTGATTCGAAATCAGAGTACGAAATTTTATGCATGTTTTTGGTGTTTAACCCAGAAACGTTTGTAAGATTCACCTATATGATTCCCTTGATCACAGGACATTGCAACACCGAACGGTAGTGTTTTAACTGACCACCACTCCACTTTCTTAACTGTTCGAAGCAAGTATGACATGGGCCATTCTCAGAAAAATAGGTAGAAACGAGATTATTTCACAAAAAATAAATTTGATAAAATTTGTAAAATAATGAAATATTCTCTCCTTAAAGGACCTAATCAGATACTAACCTTGGCAAAGATCACTTGATCCTACTAGTAGTTCATTAAAAAAAATGGCTTGACCACGGACCGGACTTTCATTTCCATAGAATGGATTTCTGTGTTTTTCGCTTTTAAGCAACCAAACATTGACTCTATATAACATTTTCCTTGGTGAAAATTAGACTTGAAATGTATTTCTTCTTGATGATAGTAATTTTCTTCCATAGAATATTTACATTTCATAACAGTATTTCCTCTTAATACTTGCAGTATTGCTGCTTTCTTCTTTGTGGAAACATTATTTTTGGAAATGTATCCTTATCTCGTCATTGATGACTTCACAATACAAAATATGTATATTTTTTTTAATCACCACAGGTGCTGACCAAGGCAGTTTTATTATTAACTAAAAGCACTTTACACGTTAGGTTTCTTATCTATAATATATCAGAGTCTTCCTCAAATAGAGAACTAGAAGCATAACGTGTAAACTGTTTTTAGTTTATAATAAAGCTCCCTTGGTCAGCACCCGTAGTGTTTTAAATATGGAAATAAGGCTTAACAGTACAATCCTCATTTTTTAAAGTTTTGGGGGTTATAAAATTCGGGCTCTAGTCTATCCTTTGTTTTGGACCATGAAGGCATTATTGTTATTATTATTATTATTATTATTTTTGTTATCATGGTACTTTATTATCATTAATTGCGTCTGCTTTGTATTACAAACACTTGTTACTCTTAAAATATACACACATATGATTAATAATTATTCATTAATCATAAAACAATACAGTTAGATTTAATAGATGTAAACTGTTTCCGCAGACACTTGCACTATGTATTTCGCCACACAACACTGCCTCCCTGATGGCGCAGTGGTAGTAGTTGCCTTAAAATCAAGGGGTCCCGGGTTCGATACCCGGTGGAGGCACATAGTGTTTCGGATTTCACTTTAAACTGTAGGTAAAATCCCGATTAGCCTTACTGTGCATAAAGTAGACATAAAACAACAAATCAATCAATCAATCAATCATACAACAAAGGAAAAAGAACCGACACTACATTACGGAAGCCACGCGAACTGAGAAACAAGGAAATTAATTTCAACCGTTAATATCCCTCCGCTTGACTTTGAATTATTGGCGTTCAAAATGTTTAAATTCGTTTCTTAAAGGAATAATTGTTCATACTCAAAACGGGTGAATTGTGAGAAATGGGAATGAGCATGTTGTAAAGTCCAGTATAGCATCTCCATGGCAGAAAATGATACCACTACCTCGTTTGCAACAGAAAAGTGACTTATCTGTTGTTTTTTTCCTCGCCTTGCAATTTATTTCAGTTTCTTATTCAGAATTAAGACACTTTAAGAGAGTATGTATAGTTAGTTTAAGAAACCTACCACTGATGAACAAATTCAAACTTTTTTGGCTCCTTTGAACGAAATTACTTGATTATTTATAATTCGACCAAACTGAATCCAAATCTGAAAGTAGAAATGCTGTATCGCCTATCGTTTTCCCTGGATTTTCATTTTTTGTTTTTAATAAAAATTTAATTCCCTTTGTAATAATACATCGAAATTTGAAATTATTTTTGTTTGTTTACTCATGAAATAAGATTTAAATATTGAAGTGAATAACTATGAAACATAAAAAAATTAAAAATATATATATAGGACCGATTTTGACTGTTCAATGAAGAAATTTCATGCAAAAAAAGGAAAAAAAACACATTTTTACTCGCATTTTCAAAATTTCTTTCTTGAACTCTGCCGTTTGTAACTGCCACCAGAAACCTCTTCCCTGAGGTTCCAACAGTAGTCTGCTAACATGTTCTGTACCGATTTTCCTACATATCGTTTCTCCATGACAGAAATATCCTGGTGAAATCCAGTGGCGTAGCGTTATAGTACGCCCATACGCCCGGCGTTCCCTGATTTAAAATTTGAAAAATACGTAAATGATGTAAGTATCAAGTAAATCTTGACTAATTTCATATATGTTTGATCTTCATGGCATTATAATAGCTATTTTTCGCGATACGCTTGCAACGCTCCGCTAACAACACTCGTTCCAGCATATTTTTTTCAATGCCTTTCCTGCCTGGATGCCGGGCAGGTTCGGCGTAAAGAACTCTATATTCCTTGCTGCCTTTCTGGAGGGAAAGCTTGGATCTCTACAGCACGCGCGCAAATGCTCTCTCGTACGCCAGCGTATGGAACAGAGGGCTACGTGATTGGTTCATGTGACCCTTCCTGCCTTCTGAAGCAGACGACAGCGGTAGAATTCCTACCCGGTTCTTCGCGCTCGTACCACTCGTGCTACAATACGCAATATTGACTGACGTAACTTTACCAAACTCAAATATACCATTTCCTAATGACCATTGCATTGTATAATTTATCGCACGAACAGCGACGTGTATTAAAAACTAAAAGATCAACACAGTTTTTGTCAAATAAGTTGGTGAAGTCCTCGTGGTAGAAGTTCAGCCTGTGTCTGCTCTACCACTTAACCCGCAAAACTATTCTTTTTTTATTATTATTATTATTTCGTTAGTATCTAACTGCTTAATATTGTGTCAATGGAAATGTTTAGCATTCATTCATTTGAAAACTCTTAACATCGAATGGTCTGTGGACAAAATTATTTTGAAATGTTTATCACCATTCCCAGATGCAATAAACAGTGGTCTGAATTACTGTTACGTCAGTAGAGTGTACGATAGTTGGATCATCCACCTACCTCCGTATCAGAGTGCTATGCACAGCGCGCCAAGACGACAGAGGTCCCTGGTTCGAATCCCGGCGTTAGCCCGGGTGTTCTTTATGAGTGTCCCTTCATCAACGTCATAATTATCACTCATATTCATATTCGCGATTAACCAAAAGTGGTAGAAAAGCGAAGTAAAATAAACCAAATCAATCAGTAGTTGGATCGCCCACAACAATGACGTCTACTGTTGTGCAGAGGCGCTTGTGATTCAGGTAGGTTTTCTAATGACTTGCGTCATACCGAAAAGTATAAAACACCAAAGTTCAAAACATTCGTGGCATAGTGAGGCATCTCATTTTCTAGCTAAAACATGCATGGATGATGTTCTATTGAAAACCCAGCTGACTTCATGCAAATATACAATACCTGTGGCGACTAATTCCATAAGTAAATTATTAAGCAAAAAAGGGCCGACCCTTCCTTCGGACTTGGCGTTCCCACCCGAAATGTCCATGCTACGCCACTGGTGAAATCTCTCGCCGCATTCGTCACTAACCGCGCCCAAGTTAGGGTAAAAAAAGTCAAATGCGAATGTAAAAAGTGATAACACTTCAACAAGTTCTTAACAAGTTCCTTGTAGTTGTCAGCTTTCACATTTCCAAGAAAATTACAGCATAGTTGTCTGAAAGCTAACCATGCGCATTTCTCTTTTTCTGTTAGCAATTCCACAAAGTTGTCATCATGATGATCTCACGGATTTGTGGGCCCAATAAATATGCCTTCTTTTAACTTATTTACTATCACTGAGTTTAGGAAATGTTTTTCTCAAGTACCCAAAACCCTCACCGTGTTTATCCAAAGCCTTAACACCATTTTTCATCAGCCCTAACTTTATATGCAACGGTGGTAACAAAATCTTGTCTTTCTCAAGTAGAGGGTGATTCCTAACACTCTTCTCTCCAGGAATTAAGATTTTTTTTGCAATGGGCCAATCCACAAAGTTGTAATGTTTATCTTTTGTCCGGGAGTCCCATTCGCAAAGAAAGCAACAAAATTTTGTAAACCCAGACTGCATGCCTAACAGTATACCAATCATTTTGAGGTATCCGCATATCTGCCAACCATATTTTTAATAATTTATCACTTTTAATATTGTATCCATATTTTCATATGTTTCCTTCATGGTGGAAGAATAGGCAAGGGGTACTGATGGGTATATATTCCCATTATGCAACAATACTACTTTTAAACTATTCTTAGATGAATCTAAAAATAGTCTCCACTCGTTTGGGTTGTGACTCCTTCCAAGTTCTTGCAGAAGGCCTTCTACATCATTGCAGTAAATTAACTCATTACTAACAGAAAAAAATGTGTCAGTGATTGTTGGCGTTTCCGATATGACACCTTAACACCATCTTGTAATAAATTCCACCCTCGGAGACGAGAACCTAATAATTCCGCTTGAACTATAGAAAGGTTGAGGTCTTTGAAGCGGCGTTACACCAATAAAACACCTGGCGTAACTTTCCCAAGTCCAGGAGTGTGTTGATCTCGTGTTGGGTTAAAGAATGAAGTCTCTCATAGCTTATGAACACAAACATATATTATAATAACGGATATTATACACAAAGACACAGGTTATACGACGACGAAGTACCACCACTTGTGGTCGCGTCGCGCTCGCTCACACACACACTCACACACACTAAGACACTCGAGTTCAGTCAGTCCTATTGCGTCATGCATATGACACGTACTTTACGTGGCAGACCTCCCTGCCATCTAGCGATCAACTCTAACATCATTTTTAAATTTTAATTATATTACAGTACTGAACAGTCTCTGACTAGATCATTTAGTTCGGATTGGGAAATAAAGTGAGGCATATTTGGATCAGGAAAATTTGGATCGGTGTTTGAATATGAGGGTCCAGGTTCGTCTTCTGGAGAATCACTGCTTGGTTCTGTTTCATCCACTGTCCATTCTTCAGGAGGCTTAGGAATTAGTATAAAATCATGACTCATAGGTTTCTTGGCTGAAGGAACATCAGGATAAAATATAGAATGTTTTGATTTTGAACTATATCCCACTATGTTTGTTAAACAGAAGTAACAATCCGTAGTATGATCTTTCTGTTCTGTCCATATTACAGGGTTTACGAAGGGCATTGATTTGTGAGTGCCATTAAGCCAACCACGTAAAGTTCTCGAACAATTACAACAATTTTTACCTGGTGCCCAGCTTTTTCCCTCGTCTACTTTACTTCCAAAATACAACTCATATGCTTTTTTCACTATAGGAGTGATAGTATTTCTCTGTGACTTCGGAGTAAATTCCCCGCAAACAGAACAAAACAAGTACCTGATGCCCAGCTTTTTCCCTCGTCTACTTTACTTCCAAAATACAACTCATATGCTTTTTTCACTATAGGAGTGATAGTATTTCTCTGTGACTTCGGAGTAAATTCCCCGCAAACAGAACAAAACAAGTTAGGGTTATTCACACATTTGCGTGACATGGCGAACTCATTAATTGAGTTATAATATATTTCTTTAGAAAACAATTATGAATGCTCTTATCGTTTTGTTAAAATACAACTTACACTTCACTTCACTATACACAATATTACATTCACAATTTCATGAACATACACAAACATAAAATACGGCTACTCGCGAGGGCTACTCGCGAAGTTATCGGAAAGGAAGTTAAGACTCGACTAACCAACAAAAGAGCAAATTTTAACAGATAAACAGGAAATTACTCTACTGCCAGATGATTCCTCCACGAAATATTAAGTGCCAGTCATAAACACACAAGGTCGCTGAAAGATTCTTATCCATTTGCTAGGAACCAAACGTTAAGCCGTATGCGGATTAGGGTGCGGAGATCTGAAACCATAAAACTATAAAATGTGGGTGTTCTGAAAAAACTTTAGGTGATACAGGAAAACGGATGCGATATTCGTTATCAGCACATCTGAATACATAAAGATCATATAGTTTTATTTAGAGGAGTATTTCATTGTTTATCAGTGAATTGGAATATTTCAATCTATCACAAACTTTGCAGGTTAAATTCAAAGAACTTAATTGCTTATCAATAAGTTAGCTTATTCATTTGCTGAACAAGAAAAAAAGTAAAGGTAATCCAATCTACAAAAACTCATTTTAAAAGGACAAATGGATCTAAAATTACAAATAGTTTTATTGATTAGGAGCCAACAAATGATAAAAACGCGAAATTTTCCCCCTCCGTGAGCATATCCGTTCACGGAGTGGACACCCACGGAGGTGTCAGAATTTATTTATTTATTTATTACCTTAAACAGGGGTACGAGGGATGAACAGTATGCTCTGCCCCTGACCTAGAAAGCTTTTCCAGAAGGCCGATTCACTACTCTTATTTTTCAACATAGTCCCCTACAACTTCAATACACTTTAGCAATCGGTACTCTAGGGCTTCAATTCCGGAAAAATCTCCCGACTGCTCCTGAAACCATACGTTCACAGCAACCATCACTTCAGAATCGATGATGAAACTCTTCCCACGCAGGTATTTTTAGATGTCATATGAGGGGACAGCCTCCCATACTGTCTCCCTTATGCCATTATAAAAAGATAAGAAAAAATACAGAAAAAAGTAGAGAGAAGGAGGCAGTGAATGAAAGGGAGGTACAAAAAGAGAGAAAGTGGGAGAGAATCTTAGTAGCCATAACCATCGATGGAAACTTGAGCCCACCATTCCAAAATATTCAGTCTACTCAAACAGAATGGACATTTCCACTATGACATGAACAACGTTTTAAATATATTCATTTTACTGATAATGACACCAAACTGAAATGTGCAAAATATCTCGGCGATATTTGTTTTGGTTCTCCAGATACACGCCTTCAAACACTGCTGAAATTCACGTCCTACGTCACAGATTTGAAAACGTGACGTAGGAGGTGACTAGACAGGCCTGACGTCATCCTTTAGAAATGCGTGCAGGCAGGGCTTTTGCTAACTAACTAACTAAAACTAACTCTCTAGCCTTCTTAAACCAGAAGGTTCATGGCTGCAGCAACACAGGCCTTCCATCTTTCCCTATCTTGAGCAAGTTCTATATACTCTTTTCCATCTCTACCGATTTCCCTTAGGTCCATCTCAACGTTGTCCCTCCATCTTCGTCTTGGCCTTCCTACAGGTCTCTTACCATCAGGTTTCCCAACAAGAATCCTGTAAACTTCTCTTTCCTCTCCCATTCGTGCCACATGGCCTGCCCACCTAAGTCTTCTTGATTTATTCATGTAGTTCTAAATTATGTAACCTCTCCACTCACTTGTCTCCTCATCCCTTTTAGGTCCAAATATTTTCCTAAGGATCTTATTTTCAAATACTCTCAATTTATGTTCCTCTTTCAATGTAAGGGACCAAGTTTCACATCCATATAATACTACAGGCGAAATTACTGTTTTGTATATTTTAACTTTTAGTTTCTTAGATATTAAACGAGAAGACAAAAGTTTATGAAGAGAGAAGTAACATGCATTTCCTGAATTAAGCCTACTTTTTATTTCCTCTTTAATATAATTTTCATTTGTTAATATTACTCCTAAGTATTTGAATTTGGAAACTTGTTCAAACGAGTTGTTATCAATAATTAGATTTTGATTATTACCTAACACTTGGTTTCGGCCTGTAAGCATATATTTAGTTTTTTCTTTGTTAACTCCTGTTAAGCAGGGCTTCTTCTCGTCCCGTAAACTAGCATGGGCCTTACAAGCGACAGTCATTTTTTACTGCGTAAAACAAGTAACTTGTTATAACTTAAAGTGCAAAAATAATGTGTGCTCCATTTGTTGGATATGAATTATACCCTAACAGTATAGCAGTATTTACTATAATTCAGCCACTCGGTAGAGCGTTTTCATTAGGCTGACAAAGCAATACTGGTAAGGTAACAGTCAATGGCTGAACACGTGAACAGCCTTGTTCATTGCCAATACATAGGTTCTGACTGGCAAGAAATTATTGTTACAAAAATGTCTTTTCTGGAATTACAAGTATTTTCGTCATATTTTCTTCCCCATTTTTAAAATAAAAATACGTTTAGACAGGGTGCGAAATCACAGCAGATTGGTGGGGGGAAGCAGCAGACAGTCACACACACACAAACACACACACAAACACACACACAAACACTATATACCTAGGTATACACACACACACACACACACTATATATATATATATATATATATATATATATATATATATATATATATATATATATATATATATATAGGTATATATATATACACACAGGCCAGCAGTCGGTAGGTAAACCTTGGCCCGATATTGGGCTGTTGCGCTATTGGATTATTATTATATATATACACACACACGTATATATAATGTCATTAAATAAGTGTCAATTATTAAATAATGAAATTAAATTATACAATATATTATATCGACAGTCCTTCGTTCAAAATGTAATTGCAAATTGAAGATTTTAATGTAGCTACTACTGATGCTATGAACAATGACTTGCCTAAGGAGGGAGGGACAAAAATTAAGAGACATTAAGAGAAGATAATAGTTTCCTGTATAAAATCCACATATAAATGCTAATACGTGTTTTATTCATATATTTATATACTTCGCGGTTGCTAACGAAAGCCGATGAGCAATGGAGAAGAAATAACAAGTCGGTCTTATTTCTGTGTTCTGGGGATAGCTGTGTTCAGTGTCCTTAGAGATGAGGCTCTTTGATGTCCGTTTTCTTCAATATAAGAGGTGATATGGTAAAGATAAAAAGGTACGCAGAGTGTTTAAATTTCCTGCAGTAAACGACAGTTTTCTTCAGTTAATATGCTATATATGGCAAATTTATGTATTTATCCTACTTTTACGTCGCTTTTCCGTCATATTGTTTAATGGTTAGTACCTATGTATCTTCTCTAATGTCACATTTCTATCCACTTTTGGGTAATCGCGACAATGATTATGAGCAGTATTGGAAGTCGGGGTGCAGGAGAAACTCCCCCACCCTACCCGACTGCCACAAACACCAACCAGCACAATCTAAGTATCACCCAACCTGCCCACAAGACGAGACGAAACTTTGGTCTGTCCCGTCTCATTTAGAAACATTCTCTTTTCCCGTCTCCTTTTATGAGATGAAACGGGAAATGTCTCGTCTCGTGAGCAACACTAACGTTAACAATAGAAGTATTCCCTTAGGTCTACTGTCCCCAAAGGCTCGAGCAAACCCCCATCCTCCACCAAACAACTTCCACTTCAATGAAAGGACATTCACAAAGGAACAGCATACCCAGCTCGAGAGTCAAACTCGGAACATGTGAGTTCCTCACTTAAATTATGAATTTTGTGTATAATAATTACAACACCAGTTCATTCGTGGTAATTCTGAATCGGCAGTTTGGTTTGCATATACACGTATAAGTAGGATAAAATCCAGTTTTAGAAGGCTCGTAGCGTTGAAACGAGGAGTCAAACAAACAAAAAAAAATAATTAAGAACAGTTGTTCTGTCTTTATGATCACTATGCGCTGTGAAAGTTGGTACGATAAGCCTTTGCATAAGTTGTCAAATCTATCTTTTTTGAGACTTGAGACAAGAACGAGTATTGCCCTCCGAAACCGAGACGAGACTGTCAACGAGGCATTTACAAATAAACACGAGACATACATTTACAACTCTAAACTAGAACGAAACCAAGACTGCCATGTCTCGTCTCGATAGGATCTCTAGTGATGAGATTGTGAACCAATTAATTAATGCGTTCGGGGAAAGAGATGAGGCAGCTTTTTTCGCAGTAAAAAATTCAAAATATATATTTCAGTATGTGATATAATGTTATATACATTTTTACCTTGTAATAATTACACATAAACTTAGCTTTGAAATGTACTGTGCAACTGATGTAATCTTCTCAGTGCATTTTCTCTTATCTGCACAAAAATATTTTATCATAATTTGCTAACAGAAATGAAACACAAACTGAAATTGCTTTATGGAAAAGAAAGTAAAAATAGGCGTTATAAGTAAAGTGTAGAACGTGAAAATTGTTATTTTGCACTACATGGTTTATGGTAAATTTCGATAAATATATGTTTAAAATATATTTTTGAAAACTTGGTCAGTAACCAATTTTACAAGCAATAGTTTTCTCGTGACTTGATGAAAACACGCACGCAGCAGAACTCTTTCGTTTATCATTCACGTGAGCAGCAGGCATATTTAATAGAAGAATGACCATTATAAAGCATAGCTTTCCCTTCCATTACCGTTCCTTCTTCTATTATTTAACTCTACACAGATTTGCAAAACTGCTGTACACCTTGGCTCTCCGTGGGCTACCCCCAGTAAATTGGACACTCGAAGCAGACGCCAAACGAGCTCTCTCTAAGTCTTGACGTACTAACATGGCGGGTCGTGTTTTTCAGCGCAACGCTAGCCTCTGAACTGAACGCAGAGAAACGCAAAAAATTGCAGGGGTCATTTTCTCAGGGTGTAGTTTTTAAAATTGCTTTTAAAAAAATTTAGTGGAAATGTCCATTGTGTAGACTGTGGTGGACTGATGTATCATACAGCAAGCAATAGATGTCATGTGGCATATTAATAGTTCAGAAACTACTTATATAAAATACAGTGATTACATTTCATGTCTTTCACGGTTCTCGCTCTCGCTCTCCCTCTCTCTCTTTCTGTGTGCGTGTGTCCTCTCCTCCGTGGCCGTGCGCTCTACGGCGCTGTGATTTGGGATCCGACTGCAGAACGGCATGGATTCGAGTCCGCCTGGGTTCAGTCTCTGGGTTTTCGGCCTGTGTATAGAACCGGTGTGAAGGTACCATCGTGAGGAAATTGAGTAGATAGGAGTGAGTAGAAATACAATTGTTGTTGAATGTTTTCTTTTAAAGAAACGGTAACATGAGATCACGGGTGTTCCACATATAGCATTCTGGGCATAACAACTCGGAAATGTAATAACATGTAAATCTATCCCATCTTGTTATTGTTTTTATCTTTTGTTATTTTTTGTTTTTACTTTATGTTGTTTCAGTGTAAAATGGCCAAATAAGACTGTATCTGAAACTCTGAGTAAGTAAATAAGTAAGTAAATAAATAGTCTCCCATTTTCTTAGTTCCGGGCGGGATCTACTATGGGAGGTCCATCAACTAAAGGCAAGGTTCAGTCAGTAGTTGAAAATCTCGTAATCTGACTACAAGTACAGAATTAGCGCTCATCACTTAATGGATGTGTTGGAAAAGGTGTATGTTTATATGAGGCACATAAAATTAGTTGGTGTCCAATTACACAGTAATCATTGCTCACTGCTGACATGCAGACAATTTTTTTCACATGCAAGTCCAAGGTTGGCGTGAAAGGCCTAGTTGGAACGTCCGAATTACATCTCTGGTGGGAAGGGCGTCCGTGGTTTTTCTCTTGGTTGGTTAATCCGAGCAGCTCTAAGGACATTCTTTATCTTAATTGAGATCTTCGTGAGGCTTACCCTTTGGCTGGTCAGGCCACCTCCATATTTAGCTCTGCTCTAGAATCACTCCGCTCCCTGTGTGCATTTATGGATGGGTGAGGAAGAAGTTATTCTAACATGATATAATATTATAGAATGATTTTTCAATAAAATTATCCTTACTGTAATCTATATCAGGGGTTTTCAGACTTCCAGTTGTGGCTCTCCTCCGCTGCCAAAATCTACACGCGACACCCTTCAATAATAACACTGGCCGACATATTGAGGAAAAAGTCGTACGTTTAAAAATTAATAGGTGTTTCTGGAAGTACCACTGCGCGAATTAATCTTTTGGCTTTGGGTATGATGTCCACTCCAAGGTCGCGCACATGATTTTTTTTGTCAGGGGTAGTAGAGGTTATCTGAGATAGTGGATGTTTGCTGCGTGGGTGGTCTTTAATTTGCACGTACTTATAACTAATTTGCACGGGTTTTAATTAATTTGCATGTACTTAGAACTTATTTGCATGTACTTAGAATACTTTACATTTATGTATTTGCATGTTTATAACTTTTTATGAATATATAATTATTTATTTTATGAAAAATATGTATATAGAAGGTAATTAGAGGTACTAAACGCTATGCATATGGTTTTATATTCATTACTGCAAAGTATGTAATGTATAAAATGTTAATATTAATGTTTATAGTATTGAAAATAAGAGTTTACGGTTTATGAACCGCTATGAACGGTGGTAATGGCTGTAGGTACAGGTCCAATTACGATTGGGGACGGTCCCGGTACTCGAACCCGCGATATGTAACGTTATTAATTAGTACTATGTAATAATGTATGTTATTATGGTATGAAACACGATGGTCTCACACGCTAGACAGAATACTGTCTCCAAATCTGAACTCCGCTCTGATGCCAGACAGAGAGAATGAATTAATATTCCGCGCAGGTAGAGGAGAAAGGAATTTGGGGAGTGTGCGTTCAAGGTCAAATGACGTCACAACGCCAGGACAAAGAACGAACCCAATTGACCAATCAGAGAACGCGTCGGTAGGTTTTCAGAACCGGTTTTTTCAAGGTTAACCAGTACGCAATAACAGGGGAAAGCTATTCAATACTGTAGGGCAGGGGAGGGATTGAACCAGACAACAAAGGATGTCTGGAAATGTGCAGCAATGGTCAAATCTCTGAAGCTATGCGTCGCTTGTAGAACTGGTTTCCGCCGCCAATTAATATTCCGCTCAGGGTTGCCCCAACGCACAGGCCGCTTTAGCGCAGGTTTTTCTTATCTGTACTATGAAGATGGGAGAGCTATCAGGGACGGGGCCTACAGTTTTCACCATTTGCTTTTATCACGGGGTAACGAACCTAGGACCCTTTGATTATTGATTTAGGTAGTAAATGTATGTTACTGCGTGCTATTTAACTTAATTTTGAGTTTATTTTTTACCAAACTTTGACTTTATGTCAAACATTTTCACAGCTTATTTTTATTTTTATTCAAATAACACTATTTATACTATTCAGGCAACATTTTTTATTAAATCTTGGATTCACAAAGACAATTTTTCAACTTTTAACTTATTATTTTACAATTTTATGTTAATTTTTACCAAAATAACACTATTTATACTATTCAGGCAACATTTTTTCATTAAATTTTGGATTCACAAAGACATTTTTTTCAACTTTTAACTTATTATTTTACAATTTTATGTTAATTTTTACCAAAATAACACTATTTATACTATTCAGGCAACATTTTATCATTAAATTTTGGATTCACAAAGACATTTTTTTCAACTTTTAACTTATTATTTTACAACTTTATGTTAATTTTTTACCAAAATAACACTATTTATACTATTCAGGCAACATTTTTTCATTAATTTTGGATTCACAAAGACATTATTTTCAACTTTTAACTTATTATTTTACAACTTTATGTTAATTTTTACCAAAATAACACTATTTATACTATTCAGGACACATTTTTTCATTAAATTTTGGATTCACAAAGACATTTTTTTCAACTTTTAACTTATTATTTTACAACTTTGTTAATTTTTTACCAAAATAACACTATTTATACTATTCAGGCAACATTTTTTCATTAATTTTGGATTCACAGACATTTTTTTCAACTTCTATCTGTTTATTTCACAAGTCCAGGCTTATTATTACCAAAATAACACAATTCAATCTGTTCAGGAAAGACTTGTAGTTACATTTTCGACACACAAAGTGTGTGTTCTCAACTTCTATTTGTTTATTTCACAAGTTTAGGCTTATTATTACTCAAATAACACAATTTCATCTATTCCGGATATTTTGTATTTACAAAGAGATTTTTTCAACTTTTAATTTATTATTTTACAATTTTATACCTATTTTTACCAAAATAACACTATTTATACTATTCAGGAAAGACTTTTAGTTATATCTTCGACACACAAAGTGTGTTTTTTCAACTTTTAACTTATTATTTTACAACTTGATATTAATTTTTTACAAAAATAACACTATTTATACTATTCAGGCAATATTTTTTATTAATTTTCGATTCACAAAGACATTTTTTTTCAACTTTTAACTTATTATTTTAAAGAAAAACTAAAATATGCTGACCAAGGCAGTAATTTATTTTATAAAAAAAAAAACATAAACTAACGTAACGTTTCAACCTTCTAGCAAGGTCTTCTTCAGACTCTGTATCAAGTACAACTTTTGTACTTGATACAGAGTCTGAAGAAGACCTTGCTAGAAGGTTGAAACGTTACGTTAGTTTATGTTTTTTTTTTTTTTTATAAAATAAATTACTGCCTTGGTCAGCATATTTTAGTTTTTCATAATCATGGAAACAAGGCTTAATGGTGTTATAATTATTATTTTACAATTTTATGTTAATTTTTACCAAAATAACACTATTTATACTATTCAGGCAACATTTTTTCATTAAATTTTGGATTCACAAAGACATTTTTTTCAACTTTTAATTTATTATTTTACAACTTTATGTTAATTTTTTACCAAAATAACACTATTTATACTATTCAGGCAACATTTTTTCATTAATTTTGGATTCACAAAGACATTTTTTTTCAACTTTTAACTTATTATTTTACAACTTTATGTTAATTTTTACCAAAATAACACTATTTATACTATTCAGGCAACATTTTTTCATTAAATTTTGGATTCACAAAGACATTTTTTTCAACTTTTAACTTATTATTTTACAACTTTGTTAATTTTTTACCAAAATAACACTATTTATACTATTCAGGCAACATTTTATCATTAATTTTGGATTCACAGACATTTTTTTCAACTTCTATCTGTTTATTTCACAAGTCCAGGCTTATTATTACCAAAATAACACAATTCAATCTGTTCAGGAAAGACTTGTAGTTACATTTTCGACACACAAAGTGTGTGTTCTCAACTTCTATTTGTTTATTTCACAAGTTTAGGCTTATTATTACTCAAATAACACAATTTCATCTATTCAGGATATTTTGTATTTACAAATTGATTTTTTCAACTTTTAATTTATGATTTACAAGTTTGTGCCTATTTTTTACTCAAATAACACAATTCTATCTGTTTAGGAAAGATTTTTAGTTATATTTTCGACACACAAAGTGTGAGTTTTCAATTTTTATCTGTTTATTTCACAAGTTTAGCCTAATATTTACTCAAATAACACGATTTGAACGTGTTTTTTAAATTACATTTTGGACACACACACACACACACACACACACACACACACACACACAGATATATTTTCCAAGTTTACAGGATTATTCTCTAAGTTTACTCAAATAACACATTTTAAATGTGTTTTGAATTAAACTTTGTACACACGAAGTGTGTTTCGTCAATTCAAGAAAGTTTTCAATTATATTTTGGATGCAAAAGTATGTTTTGTCAAGTTCTACCCTTTTATTTTACAAGTTTAGGCTTATTATTATTCAAATAACCAATTTCATCTATTCAGACAACATTTTGTTTGTTATATTTTACTCACAAAGACATTTTATCAATTTTAAATTTATTATTTCTCAAGTTTATGTAATTTTTTATTCTAATAACACAATTTTAACTATTCAGGCAACATTGTTGTTGCAATTTGGACTTACAAAGAGATTTTTTAAATCTTTGTATTAAATTTTCTATTTATTGCGTTTTGTATTTCACATTCGATATTACAAAGTTCTAAGGTGTGTATAATATTTCAAACTATTTTCAGGGTGTATTTGTTAATGCATTTGGATAATAACTATTAGGTTTTTGGATGAACTAATGTTAAGAATATTTCAAACAATCAGAAAATGTGTCGTTTTTATTTCCACCAATCAGAAAACGCGTCGGTTTTATTTCATCCAATTAGAAAACGCGTTGATTTTATTTCAACCAATCAGAGAAGGCGTCAGTTTTGCTTATGAGGTATAAAAACTGCGTAAAAGCAAGCAGAAGCTATTTTGAGAAGTATTTGTGAAGCATTGTGTCAGAGAAGACATCAAGTTGTGATTATTGGCCGTGAGTTTCAGACAAAGAACTCAAGAGAAGCTATAATTAAGGTAAATGATTTTTATTATGTAGCGTGTTTTTAAATAATATGTAAATGCTAATATTGAAACGAAGAAAACGTCAATACAAACCAAAAAGAATATGCGTAATGTGAACAAGTACTACAACTATATTTCTATTTTTCAGATGCTTCTAATTTTGTATGTGTGACTGAAAGGGACCATTAGTGAAAGATGGCGTCTTCAACCTCCACAAACAAGGCTAACCACACTACGGTGAGTACCTCGCAAGAGATTTTACCATTGGAATGTATATTTCTCCACTAGTTTTTTGAAATAATATATAAATCCAGAAAACAAAGAAACGAAAAAGTAAATACAGAAATGAATATGCGTAATATAAACAAGTACTACAACTATGTTTCTATTTTTCAGGTGTTCTTATTTGTGTACCTGTGAGTGGAAGGATCTATTGCTGGAAATAACGTCAACGAAGTAACCGACAAGGGCATGAGTAACATGATTTCAGATGTTATCCATAAGGATTCTGTGTTGGAGATTTTGAAGAGGTATACACCTAGCAAGTATATTATATGCAGGGGTTGTTATCTAAATGTAGGCAACCATTTTTATGAGTGCGAGTGCGTATGCTGTAAAGATGAATTTCTGATTTCCGAATGTTTTTCTATTTGCCAAGGGGAAAGCCGTTTCTATGAATGCCAGCATTGTGTTGAGTGGATGTGCGAGAGAATCCAGTGTTCTTTGCAGGATCAGCACAATACAAAACATATTTTTGATTTTTATATTACTAACCATGAGGATGTTGCGGATGCTTTGACGGCACACGAGGTACAGACAGAATACAAAGCTTTTTATAGTGTGTTATGTGAAATTTCAAACAATATCGAACTAGTGAAAACTCTTATAGATTCTATACGCTCAGCAGAGCTTACTTATGGTAGCACAGGATTTTTGTGAGAGTTGAATAAAGAGAGACTGACTAATAACAGCGAAAATGGTGCAATACGTTATTGATGTACAAGGATTTATTTATAACTGAAAATTTATATTGCGTGAGATTTGTGTGAGTTCTACAAATTTGGACACTGTGTATTATGCGCTTGTGAGTGTTCCCGATTATTTCAAAGAGATCAAAGAATCGCGCTGGGTTAAAGACAATCTCCATGCATTAATGTATGATATTCCTTGTGGATGTGAAATATACTATGTCCAGAGGGCAGTTAGGAACTTGAACTGTCAAGGTGGTACATTTTTCTGCAAAGGAAAATCCCAAATTATCAAAGATTTGTTTAATATTGATAACATTGTTGATTTACAAACTGTAAACTGTCCATCCCTTAAGAATTTGTATATGTTTCAAGGAGGATTGTGCAAGTATCATTCTGATACTTCTCCCCCAGCTGAACAAGGTTGCGCATTCAGAAATGTTCAAAGACTTGTATGTTGGTACAATAATAAAAATATTAAGGTGTAATGTATTTTAGTGCAAATAATAAAGATTTGTGAAAAAGAAATGTTTTCTATGTTGTTATTTAGTTTTAAAGCCTGCATTCAAGGTATTTTCAAGTATTACCGTTTTTTTTTTTTTTTGAGTGATTGACTTAATACCAGGAGTTATACGAGCCGTATTTTAACTACAATCACTATATGTCTATGAGGACTAAAATCCACTGATTGATTTTTAAAGCTTAGGCTTACTATGTATATTGATTACTCACAGGACAACACGAATTTTACGGAGGATTGTAGGAGGCATAGGCCCATACGCCAGAGCTTTATTAGCCTGCAAGAACAACTTATATGTTGAATTGTGACTGTTTAGAAATAATATTTATAAAGTTTAAATCATTTTTATTAGATTACATATATATTTTGGATTCAAATAAAACACTCAAGTTAAGTTTTTTAAGTTTATTTTTATTTAATATACAAATATAGAATATATCAAATTTACATATATGAAAAATACTCTACCAAAGAGCAAAAGTCACATAGGGATTACGATTTAGCCGATGCTGAAATTCTTCCATGAGGGATTTGTAGTAAGAGAGAAATTTTTGCCATTGGTTAAAGTTGAGGGTGACTCCACCAGAGATGTTGGTGATTTCCACTTTTATGTTTTCTCCACTGCCCTCGAAGGTGAAGTAAAGTTCTTCTATAATGTTTATAGATCTGAACCTGTCTTCTTGTGTGGGGAATCTGTTTTTGTAAGTGTCGAAGATCGCATCTGATTTGTACACGCATGATGGGTACTCTTCTCTATTTAGGACAACGTAATTTTTTCATGTTTCAAAATCAATTCAGTATTTGTGAAAGTACCTCGAATAATGATATCCATGTTGGCAACTATGATGAATGTGGTTTCTGGTTTTATGTTGTTCATTTGGTGGGTACCTCGGATAGACTGCATTTTGGTTTGCTATCAATAAAAAGTTTTAAAAATATGCAACTAGTGCTACAAAAGGAACGGAAATTATCGACAATTTCTGGATTATAACTAAAATTCAGTTTGCCTTTTACATATCCAATATTTACAGACCAACACTAACTAGACTTCGATTTATATAAATGTAGCGGGAACTATATTTCTGAGAATCAAACTATATTAGGATTATATGTTAAACTTATACAAAACCAGATTATTCTATGTAAGTATATTTATATTGACTGGATTATTTAACAGATCAAACAGAAAGAAGGCAAAATTCACTAAACGTAGGTGATTGCATGAAAATAACTAGGTCAAGGAGTGACCAACAGTGAGCTGAGGTTATATATAGAGGGTCGCTCTTCATAATTCTTACCTTCGCTGGATCGGCGAAGGAACGCACTTGTGGGCGGTAGAACCTGAATGGGCTCCACCAAGACATCGGAGACTCGAAGCAGATGTCTTGGTGGATGAACCCAAGTACGGTCATAGGCGCTAGGGTCAATTTGGTCATTTCTTCTTGTATGAGGAACCAATTTGGCCAACTCCCAAAATAACTTACATTGCTTATAACTAATTAAATTTGAAGAAAAATTATAATCTCTTAGACTGTAAACATATTTTATATTTAGGCTGCACAAGATCCAATGATAAAATTAAAAAATGGTAACCGCCCAGACAGGGACTCGAACCCTGGACAGATAGGTTAAAACCCTAATGCTATACCAACTAAGCTATCTGAGCACAAGGTATTCTTTATTTGAAAAGTTAGTTATGTTAAGAAATATCCCATGAGAACACTTTTGGTCTGGGTCGACAGAAAAGGAGACAGCATTTCCAAAATTTTACAGACTGGATGTATTTTACCACCACTATAGAGGTCTTTACTATATGTAATTCGAAACGCTAGAGTTCAGTTAGCTTTCAAAATTGAGGTTACATAGTACAATATGTTGAAGATTTTGTGTTTGTCACGCATAACAAGTTACACTATATCTAATTACGGACATATAATACTAAAACTTTGCTAGTAGTTGATGAGTTGACAGTAAATTTGAGAGTTTTAGCATCATTTGGCTGGAAATGGATATAAGTGTAACTTGTTATGCGTGACAAACACAAAATCTTCAACATATTGTACTATGTAACCTCAATTTTGTAAGCTAACTGAACTCTAGCGTTTCGAATTACATATAGTAAAGACCTCTATAGTGGTGGTAAAATACATCCAGTCTGTAAAATTTTGGAAATGCTGTCTCCTTTTCTGTCGACCCAGACCAAAAGTGTTCTCATGGGATATTTCTTAACATAACTAACTTTTCAAAAAAAGAATACCTTGTGCTCAGATAGCTTAGTTGGTATAGCATTAGGGTTTTAACCTATCTGTCCAGGGTTCGAGTCCCTGTCTGGGCGGTTACCATTTTTTAATTTTATCATTGGATCTTGTGCAGCCTAAATATAAAATATGTTTACAGTCTAAGAGATTATAATTTTTCTTCAAATTTAATTAGTTATAAGCAATGTAAGTTATTTTGGGAGTTGGCCAAATTGGTTCCTCATACAAGAAGAAATGACCAAATTGACCCTAGCGCCTATGACCGTACTTGGGTTCATCCACCAAGACATCTGCTTCGAGTCTCCGATGTCTTGGTGGAGCCCATTCAGGTTCTACCGCCCACAAGTGCGTTCCTTCGCCGATCCAGCGAAGGTAAGAATTATGAAGAGCGACCCTCTATATATAACCTCAGCTCACTGTTGGTCACTCCTTGACCTAGTTATTTTCATGCAATCACCTACGTTTAGTGAATTTTGCCTTCTTTCTGTTTGATCTGTTAAATAATCCAGTCAATATAAATATACTTACATAGAATAATCTGGTTTTGTATAAGTTTAACATATAATCCTAATATAGTTTGATTCTCAGAAATATAGTTCCCGCTACATTTATATAAATCGAAGTCTAGTTAGTGTTGGTCTGTAAATATTGGATATGTAAAAGGCAAACTGAATTTTAGTTATAATCCAGAAATTGTCGATAATTTCCGTTCCTTTTGTAGCACTAGTTGCATATTTTTAAAACTTTTTATTGATAGCAAACCAAAATGCAGTCTATCCGAGGTACCCACCAAATGAACAACATAAAACCAGAAACCACATTCATCATAGTTGCCAACATGGATATCATTATTCGAGGTACTTTCACAAATACTGAATTGATTTTGAAACATGAAAAAATTACGTTGTCCTAAATAGAGAAGAGTACCCATCATGCGTGTACAAATCAGATGCGATCTTCGACACTTACAAAAACAGATTCCCCACACAAGAAGACAGGTTCAGATCTATAAACATTATAGAAGAACTTTACTTCACCTTCGAGGGCAGTGGAGAAAACATAAAAGTGGAAATCACCAACATCTCTGGTGGAGTCACCCTCAACTTTAACCAATGGCAAAAATTTCTCTCTTACTACAAATCCCTCATGGAAGAATTTCAACATCGGCTAAATCGTAATCCCTATGTGACTTTTGCTCTTTGGTAGAGTATTTTTCATATATGTAAATTTGATATATTCTATATTTGTATATTAAATAAAAATAAACTTAAAAAACTTAACTTGAGTGTTTTATTTGAATCCAAAATATATATGTAATCTAATAAAAATGATTTAAACTTTATAAATATTATTTCTAAACAGTCACAATTCAACATATAAGTTGTTCTTGCAGGCTAATAAAGCTCTGGCGTATGGGCCTATGCCTCCTACAATCCTCCGTAAAATTCGTGTTGTCCTGTGAGTAATCAATATACATAGTAAGCCTAAGCTTTAAAAATCAATCAGTGGATTTTAGTCCTCATAGACATATAGTGATTGTAGTTAAAATACGGCTCGTATAACTCCTGGTATTAAGTCAATCACTCAAAAAAAAAAAAAAAACGGTAATACTTGAAAATACCTTGAATGCAGGCTTTAAAACTAAATAACAACATAGAAAACATTTCTTTTTCACAAATCTTTATTATTTGCACTAAAATACATTACACCTTAATATTTTTATTATTGTACCAACATACAAGTCTTTGAACATTTCTGAATGCGCAACCTTGTTCAGCTGGGGGAGAAGTATCAGAATGATACTTGCACAATCCTCCTTGAAACATATACAAATTCTTAAGGGATGGACAGTTTACAGTTTGTAAATCAACAATGTTATCAATATTAAACAAATCTTTGATAATTTGGGATTTTCCTTTGCAGAAAAATGTACCACCTTGACAGTTCAAGTTCCTAACTGCCCTCTGGACATAGTATATTTCACATCCACAAGGAATATCATACATTAATGCATGGAGATTGTCTTTAACCCAGCGCGATTCTTTGATCTCTTTGAAATAATCGGGAACACTCACAAGCGCATAATACACAGTGTCCAAATTTGTAGAACTCACACAAATCTCACGCAATATAAATTTTCAGTTATAAATAAATCCTTGTACATCAATAACGTATTGCACCATTTTCGCTGTTATTAGTCAGTCTCTCTTTATTCAACTCTCACAAAAATCCTGTGCTACCATAAGTAAGCTCTGCTGAGCGTATAGAATCTATAAGAGTTTTCACTAGTTCGATATTGTTTGAAATTTCACATAACACACTATAAAAAGCTTTGTATTCTGTCTGTACCTCGTGTGCCGTCAAAGCATCCGCAACATCCTCATGGTTAGTAATATAAAAATCAAAAATATGTTTTGTATTGTGCTGATCCTGCAAAGAACACTGGATTCTCTCGCACATCCACTCAACACAATGCTGGCATTCATAGAAACGGCTTTCCCCTTGGCAAATAGAAAAACATTCGGAAATCAGAAATTCATCTTTACAGCATACGCACTCGCACTCATAAAAATGGTTGCCTACATTTAGATAACAACCCCTGCATATAATATACTTGCTAGGTGTATACCTCTTCAAAATCTCCAACACAGAATCCTTATGGATAACATCTGAAATCATGTTACTCATGCCCTTGTCGGTTACTTCGTTGACGTTATTTCCAGCAATAGATCCTTCCACTCACAGGTACACAAATAAGAACACCTGAAAAATAGAAACATAGTTGTAGTACTTGTTTATATTACGCATATTCATTTCTGTATTTACTTTTTCGTTTCTTTGTTTTCTGGATTTATATATTATTTCAAAAAACTAGTGGAGAAATATACATTCCAATGGTAAAATCTCTTGCGAGGTACTCACCGTAGTGTGGTTAGCCTTGTTTGTGGAGGTTGAAGACGCCATCTTTCACTAATGGTCCCTTTCAGTCACACATACAAAATTAGAAGCATCTGAAAAATAGAAATATAGTTGTAGTACTTGTTCACATTACGCATATTCTTTTTGGTTTGTATTGACGTTTTCTTCGTTTCAATATTAGCATTTACATATTATTTAAAAACACGCTACATAATAAAAATCATTTACCTTAATTATAGCTTCTCTTGAGTTCTTTGTCTGAAACTCACGGCCAATAATCACAACTTGATGTCTTCTCTGACACAATGCTTCACAAATACTTCTCAAAATAGCTTCTGCTTGCTTTTACGCAGTTTTTATACCTCATAAGCAAAACTGACGCCTTCTCTGATTGGTTGAAATAAAATCAACGCGTTTTCTAATTGGATGAAATAAAACCGACGCGTTTTCTGATTGGTGGAAATAAAAACGACACATTTTCTGATTGTTTGAAATATTCTTAACATTAGTTCATCCAAAAACCTAATAGTTATTATCCAAATGCATTAACAAATACACCCTGAAAATAGTTTGAAATATTATACACACCTTAGAACTTTGTAATATCGAATGTGAAATACAAAACGCAATAAATAGAAAATTTAATACAAAGATTTAAAAAATCTCTTTGTAAGTCCAAATTGCAACAACAATGTTGCCTGAATAGTTAAAATTGTGTTATTAGAATAAAAAATTACATAAACTTGAGAAATAATAAATTTAAAATTGATAAAATGTCTTTGTGAGTAAAATATAACAAACAAAATGTTGTCTGAATAGATGAAATTGGTTATTTGAATAATAATAAGCCTAAACTTGTAAAATAAAAGGGTAGAACTTGACAAAACATACTTTTGCATCCAAAATATAATTGAAAACTTTCTTGAATTGACGAAACACACTTCGTGTGTACAAAGTTTAATTCAAAACACATTTAAAATGTGTTATTTGAGTAAACTTAGAGAATAATCCTGTAAACTTGGAAAATATATCTGTGTGTGTGTGTGTGTGTGTGTGTGTGTGTGTGTGTGTGTGTCCAAAATGTAATTTAAAAAACACGTTCAAATCGTGTTATTTGAGTAAATATTAGGCTAAACTTGTGAAATAAACAGATAAAAATTGAAAACTCACACTTTGTGTGTCGAAAATATAACTAAAAATCTTTCCTAAACAGATAGAATTGTGTTATTTGAGTAAAAAATAGGCACTAACTTGTAAATCATAAATTAAAAGTTGAAAAAATCTCTTTGTAAATACAAAATATCCTGAATAGATGAAATTGTGTTATTTGAGTAATAATAAGCCTAAACTTGTGAAATAAACAAATAGAAGTTGAGAACACACACTTTGCGTGTCGAAAATGTAACTACAAGTCTTTCCTGAACAGATTGAATTGTGTTATTTTGGTAATAATAAGCCTGGACTTGTGAAATAAACAGATAGAAGTTGAAAAAACACACTTTGTGTGTCGAAGATATAACTAAAAGTCTTTCCTGAATAGTATAAATAGTGTTATTTTGGTAAAAATAGGTATAAAATTGTAAAATAATAAATTAAAAGTTGAAAAAGTCTCTTTGTAAATACAAAATATCCTGAATAGATGAAATTGTGTTATTTGAGTAATAATAAGCCTAAACTTGTGAAATAAACAAATAGAAGTTGAGAACACACACTTTGTATGTCGAAAATGTAACTACAAGTCTTTCCTGAACAGATTGAATTGTGTTATTTTGGTAATAATAAGCCTGGACTTGTGAAATAAACAGATAGAAGTTGAAAAAAATGTCTGTGAATCCAAAATTAATGAAACAATGTTGCCTGAATAGTATAAATAGTGTTATTTTGGTAAAAAATTAACAAAGTTGTAAAATAATAAGTTAAAAGTTGAAAAAAATGTCTTTGTGAATCCAAAATTTAATGAAAAAATGTTGCCTGAATAGTATAAATAGTGTTATTTTGGTAAAAATTAACATAAAGTTGTAAAATAATAAGTTAAAAGTTGAAAAAAATGTCTTTGTGAATCCAAAATTAATGAAAAAATGTTGCCTGAATAGTATAAATAGTGTTATTTTGGTAAAAAATTAACATAAAGTTGTAAAATAATAAGTTAAAAGTTGAAAAAAATGTCTTTGTGAATCCAAAATTTAATGAAAAAATGTTGCCTGAATAGTATAAATAGTGTTATTTTGGTAAAAATTAACATAAAATTGTAAAATAATAAGTTAAAAGTTGAAAAATTGTCTTTGTGAATCCAAGATTTAATAAAAAATGTTGCCTGAATAGTATAAATAGTGTTATTTGAATAAAAATAAAAATAAGCTGTGAAAATGTTTGACATAAAGTCAAAGTTTGGTAAAAAATAAACTCAAAATTAAGTTAAATAGCACGCAGTAACATACATTTACTACCTAAATCAATAATCAAAGGGTCCTAGGTTCGTTACCCCGTGATAAAAGCAAATGGTGAAAACTGTAGGCCCCGTCCCTGATAGCTCTCCCATCTTCATAGTACAGATAAGAAAAACCTGCGCTAAAGCGGCCTGTGCGTTGGGGCAACCCTGAGCGGAATATTAATTGGCGGCGGAAACCAGTTCTACAAGCGACGCATAGCTTCAGAGATTTGACCATTGCTGCACATTTCCAGACATCCTTTGTTGTCTGGTTCAATCCCTCCCCTGCCCTACAGTATTGAATAGCTTTCCCCTGTTATTGCGTACTGGTTAACCTTGAAAAAACCGGTTCTGAAAACCTACCGACGCGTTCTCTGATTGGTCAATTGGGTTCGTTCTTTGTCCTGGCGTTGTGACGTCATTTGACCTTGAACGCACACTCCCCAAATTCCTTTCTCCTCTACCTGCGCGGAATATTAATTCATTCTCTCTGTCTGGCATCAGAGCGGAGTTCAGATTTGGAGACAGTATTCTGTCTAGCGTGTGAGACCATCGTGTTTCATACCATAATAACATACATTATTACATAGTACTAATTAATAACGTTACATATCGCGGGTTCGAGTACCGGGACCGTCCCCAATCGTAATTGGACCTGTACCTACAGCCATTACCACCGTTCATAGCGGTTCATAAACCGTAAACTCTTATTTTCAATACTATAAACATTAATATTAACATTTTATACATTACATACTTTGCAGTAATGAATATAAAACCATATGCATAGCGTTTAGTACCTCTAATTACCTTCTATATACATATTTTTCATAAAATAAATAATTATATATTCATAAAAAGTTAAAAACATGCAAATACATAAATGTAAAGTATTCTAAGTACATGCAAATAAGTTCTAAGTACATGCAAATTAATTAAAACCCGTGCAAATTAGTTATAAGTACGTGCAAATTAAAGACCACCCACGCAGCAAACATCCACTATCTCAGATAACCTCTACTAGGGGTCATGGTAAGGTTTCATATCTTACCCTTGAGTCATAGAAACTTCTATTATTGTTATTAGTATTGCTGGTTCGAGGACTAGGCCATGTTCTAATTGCTACTGGCTTTCCTCAGCTGGATTCTGTGGATTGTGGAACAGCCAATCAGAGCAAAGTTTGGCCATGTGAAGATAATCTGTGAGTCTGCAAAGGAGAGTTTTTTGTCTGTGCTTTCCGAGTGTTGGCTGTTTTTTGTTAGTTTATCGATAAAAGAAAACCAGTGATGACGTGCAGTGCATTCGTGTTCAGTTCCTTAATATTTAGGTATTTATGCAAAGCGATGAGATGTGTACGTGACAAATATGAATAGCCGAAAATAAAAATCCTTATTATTATTTGAATCTCATGAGTATGCATACCCGAGTTAATTAAAAAGCTTGTTCGGTACGCATTGATTACCATATTTTTTTGAGCCAATTTCTAGTCCATACTTTTATTTTTTAATTTTTAATAAAAGCACAAAGCAGTAATTCTACTACAACGTTCTTCAAATTGCTCGTCCATCTTTACAGATTGTCTGCTCTGTGTAATATCTTACGGGAACAAAAGTCTATCGACAAGTACGGTAACAAGTATCGTGTGAGGCGAAAACTAGCAAATGGGTAGCCAGTCCAGCGCCAACTGGAAATCTAGATTCGTGTGAATCGGGCTTAACTCCCGGGAGTTTAAATTCCGAAAAATCAGTAATTGTAAATGAAGAAATATTGAACTGACAGTACAGACTGACAGACTAGAGTAACGCTGGATACAAGTGGTTCTCCTGGAGGCCTGAATCAGATCGCGTTATGGAATATTTAAATAATAACACGAAACTAGAATAAATTAAGTCAATGAATTTAGGTTAAATAAATAAAATCAAAGAACTTAATAAATATTATTTAATTTTTATGCTAATTCTCATTGCATTTAGAATTTTCATTTTCAATTTAAGTTTCCTTTCATTTTATTAATCCTAATCTTAATGATGTCATTTCATTTAGTCTTATTTCCAACTTATTAGATTACATTAATAATATTTGTAACCATATTGCACCATAATAACCAAAATGAAGTTAATTCAATAATTAGATTAACTCTATTATACTGTATGTTAACCTTGTATGTATTCTATCATATTATGTATGTATCTATACATTTGTAACCTTGTAACCTTGTATAACCACAAAACTCATCTCCATGTGCACAAAATAAATAAACAAGCACGGAATACTAGAAATATGACCTGCTCTGGAAACTAGAGTGGATCAAAACCCTGTCGCAAAGTGTTAAATCAACGAATCTTAATTCACATAATCCCACTAATAAACATTACCATATCACCGGACCTAGTAACTATATTTTCATTCATTCGAAACCCTCACAACGTATTTACATTTTTTCTCGATCACTGAATGGTTTTATTTTATTTACTTATAGGCAACACTCAAGAATAAAATATAAAACATAACATAAAATAACATACATATAATAACTAACCCTAAATAAAATCACATTTAACAGTATAGCTGAACTTCCTCATATCACGAGAGGGAGAAAAAACTGTTTCCTAAACATCAAATTCCAAACTATCCATACGCTAACAGAGAAGACTTGTTCTGGATACCAAAATAAGTCTTCATATTAATACACATTTACGTAACTATTATAACAAAATATACCATAACCAAATTATGTGTGTAACATTGTCTTATTTCTTTTCCTTTCTTTTCTTTTGTAATACTGGGTGGCCAGAATTAAAGTTATCCAACTCAGAGCCCTCTGTAGCCTGTTTGAGGCATCGTGGAACTCTGAAATTTGTTGAATCCACTATGCAGACCACGGGGAAGAGGATGGCGATAAAAAAAGAAAATAGTTCAATTTTCCGCCACCAGGTTGAAATGTGGCGCTGTACTTCCATGATGGGTTGAAATAATGATGTAAACTGCTCCAATTGGTTATGGATTTGCCTTTACCTTGCAGTATTGCAATAAACGAGAGATTATTTTCTCGTAACTTCCAGCCACTAACAAATGTCTTTCTAATTAATAACTCAGCTAAATCACTTAACGTGATTATTTGTACAACCCATCATGGAAGTACAGCGCCACATTTTAACCTGGTGGCGGAAAATTGAATTATTTTCTTTTTTATCGCCATCCTCTTCCCCATAGTCTGCATAGTGGATTCACCAAATTTCAGAGTTCCACGATACCTCAAACAGGCTACAGTGGGCTCTAAGTTGGGTAACTTTAATTCTGGCCACCCGGTATAGCTATATGTAATTGTATATTGTAAAGAAAGAATTTAAAGAAAGGAAAGCGGGGGAACCAATAAATTCAGAGCAACTGACGTCCTGGTTTATTTAAAGGCATCAAGACATAAGCACATGCCCTCGAATGTATGCGGATGGAGGCGGTATCTATCACATTAAATAATTCTTGAAGCTTTCCTGGCGGCGAATATTGAAGAGGTTTTCTCTGGGAATCAGCCAGGTGATTTTCGGATTGGCTTCCGAGCTTTCGAGAGATAATGTCACTTTCATCTTCAGGGAATTCAATAAATTCAAATCAAAGTTGAATCCCTGAAGATGAGAGTGACATTAGCTCTCGAAAGCTCGGAAGCCAATCCAAAAATCACCTGGCTGATTCCCAGAGAAAACCTCTTCAATCTGTCACGTTGTTCATGAACAGTTCTATGTCTTTTTGTACTTTTCCAAATGAAATAGAGACCACTTAAACTACTGTCATTCATGGTACCTCTGATCCATGCTTCTGCATGCCGCAGGAATCTGTAAGAAAAAGTAATAATTGAAAATGACAGGGTGTCTAGGTCAGATCCCAACTTTTTATAATCCCGAACAGAAATTCCAAAGGATCTTATTTAAAAGAGGGTAATTGTTGATATTTCCTGCACTATAAGTTTCTGAAATTTCTTGAAAATAACAGTTTTTTTCCAGAAGTGCAACAATTATCACTTGAAGAGATAATAGTGTGTAAAATTTCAGATTAAACCGCATTGGGAAATTTCGAAAAATTGCCATTCCGAAAATGTTCTGACCTCATAGGGAAATGGAGTATTTATTCAGTCCCGAACGTCAGAATTATTAATATTTTCTTCCCAATCCTATCACAACCAATTTTTTTTCCATCCTTCACACTCCTAGTCACATCAGTCAACATGATTCTCATGTCTCTTGTGAAAACGTTCTCTCGTTATTTTGTTGGACATGGCAGTTAATTGTTGTAACTGACAGCCTGTAAATCGTAGAAAACAATATCGTTTGTAATAAGATATCGCTACAATTTCTCCATTCGAATTACATGAACTTTTTTTCAGATATCTGGGGGCAATAGCCCACTCAGTGGCGTATATGTGCTCGTATGTTTTTTTTGCGTGTGCAAATTTGTATAATGTTATTAGTCAGTAAACGAAACTATTGCCTTACTGTTGTTCTAAATACCTTAGAACATTGGTTCTAACCTAGGTCTTTAAATCTTACTTAATACATTTATGATGTAATTTAGAAACACTACATTTACATTCTAAGGAAACACAAAGTCGTACACAAAAGGAGCTATCGAACTAGTAACACCGAAAACTAATCCAAATTTCCATTGCCAGGTTCAAACGTAATGTCCATTTGCCCTATCTATACAAGTTTCTTGTGAACACTTGAGTACATATTTGCTGGGGTTGGTCATTTGCAGAACGGCCTTCTTTAATCCACAAGGCTGCATACTTTTCGGCATGGAAATCTTTGGTGGCTAGACAATTAATGGACAGGAATGATTTTTCAGTCGTTTTACAGTTAAGAAATGGTTATTGTATCCTTTCAATCCATTTTCTTTAAGGAGGATAAAAACATCCCTGGCAGGGATGAAAATAATTTTCTTATGCCCGGAATAAAATGTTTTTGGGGGGAGATACCTGGCATCCCTCTCCGTTAATTTGCACACTGGGAAGTACTTTGAATGCCTATAAATGTATAATGTATGCTGGGCATGAACAGCCACCTGTAAAGCTGTAAGTCCAATCAAACTTTGTTGAGTTGAGTTACTTATAAATGAAAGAAGTAATACCAAGGACTTGTGCGAACACTTTTCTAAGGCCTTATAAACCACAGGCTATACATACCCAGTACATTCAGAACCATCTGGCGGGGGAAGACCACGCACTCGAACAGTGAGTAAAGTATCGATTAGTACGAATATCGATATTAAGCTCAATGGTCGACTCTGACTCACGTAATGTCGATAAGTAGCATTAGTAATTTAAATATTGAAACGTGTTTGGTTATTTAAATAATGACATGAAATATCGCGTAAATAAACTGAACTTCTGAAATAACCATGAATTTGATTGCATATTGATGTAGTATGTCCAAAAAGTATTCATACATACCATTCTCTTTGATATGTCTGTACATGAACCATTGTCTTGTGTTTACAATTGAAACAATAACAACTGCATGTGTCCCATGCGCTGTATAGCATATAAGAGTATTTAAGCAGATTTGAAACTAAAACTGTTTCCTCTAGGTTGGATAGTTATTGGGTTGCCTCTGTAAACTAAATGTGAAGTTGTGCGTTGTTTATTTCCAACTCGACCGCCATTGCATCTGCCTGCACTTGTGACCGGTTGTGACGATCGGCTCGCTTCTAATTGGGTGTGCTATACGCGACATACGCAGAAGAAAATTATGACACATTCTATCTGTGTAATATGCCATGAAATATGCTATAAGATTTCTTCACCTTACACGGTAGAATTGCAATCGTTGCAGAAATGTTAAGAAAATACTAATGGGGCTACTCTTACCAGTAAAGTAGTAAAGGGTCTCACTCACAGCACACTTCTCAACAACCTTCTCACCCGGTGGGGGCACAAGTGGTTCGGATCCCACTTTAAACTGTAGGTCCAGTCCCGATTAGCCTTACTGTGCACTAAGTGGACTTAGAACACCAACAAATCAATCAATCAATCAACAATCTTCTCGGCCAAGCCCCGTCCTTCGACATGTGACGTATCAAAAATTGCAGTGTATAAATGATATGAGCCCTAAACCGAACATGCCTAACCTAACAACGAAATAATTTAGCGTGATGTCTTAAGACGAAGAGTAGGACTTGACCGAGAAAACTTTGTGAAGTGTACATACTATAAATACTATAAGTAGGGTGACCATAACATTTTGACCGCAAAACGGGACATCCCAAGGAGAACAGTTTACCTCCCCCCCTTTCCTGGAAAATCGATTAAGCCTAATTATATTCATTTATTTATGTATTTATTAAAAGATGGATCACATAAATGACACACCTTAAACATTAAATTAAATATGATCTCCCGTTTCGAAAGGTAATAATCTAGGTAAAACATCGTTTCTCGCCTTTTCTGATCAACTTTTGACGTTGAAGTTGAGTCATGCCAGAAGTATTTAGCAGAAGAATCCATCTTCTAGAGAGAAGCTTTATTCTTCAACAACCATTTATAAATCTCCCAGAAAACCTTGCCCCACATATTAGACACACACAACTCTAGATTTTTCTTTTGCGTTTGTGTCAAGATAATGGAACTTTTATACCTTTTTGATCAAGCCCCAAAAATTGCAAATGACAGTGTATTTATGCGAAGATAACTAAAACTAACAAGAACGGCATTCCACACTGACGTCAGAACACGATGCTGGTCGAGGATCGTGCTATGAGTAGGGAAAGGATTTTAAGGTTCGAAATTATGGTCGAGAAAGAGGAAAAAAGATTCTGAAAATCTTTAAAAAGGTGCAAAAAATAAAAGGCCCTTATTCAATGCTCTCTTTTTCTGCGCCTTCTGTATATAATGCGCGCGGACCTCATAGAGAACTGTGGTTCTGCAGAATAGGTTTTGTTGAAGTTTGTGTTTTCTCTCGCGGATTTTGCTACTTTATCTTGGAAACTATTTGGGCTGAAATGATTATATTATACCATTTTATAGCTCTCGTTCTGCTCTACAAAATGAGACTATAGGATTTTATGTAGCTGCTCAAGAGTGATAATCATTTATTTTTCTGTCCAATTTTTTTAATAAAACATGAAAAAAAGGAGGGAAAAAGGTGCTGAAGTATCAAAGATGATAAATGTGCTAATCTCACGAATAGTTGCAAAGAGGTGCAACAAAGTTTACTCAATTTATTTGATTTAATGTCCTAAAATACATATCTCAAACGATCGGTTTGAAAACAGCTATATTTTTTAAAAGGTGCTGCACCTTAAAATCCGTTCCCATGTTATGAGCCCCTGCGTTTTACGTAATGAGAGCTTTGAGAATTGAAAGAAATCGTCAAACAAGCAAGTGACAACTTCTGCACCAGTACACGTAAAAATACATTCCTAAAGAAACAAGCATGAAACACGACAAAATGAATGAAAAAAGTCGTGGAGAATTTGCTCGGCAATACTTGTGCATATCACTGTACATAATAAAATAAAATACCAGTATTTTACATATCTTATTATATGAGACTGTAACTTATAAGTAAAACTTGCTCATTATGCAGCATTCTTGGTGTTAATAAATTTAAAGACATTAGTAAATGTGTAAGAAAATAATCTTTATTGAACACAAAATGTAATGAGATGACCTAAAAATAAGGCAGTGCACATTTTATAAGAAATAAATAAATAGAAACACTTTTGGAACAAAAATATTTTTGTAGACATATCAATGAGATAGTTTACAAATTTTCTTGGAATTTTCTGGCGAGTAGTAGCGATCTGCATCAATATCTGCATTCCAATATTTAATGGACCAAATAATTCTAATTTTGAAGAACATGTCGAGAAATACTAGCATTTGCTTTCAACCACAGAAATGCGACTTCAGAACATCATCATTTACCACTTCTTCAACCACAAATTTTCTTAAACCTGGTTTGCATAATTGTTGAGTAAACACAATTTTAAACATAGATTCCAGATGTAAGACGCAATTGAAAAAGGAATCGATGGCAACAATCAAATTTCCGAATATTTTGTTGTCGATTTTGTAAGCTTTTATATAAGTAAATAATAAAGTCTGATCATTGAAGGATGAATTTTCTTCACTCATCATTTTGGTACACTGCAAACACTGATGAGAGTTGATGAACTTATAACAGAAGTAACCAGTGACGTATCTCATGGCATTTAAATCACCGTTGTCCATTTCTGATATTGTCCTCAAATCTTCACCACTTATTATTTCATCTTCTTTATCAGGTGTTGGCCTGCACTCAGAGTTGTTACAGTTGTGTCACAAGCGAATGTCTCCAGAGATGCCAATACACTTTCAAGATCATCCTCGCAGTTGGTCGTCGTAGAAACTTTAAACATACTGTTGAAACAAGCTTATCTGAATGCAGTCTGAAAATCTCTCGTTGTAAGGTTGCTATTACACCCATGCTTTTGTATAAGAACAGAAAATAAATTTTCAAGAGAATCTTTGCAAAAGCCTTCTTGTTAGTAAATACTTAAAGTTATAATTTTGACTTAAATCTTTCCAGAAATTAAGCAGTCGATTAGTAGTAATTTTCCACCCTTCAAGACTTGCCGGTTGACGACTGCATGGGAAGTGCCAAGAATTAAACCAATCTAATTATTCCTTGAGAAATTATGTGTCCAGCTTCTTTTGACAACGCGTGTCGCATTTTTCTGCTTTGTAATTTGTATAGTTGAGCTGTTCAATGTGTCAAACAATTTGTCTAACTTTTCAAAACACCTGCAGTATGTTTTGCTCCTGCATGAAACAATCCTAGTGCAATGAAGCAGCACATGTTTGTGTACTTAGCAAATTCAATACACGATAGATGAGCTACGATGGTCAACTAAGGTATGTGATTTTAACAACCTACATTCATAATTAGTAATTTCTAGAGAATTCTTCCGTTTACAGAATACAAATCTATCCCCGATTTGTTATTATTTATGTTTTATAGGAGATAAAGTACAAAGGAGGATGATTTTAACACCAAGATTAAAATACCCTTGATAGTATACACCTTCCTATTGGTATAGAAAAATTGTATAAAATGAATTATCAGCATACTAATGTCAGATCGCTAATATTGTTCACCCAGATTTAATACATATTTCCATACTCAATCTCTCCCTCTTGAATTTCCATGCCAGTCTAGACTCAAAACTTATATTCAGTGGCTAAAAATTGCCAATCCCAAAATTTTAATATTCACACCTCAACCAGGATTCCAGTGACAATTTAACACATTATTTAGAGGTTGGAAATTGTTACCATTTAATAGTCTCTTCTTCTTCTCCTATGGAGCTGCAGCCCGATATCGAGCCCTGGCTTCCATAGTAGAGCCTCTCCATGCTTCTCTGTCCAATGCTTTCCTCATCCAATTTACCATTCCTAACATTCCTTTCACATCTTCCTCCACTGCCTCCATCCATCTTCTTCTGGGTTTCCCTACAGATCTTCTACCTCATATTGTACTATAAGCCACTATCTTGGGTATGCGATGTGCATCCATGTCCTGTCCACTCTAGTGTTTTAAATTTAATAAAGTAGGATATACTTAATTCTTTGTATAGATGGTACAATTCATTGTTATATCTTAATCTCCATCCATGTCTGTCTCTTACTGGTCCCCATATTCTTCTCATAATTTTCCTTTCAAAAGCATCCTGGTCCATCTCGGATTTCTTATTGAACGTGCAGCTCTCGCTTCCATAGTACCGTGCGTCCATTTCGATCTGCAGCCGAGAGATCGGGAGAAGCGTGGCGGGCGGCGCTGACGGACATGCCGACATTTGCGGCCTGTAATGCCCGCTTATTTTTATAGACATATGCAGACATTTATATAAATATTGCAAAACGAGCACTAACCTGTGTTATAACACGCAAAAGTTCTTATGTAATTCATCCAAGTTCTGCTCTTATATACACAAATAAATACGCTATAGAAACGATGTTAAGAGCCACAGATAATAAAGCATTTTAATCATAGTTTTGACCAGTAACGTCCTGTTTAAGTTTATATCCTTGAAAGAGTTTTGTGGCCATGGAAATCGTTTGGAGGTTTCGAATGTGCAACAATGTATCAGGATTACACTGCAGACGAAACCGATAAAAGTGAATGGTTTTCGTGAGCTTCCTTGCAATCCGAAATATCCGAGCTCGAATTTTTTGTTCCTTCGCGACTAGATGAAGACAGAGTTGTAAATATAGTGGCGAGTAATGTAAACCAAGAGCGTGTTAATTTCGTACTGTGCGCAAGAGTGTTATTCTTGGTTACTTGCAGTTACTTGTTTGTGTTATTGTAGTGTGTATGTGTGACGTGTCAGTGAGACGATTGGAATGCCAGCCGCAAGATTCACGTTAGAACAAAGATTTTTTATGTATGACACGTACGTGAAAACAAACTCGTGTCGAGACGTGTGTAGGTAATTTGTACAGAAATTCCCATGCGTTTCAACTCCACACAGAGATACGGTTAGACATCTTGTCCTTAAATTACGAGAAACTGTATCGTTAAATTTTAAAACACCTAAGCAAAAACGACGGATTCTAACCGAAGCAAAAGTCGATGATATTGGTGCAGCGTTAGAACGTTCTCCAAACAAACCTCTACGCCGTGTTTCACAAGAGGTGGGCGTGTCAAAATCATCGGCACATACAGTCACTAAGCTACTAAAATTAAAACCATACTCTTATAACACAGGTTAGTGCTCGTTTTGCAATATTTATATAAATGTCTGCATATGTCCATAAAAATAAGCGCGCATTTCAGGCCGCAAATGTCGGCATCTCCGTCAGCGCCGCCCGCCACGCTTCTCCCGATCTCTCGGCTGCAGATCGAAATGGACGCACGGTACAATGTTGGTCTGATTATAGATTTATACAGGGAGTTTCGTAAGTTCGTTTACAACGCTTGGGAGGTGATTGTACGAGTGAAAATAAGGTGGAAAGTTCATGTAACGAAATTCCGGAAAAGGCTTTGATGCCGAGTTATTGACGTTTGAAAACGTGGGAAAATGATTTTCCGAAGTGAATAATGGCAAAACGGATAGAGAGAAGTCGTCGGTGTTGGGCGGTCCACTAAGAAATTTGGTACGCTCTTGTCAAAAAATCACGCGGCAATGTTGTGCAATGTCGGCGCAAGGGATTCCCCAAAGGACGCGTACGAAGATGTTGACGGGAGTGGGGTGGGTGTGCGTTCTGCGTGAGCTGGTATCGACGAAAATTGGCATGTGTTGAATGGCACCAAAAAACAAAGAAAATTTCCTGAGCGAAGGGCACCATGACGTAAAAACAAAAAAAATGAACTGTCATAGGTTGCATACCCTGAAGGGCACACAGTATGCTTAATGGAGATGTGAAGGGAATCTCATCACAGACGGTTTTCAAAGTGTCCACCATATACTTCCAAGCAGAGGCGACAACGGCGAATCAAGGATTGTCTAGTGCGAGCTAACAACCCCGGCGTCTCTGCTATCGATGCTGCAGCTACATTGATACGGGCAACGAGGTCCTCGGCTGACACGACAGGTGTTTCGTAAACGAGGCGTTTCATCTCTCCCCAGAGGAAGAAATCCAGGGGCGTAATATCAGGCGATCGAGGTGGCCATGGCACAGGCCTTCCCCTGCCAATGCAATGGTTGTGGAATACGGTATTGAGGAAATGGCGCATATTCATATCGAAATGTGGGGGTGCACCGTCATGTTGAAATCACAGTCTTTGTCTCAGTGCCAAGGGCTCGTCCTCTAGTAGTTCAGGCAAAACCTCACTGAGAAATGCTTTATAAGTGGGTCCACATAGGCGAACAGGGAGAATGTACGGTCCAATCAAATGGTCATGCAGTATCCCGCACCACACATTCACTGCAAATCTGTGCTAATGATGTGCCACTAGCAGTGCATGGGGATTTTCATGTTCCCACACATGACTGTTTTTACTATTGAATACACCAGTTTTCGTGAAGATAGCCTCCTCATCAGTCCATTGTACCGTATTCTGAAAATTGGGGATAGATTCAATTTGATGAACAAACCATTGGCAAAAGTCTTCACGTGGGCCAAAGTCCCGAGGTAAAAGATCTTCCACTTTCTTCAATTTGTACGGGTGCATCCCCTCTTCTGCCAGGACTCGCCACACATTCACATGGGAGGTGTTTCGTTCGTGGGCTAGTGCGCGCGTACTGGTGCCTGGATGATCCATCACTGCAGTTAGCACATCTTCCACAAACCGTCGTGTTCGCACACTTCGCGGTCGTCCAACTTCTCGACGAGGTGGCAACGCTGATCCTGTTTCCCGAAGTCGAGTGTCTACAGTTTGAAATAAGGTGTGCGATGGTAACAGCCTATTTGGAAAACGTGCCCCATACAGACGCCTTGCAGCACGGCTATTACCTCCAGCCTCCCCAAAAATCAGATGCATGTCCGCCAGCTTTTGGGACGTGTATGCAGCCATCCCTTACACCGGGCTACAAGTGTTTATGGCCGTTAACAGTAGTACATTTCACAGAACACGATGGGATGTGGCTACGAATTAACACGTAACACTGCTAGGTCAAATGTTTGCCCAACGCTACTGTCCAAGAACCTCACGTCTTTCCATTCAACAGTGAATGTTTAACAACCTGCTGCTGGCACAGCACCTGAAGCACGAATGGCACAGACACGTGTGCTCCTTCATGAGGAAACCTACACTGTTGGCGCCCCTAGCGGGAAATGTGGTACTTCACGTCAGATCACACGGACACCCATCTGCCCTTCAGGGTATGCAACCTATGACAGTTCAGGTTTCTGTTTTTACGTCATGGTGCCCTTCGCTCAGGAAATTTTCTTTGTTTTTTGCTGCCATTCAAGACATGCCAATTTTCGTCGATACCAGCTCACGCAGAACGCACACCCACCCCACTCCTTTTGGTTCCTGTCATTGTCTGACTAATCATTTTAATCAGTTTTTCTGGTATTTTAAATGTCCGTAGTATGTTTTCCAATTGCCCTCTCAGTACACTATCATATGCCTGTTTAAAATCTATAATAATCATATATATATCCACATTGTATTCCCAGAATCTCTCAGTAATCTGTCTTAATATGTAAATCTGGTCTGTTGTTGATCTTCCTATACGAAAACCTGCTTGGTATTCTCCTATGCATTTTTCCGCTAAGGGTTCCAATCTCTCTTTAAGAAGTCCTGATAATATTTTATATGCTGTTGACAGAAGTGATATACCTCTGTAGTTGTTACATGTTAGCTTATCCCCTTTTTTATATATAGGGCATATAATACTATTCTTCCATTCTTCCGGCATATGTTCTTCTTACCAGATTTTATATATCAACTGGTATATTGCCTTTATTAATTCCGGTCCTCCTTTTTTGAGTAGTTCACTGGGTATGCCATCCCTTCCCGGTGCCATATTCCTTTTCTGTCTGTCCATTACTTTCTTAAGTTCTTCTTCTGTTGGTGGTTCGATTTGTACTTCTATATTACCTTGCTGTTCTCTATTTATCTGTATTTCTATTACATTATCTTCTACGTTCAGGGGTGGGTTTAGTAGGTGTTCAAAATAGTCTTTCCATACTTGCATAACAGGTTGACTGCCACAGTGAAATCAGGTGTTGACTCACCCTTGTCACGATGTTTTTTTTGTTTCATTCTGTTGAAAATAATCTTAGAAACAAATAAAATATAATGTTACTTTATTACTAATTATAATTACGTCATAATTGACGAGTATTAATGTTGATATTCATGGCAACCGAGATAAAATTTTAGCTGTATTGCCATGAGTATCAAAATTGATACTCACAAAAAATGGGTCTGATGAAAACTGTTTACACATTTAGTACAATTTAGATATTTCAGGAGAATGATTTTTACATAAAAAATTGCGATTTCAAAAATAAACAATCACATTTTACAAGAATCTGTAACAAAAATTAGATTTTTTTTGATTATATAATTATAATGATACCCAGTTCTAAGTGCTGGTTGAAATTACAAAGAATTCCCAACAGATAATTGTTATGTAAACCAACAAAAAATTGTTGTCTTCAGTTAGCATAAAAATATTACTTTTGTTTCACTTTATTTAACTCAAAGAAGTACTCTGCACAAAGAAAAAAATTGCAAATGTTACATTTTTTGCTCACTTGCTTGCACTTTTTCTGAACTTCTTTCCTTCCAGAAGCAGCAACCAACTTCTTGTAGCAATTATTGCATTTACTGCGTTTTGGTGCTAGGGAAATAAGATTCTGCTGCTTCTGTTGCGTCTGGGATGGAGATGGCACAATTGTGTGTTTCTTGATAAGTTCCATCACAATATATTGTTTGAAGAAAGTTATTTCCATCTTTCTTCCAGTCTCCCTCTTGAACAAAAAAAGTGAGTTAGTTACACTTGTTCCCATCATTATATCAAAGGCTACTTTTCTATACCATTTAAGGCTTCTTCGTAATGCACTTGAATATGAATTCATTTCATCGGCCAGGTCAATCAAAGCTTTGCCTTTATTGTAATCAGCTACAGCAGCTGGCTTCAAAACTGGTCCTCTTCTTTGCTGCACTTAGTGTACTTCATCCCCGTTGTTTGTAGTAATCATCAGGACGTCTCTTCTGTCTTTCCATTTGAGAACAGTTACCTTCGTTGAACTTCTCAGAGCAATAACCTCACCTTTTTGTAATTTTTTAGTTGTCACTGCTCTTGGCACATACTTCCGATTGGAACGCATAGTTTCCACCAAATGAGTATTTTTTTTTTGTAAAAGTTCATGTGTCAGTGCAATTGAAGTGTACCAATTGTCTGCATACAGAGTTCTACCTAAATGTAGATATGGTTCGGCTAGCTCAAGTACAACTTTACGTGATAGAGCCATTCCAGGTTTGCCTTCTTTTCCCGCATAAATTTTGTATGCAATAGTATAAGAATCTGCACAACATAATTTGAAAATGTTGATACCATACCTGTGCCTCTTGTTTTTGATATACTGGCGGAACACAATACGACCTAAGAAAGGCACAAGAGACTCATCAATGCACATAAATTCTTCAGGTATAACACATTGAGTAAACTTTTGTACCAGTGTTTGTATGAGCCCTTCAATTTTGTGCAATCTGCTCCCAGGCTGTGCTGTTGATTTATCTGCACAATGAAACATTTGTAAAAAAGCCTCAAATCTATTTCTTGACATTATTTTTGGTACATTGTTATCAAACAGAAATGAATTGTTTCCAATATGAAGCGATACTAGGCATCTGCACAAGTCCTATCCACATAACTAAACCTAAAAAGTTTCTCATTTCTTCTCGATCTGTGTCGATCCATTTAGTCAAGCGAGAATGTCTTGGCAAATTGTTAGAACTTGAAATTTTTTGCCTTACATATTTGTTAGTTTCAACAACTAGCAAATCAATCAGATCATTGTCCAAAAATAAACCATAGAAATCTGCTGGAGTTCCGTCAATGAGAATTTCAAAGAGATCTGGATTAACCCCAACAGATTCATTGTAGGGATTGTAAAGAAACCATGAAGTTTCTAACCTGGTCTTTTGGATGCCAAGTCAAAATATCGCAGTGACTAGGGTTACCATTATCATCTGATTCAGTATCAGGGTTATAAATGTTTACTGGAAGTTGCAACACTGCTCCTATAGTGCAAGGACTATTGGAGCTATTATCACTACTGTCTTCGCTTCAACTTGTAGGTACATATGTTGGGTCCAAATCGGAATCATCAACACACTCTATTACGTCGTCACTTTGTGTGTCACTGGAAAATCCTTGAATGTCACTTCCTTCATCTAACATTTGCTTAAGTATTTCTGCTTCTTTGTCTTCCATTCTTCAGCACTTCATTTACAGCAATCCTACACAGAAAGGAATCCCCAAGAAACTACCAACGAAGTCAGTCTGTGCTTTCCACAGTAAAGAGAACACAAAAGTGGTGCCAAGCCAATACGCTTCTGAGAGCAATGATAGAAGTGTATTTTTGTGTTGAAAATTCTGCTCCTTAATGTTAAACTAATGAGAAAGTAATGTAATATAAATTTATATATATATATCTTAGTGTAGAATTGTAATACTGCAACGCTACAACAATCGTTAAAAAGCTTGAAATTTGTAGAACTGTTTAACGTGAATAAACACCGAAAACTGAGTATCAGAAATGATTGTCAGTGGCAAATAAATATCAACATGTGAGTATCACCTTTGATACTCGTGGCAAAATTTGCAAATTAAGTGAGTATCTGTTTTGATACTCATGGCAGTCAACCTGTTAATCTCCTGTCTTTCACTTCCTATTTCTCCCTCACTTTTGCGGATTAGATCTGTTCTTGGTTTGTATCCTTCTTTGAAGGATCTAACTTTTCTAAAAGCTTGTTTTATATTACTTAAATTCTTCTTCCATCTGTCTCAGGTTATCATTTATATATTTCCGTTTCTTCTTTCTACAGATTTTATCCGCTGCCCTTCTTGCTTCTTTATACACTTCTTCTCTTCCTCTAGTTGGTCTATCCTGGTATTCCATGTATTTTCTATTCCTAAATTCAATCACTTCTTTACATTCAGTATCAACCATTCCTGTTGTTTTGGTTTCTCTTGATATCCTAGGATTTCTCTCGCTGTTGTTGTTACATTCTCCCTCACTTTTTCCCACATTTCTTGTATACAGTCTCCTGGTATTATTGGGTTTCTTTGCATTTTTTCCTTTATAACTCCTCTGTATTCACTTAGTTTTTCTTCTTGATATAATCCGTCAGTCTTGTATTTGTCCTGCCTACTATTTTTATTAAGTTTATTTTTGTTCATTCTGCATCTATATTTGATTGTTACTAGATGATGATCCGATCCACAATGTGCTTCTCGCATGGTTCTTACATCTAATATGCTTGTGGCGAATCTTTTATCTATTAGGACATGGCCAATTTGATTAAATGTTTGACCATCCGGTGATATCCATGTTCTTTTGTGTACATCTTTATGTGGGAAAATAGTGGAGCTAATTATCATGTTCTTACTTACTGCAAATTCCATTATTCTAATCTCATTCTCATTGGATTTTTTGTGCAGACTATGCATACCCGTCGTTCCTCTTTATTCTTGCTCTTTTCCAATTTTGGCATTCATGTCTCCTAAGACTATTATTGTATCATTATTAGGCGTTGAATCATAGACTCTTTCCAGCTGTTGGTAGAATAAATCCTTTGTTACCTCATCCTTTTCCTCTGTTGGAGCGTGGGCATTTATCAAGGTTACGGTAAAAACCCTGGTCTTAATTCTTAAGGAGCATATTCTTTCACTGATTGGTTTAAAATCCAGGATATTGTTTTTAATCTTCTTATCAATTATAAATGCTACTCCAAATTCTCTTCCTCCTCCTTCTTTTCCACTGTAGTAAATTGTATGAGTCCTATGTTCAGTGATTCCTTTATCTTTCCATCTTGTTTCTTGTATGGCTGTTATCTGGATGTCATATTTCTTAATTTCTTGTATTAAACCTCCTATTGCCCCTGCTTTATAAAGTGTTCGGACATTCCATGTACCAATCTTCATATCCATTATCCGTTGCCTTTGTCGTTTCCATTTGTGGCTACCATTCCGAGGCTCCTTTTCTGGTTTCGAAACCTTTCTCATTTTGCAGTGTGGGGTTGTCAGGCAGCAGGGGCTGAGCTTTTATAGTGGCGGCTCTACCTCGCCACATCACAGGATTTTCCTCGGAGTCCTGCAGTATTTACTGAGATGTAGATGCCACTCCACATCTCGCTGCCTCCTCTAATCCTGCTGCTGCTTGTCCGCGACTGTTTCCAGCTAGCCAACATATCTGCTGGCCGTTCCCCTATCCGCAACCTGGGGACGCGCCTGGTAGCATGCAGCTTTGCCTCTGGGAAGGTAGCCCAGCCCAGGCGCATTTAATAGTACTTACTGAAATATATGAGGACTTCACATTGGAAATATACATACAAATTGTAACATGTTTCTCTTATTAAGGAACACTACTGCCATCATAAGTGCAAGATTCCCCGCAGATTCCTTAATGTATAATATAGCCCCTCCCTCTCTCTCTCTCTCTCTCCCTCTCTCTCTCTCATTCTCTCTCTCCCTCTCTATCTCTCTCTCTCTCTCTCTCTCTCTCTCTCTCTCTCTCTCTCTCTCTCTCTCTCTCTCTCTCTCTCTCTCTCTCTCTCTCCTTCTGACAGCAGAAGGTCGAATGATATATGAGGTTTATACCCTGAACTAGTAGAAGGCGATTAGAAATCTATAAATATTTCTTTATTACTGTCACATGATAACATGATATATAGAAAATAAGTGTGTTTTGAGCATCTTCTGCAGCAACATATTCTAGCGGATAATGCACATATATGCAAATAACATACTTACAAGGGTCTATGTCAGGATATGGTCCCTTGGCCAAACGTGCTTGTGAACATACCTTCTGAGAAATTGTCATTGCACACCCGCAGAGTACCCTTCAGTTCATGGTGTAATAGGTCAGTTCTCCACAGTAGTTTTAACCAAAGTTGAGATCTGCAATTTTCAATTCCGTTCTTGTTTTTAGAAGGTATACAAGATTTATATAATTCTAATTTAATCGTCTTGTCTCCATATTTAATATTTCCCTCAGAAGTATAAGTAGTATTGGAATGACTTAGCGGAAGTTTTAGTTTTAGAATTTAGAACTAATCTACATATATTTATAACTAATTTACTTACATTTAGAACCAAATCAATTATTTTTATATTCATAAATATAAGTTTATTGAATATATGAATATCAGTTGTAAATGTATGTAAATTAGTTCTAAACATTAAAACTAAAACTGCGGCTAAGTCATTCCAATACTACTATCGCTTTCCCTCAACAATTTTCACTCAATTGAGAATTTTAAAGAATTGATAACGTGTGTCTGTCGCGCTTGTGTGTGTTTGTGTGTGTGGGGGTGTGTGTTTTGGTGTGTGTAAGAGTAGAAAATATATATTTATTTCCTCTAAATATCAAATACACACAATGGAAACATACCTCAACTTAATTATCAGAGGGTTTTAATTTATATCATCAGTAATATGATCATGGATCATGGTTGAAAGTGAGAATAATTTAATATTTTTTTTTCTCAAAATGTAATCATTACATTCAACATTATGATATTAGTGTACTTGTATAAATCAAATTATTACATATTACAGTACATACATCTATTTCCTAGTTCAGAAAAATATAAAATATTTTCGTCATTTGGGCTGGTTTCGATTGTTGGTTTATCTGAAAATACGCTTTGCTACTATTCTACATGATGGGAATTCACTTCATGTGAGAAGTACCGTGCTGATTTGCTGTTTCCGTACCTTGTGAATAAATCAAATAATAGGTTGTTAATAATGTAGTCAAACTGACCATCAGTTTCCGTGTGATCGAAAATCCTTTCGTAGATACTTGCATAAATTGTTAAACACAGGCTTTCATGCGTTTTGAGTAGGTTAGGTTAATTTCATTGTAACATTTAAGTACTTTTCATTCTCTCCTGTACGTGTGTTTTTCCACAACTTTTTAGTACAAGAAATGATACTTAACAATTCCAACTTACCACATAATACCTTGCGCAACTTCATGAGGACATAACTATATACAGAAACTTACAATCGTCAAAATTTACGTTATCAACGAATGAAAGCTTATTTTGTACTCAATTCCAATGTTATAAAAGTTTACATCACCTTGTAATCCTAAGTATACAAGTACAACTTGCGAAATAGTACAATAAAGAACGTCCTAGTTTTGAACCTCTGTTATTTCATACATATTTGACGTACAACAATGATATATATATTCTTTCGGGAAGAAGAACGGCCCATACCAGTGCCGGATCTACAATCCGCAAAACCCCGCAGTGCGGAAGGGGGATGGGGGAGAAAAGTAAGCCTTTATGGGGCCCTCAGCCATTGACATAGTAGAGGGTTCTTATATGCCTACGTAAAACAACAACTTAGTTACTCAGGGGCACAGGAAGGAATACAATATATGCAGGTAAAAGAAAAGTTATATTCCTTGTGCATATAGCAATATGCCATGAAGGCACATCTAGGGATTGTGAGGGTAGAGCCCCCATATTTTCGATGTCGGCCATCTTGGAGGTGATGTGATCAGCACCACGCTGCGGCCGCCTTTACCCCCCTCCCCCGGATACCATTTGAGTTGAGGTTGGGTGGACCCTAGAGCCGCTTTATACGGGGACAAAGCCGGAAAAATTCCTACCTTAGATAACCCACCCCAGATTTCCCGCGTGGCAGTCAGACTAGAATCAAATCAGGTTAGAATTTTACGACAAATGCATCAACGTATCATTAATCAGGAAAAAATTATGACTGCATGATTGTAACAGGTGTGAGAAAACAGTGTACTACAGGTGTATATATATATATATATATATATATATATATATATATATATATATATATATATATATATATATATATATATATATATATATATATATATATATAGGGTGATTGGTAAATCGACATATTCTTGGAAAGGGGTAATACTAGGGCTCATTTGCAACAAATTTGACCCTATGCACCGGGGGTCGGAAATCAATGGGTTTCGAGTTATTGCAGTTTGTAGATTTTCGTGACATATTCCGACTTGCGACCAAAAAACTACTAATTGTGAAAAAACTACTACACCCTGAGCACTTAATCGACATGTTGCTAACAGCTGACGAATGAGTGACTACAGGGAAAAGAAATTCATGCCCAAAATTCTCATACCCACAGAAAAAACAGTCATTGGAGAACACGTCATGAAGAAATTTGGAAATTATCGTTTAAATCGAAGAGGATTACTCATAAAAATGATAACACACTTAGCGTAAAAATTACGGAAAAAACTTCCTCGTTTCATAAGCTCTCCAAAACGATACAAATGTTGTCAACTGGCACACGGGTTGGGGGAAAAATCTGAATAAAAAGCGGAGAAGGCGCGTTGTAGACCTCTTTGTAAAGTGAAAAGAAGTTGTCGGTTGTGAGAAATAAAGGAACGAAAATGAGTGAAATAATGTTATTTACCATTCTCATGATTCCAGGTTGTCAGAATTAACTGTTACGAAAACTACAAATCCTGTTCAAATTGCCTCCCCGGTTACGTATGCAAGCACGCAGCCTGCGGCGTACTTCAGACACAGTCACTCACGTTGACACCCAGTCTCTTATGTATTGGGCGGCTGTCACAATTCTTTCTCTCAACTCTTCTTGGGGATCCACTGGTGAACTGTAGACTAACTCTTTCATGTGACCCCAAGTGTAAAAGTCGCATGGCGTCAAATCCGGACTCCTCGCCAGCCAGGGGGTCGGGCAGCCTCGACCTATCGATCGCATGGGATAATTGTCGTCCAGCTACTGTCGCACACGCCGGAAATAGTGAGCTGGGCAGCCATCATGTTGGTAAATCATACCCCTTTTTGTGGCGACCGGCACATCCTCCAGCAGCGTCGTCAATTCTTCCCTTAGTTTTCTAGGTAATGCCGTTTAGGTTTTGTTGCAGATAGAATGGCCCGATCACATGATTGTGGATGATTCCCATTTAGTGAAAATTTTCTCTGGTGAGCCTTTTCTTTAGATTTTCTGGGGTTATGACCAAAAATGCGCATTATGAAAATTCGTAATACCATCGCGGTCGAATTTGGATTCGTCAGTCCACAGAATTCTTGTCAGATGATGGGAGTCTACAACGCGCCTTCTCCGCTTTTTATTCAGATTTTTCCCCCAACCCGTGTGCAAGTTGACAACATTTGTATCGTTTTGGAGAGCTTATGAAACGAGGAAGTTTTTTTCCGTAATTTTTACACTGTGTTACCATTGTTTTTGAGTAATCCTCTTCTATTTAAACGATAATTTCCAAATTTCTTCATGACGTGTGCTCCAATGACTGTTTTTTTCTGTGGATATGGGAATTTTGGGCATGAATTTTTTTCCCAGTAGTCACTCATTCGTCAGCTGTTAGCAACATGTCGATTAAGTGCCCAGGGTGTAGTAGTTTTTTCACAATTAGTAGTTTTTTGTCCGCAAGTCGGAATATGTCACGAAAATCTACAAACTACAAACTGCATTGATTTCCGACCCCCGGTGCATAGCGTCAAATTTGTTGCAAATGTGCTCTAGTATTACCCCTTTCCAGGAATAGGTCGAATTACCAATCACCCTGTATATATATATATATATATATATATATATATATATATATATATATATATATATATATATATATATATATATATAAGAGAGAGCAAGAGAGATATTACAAAATAGTTCAAACAGTGCGAGCGCGATTGAAAAGTCATGATAATTCTATGTTTAGAAAATAATATATTTATAAATTAAATGTTGCGTACTAGTAATTATTATTATTACAATAAAGAACATGTCTAAATGTGAGTTAAGAAAAAAACAATAATAAAGAGACATTCTCGCATCACGATTGCAGTTCGAAAAAGTCGGGACAGTAACACCCTGTCCTGACTAAATCGGTGAATCTGACGTCTGCTAGCCTTGCAGCCTGAAGACTTTTGCGCAAGAAACAGATTCATTTATGTAAAAACAAAATTGAAATTTTTACACATTTCTAAAATCAACATTTAAATATTTCAGGGTTCGAGGGGTGCAGTGCCCCCATGCCCCCTAGGTACTGGCCTGACGTAGACAGTGGGAGAGAAATTTTGGAGAATCTTTCTATGAAATTAATATTTACATCCACCTTATGCTCAGATAGGTTTATTGACAATCGTGAACTTTACGTTTAATAGATAATATTTGGTTTTAAACGACTGAAGAACATTGGTCTAATTTCCTTTCTTCATATTTTGAGAGCATATACTTCTACAATAGCAATGGCGTTCGGAAACGGTGAAAAACAATGACTTGGTTTTCAAAGGCAGACAAGCTTGGTAGCGTAACTTGCTCGCATTCAAAGTGACTCACTCACGCTATTCAAGGCCGCTTCTTATAACAAAACACTGTGCGTCGATGCACAATGTCTGCACCCTGCAAGTTACAAGTGACCAGAGTCGAATTTTAAAGAGAAGAATGATAGATTTCATCAGAGGCGGCTAGGTGGGCACTAGCTCAACATGCAATGGTTTAAGTCATAATTTCTTACAAACAAGAAATCTATCTGAATAAGTATTTGGGTAGTAATACGTGTATCCACTCCTTTCTAACAATGTAAGCTCGAAGACAATCTGTATTCCATTTGCTTATATTGGCAAATTGGTCAAACGGAGATTATTATAAGGAACTATTTCGTAGATATTCATGTAACCGTTATAAAATTACAAATAAAGCATATTCACAAGCTTAGATATATTAACAACGAAGTAATAAATTCAGAGTTAAATTTCAAATGCATGTGTATAGAGTAATTCTAGAAGTACAGAGCTATATCAGAGTATTGAACTTCTTCTTGCAGGATAACGTTTACCATATTCACGCGACAGAATAATTAAGAACTGTTGCTCCAAAGGAAACAAAGAGCGTAGTGTATTGGTTAGAGTTCTTGAAAGCATTGATTACGGTCCCAGGTTCGATCCTCCATACTAGGTGTTCTATTTTTAATTCTCCATTTATTATAAACAAGACCATGGTAACATTATTTGTAATAGCAGTGTAAAGTGTCTACATTTTTCTGCATATGGAATTTATATATATAAAAAAAATAAATGAATTGACACACATTCAAAGGGATATTTTCATGTATAAGATCGTGAATTATGAAACTCTAACGATAGTTGTGTACTGCTTCAAAGACATTGACAAATATTATTGAAATAACTATTTATATTTGTGGCAATTCAGGACATACTAATTTTACCCCTTTTCCCACTCGAGTTCAATTCAGGAATACCTCCGCAAATATCGAATGAAAAGTTTTCATCATGTGCAATTCTCCATTAAATGTTTTCGCCGAGTCGTACTATCTTCGTTTTCTTTGTTACAAACAAGTATTATTTGCACATTATATGTTGGAGGAGAGTTCCATCCACATTTCACATTGGTCAGCAGCTCCTTCTACTTACTTTCAGGAGCGAAAGCTTGTAGGGTAGTGTTTACCATTCAGGCCTGTCAATCTGATGGTCGTAGGTTCAAATCCTTCCGGTGTAAGAAAATTTTTGTAAGTTTTAGACCTATCCCATTGTGTTCATTGTCCACGCCATGTGATACGGAATGATTCAGTTTGGAATTAACGATTGGGGGAGGGGAAATATTAAATTACAAAATCTCCATTTCAACGAACCGAGAAGTGTACAAAAATTGGATAATTCTTATAAATATTCAAATTACATGCATGTTTTTAGTGGTATAATCGCAAGATGTTTGATTTTACCTTGCTCTGAACTGTCAAAAGGCATTTCGAACCGATCTAATACATTCTCTAATACATTTCAAAATGTTATTGAATGTTTCATGTCGATAATTTGACCAATGCATCAATTCTTGACACTGAGACGATATTTTCTGAAACTACCTCATCTCTTCAGTCCCTTCTGCTCTTATCTTCTTCTTCTCCTCTCCCCTCCTTCTGCTCGCTCTGCTTTTATCTCATATCGCCTTCCCTACTTCTCTCGCATCTTATCTCCATCCCACTCATCTCCACTCCTCGTATCTCCTCTCCTGTCTTAGATTTCCACTGCACTCTTCTCCTCTTCTTTTCGTTCTTCTCCTCTTCTCCCTTCTTTGCTCCATTTTCCTCATCTCTCCTAGAATATTTTTCCATTCTCCTCACTACATCTCCTCTCCTCGTCTATCCTGTCTTTCTTCTCTCCTTCTCCTCTTCTCCTTTCGCTTTCTCTTTCTCCTCTCCTTTGTCACCATTCGGTTCCTCTCACCTATTTTCCTTTCTGTAGACTCATCAGCGATGAAATACTAGAAAACCTATTTTTTTTCTTTCAGAAAGAATTTTGTCACTTGCGATATAATACTGATATTTTTAATAATTTTATACAATATTACTTGTTTTTATTCCTTTCGCGTATTTTATAAATATCTATTGTGCATGTGGCAACCCTGAAATTGAGCCTAACTCTACACGCAACCCACCAACGCCTTGCGTAAATTGGGTTGCCTAGTTTAAAATGTCGTTTTCCTAAAACTTTTGAGAGACACTGTACAATGTACGTACCTTGTGAATGTCCCACCATCGATTTCTTAGCGATTATCCAAAAATAACAGAATAGCGACTCTAAATAACTCAAATCAAGCCAATTGCACCAACATTTTCACAACTTCGGCTTTCTCCAAAGCCGATTTTAAAATTTGTGATGTGTTATGCAGAACTGTAAAAATTTGATTTTGTATCAATATTATTAAATATCTTTTCTGATGTCACATAATATTGAAGTGTTCTTGAATATGGAAACAATATCTTGAATTAATATGAAAATATGCGACCATGATCACTTCGATGAAACTATCTCACATCCCGTAGTGGAGAGACACTTTTCCGTACTTTGATAAGGTCTGAACGCATTGAGGTCATTCTCTTCAATGTGTGTTATTTTAAGTTCACTAGTCAGATATCCATCCTTTCTATTTAATGTAGTTGCGGTTGCTGACATGTACGTGCAATACGTTTTGCTACCACATATGTATACACACCCTGTTTGAATAATATTTAAGAATGCATTAATTTATAATTACCTGATAGCATCTTTTGGAAGCCGGAAGAAACTTAAATCAGGTCTCTCTCTTGACGAATTATTGCAATATAATGTTATAATATCATAACTTATAATAGTTTTCGTCCAAGCGGTTAGATGTCGCTAGCAACTTCCGTCTCCAACGCAAATGTCGTATAGCAACGTCCGTATCCTCTTAGTGATCTCCGCGTTCGCCATGGCTTATGGGGCTCGGTTATCCTCATATATATATAATATATATGGTAATACTTTATTTCTAAGATAAATGTGGGATAAGTTAGATTTTATAATTTGAAATAAATTATATATATAAAAGGGAGGAAATATAAATTTCAAGAAAATAATGAGAAAGACATACAGCACATGAAACGAAATTCGAAATATTACTCGTTATGTCAGTTAAATGGAAAAGGTTATTATAAACTCCTAGGTTTCGGTAGTGGTTATTGTACCGTACTTTAGCATTTAAGGATGTGCCGTAATGTTTTAATATATCTTCAGAGAAATAAATTCAACTTATGTATTTTTGTCAAGGTTGTGTTTATAGCCAAGCACGCCTTACGTTAAAATAATAAGGAAGAAAATATACCTATTTAACAAGTTGTCTTCGCCTATCGATGATTGTTGAAATCTTCTTTCCCTAACTTGCAATGCAGTGAACCACGAACTAACAGAACACGTATTTGTTTCTTTGAGTTTGTTTTTAATTCCACATTAGGCACAGAAAGGCTAATCGGGACTGGACCTACAGTTGAAAGTGGGATCACCACTATGTGCCTCCACCTGTATCGAACCCGGACCCTTTGATTACAAGCCGACATTTACACTACTCCATAGGGGAGGAAAACACGTATTGATATTTTTCAAATGCTTCAGAACAAGCAGAAATAAAGAAAAGACAAAACGATATGTACAGATGATAAAAGCACAACAACTTGAAAAAATGCAGTTCATGAAAGTGTACAATACTTGTAACATGCCCTCGTGATAGCTTATCGTGCATATTGCTTTACCAAGTAATCGTTAAAGTACACGTATTACGGTACTATCATCAATACAATACTTTAAGCCTAATACTTACCTTGCCATATCATGTACATCACATTAAAAAAATATGATTTTTTTGTAGTTGCACAGCTACAGCTGTAGTTTCTCAACAATGCCTAATTATTTTTGAATTTTGCAGTATTCTCATGGTGCAAGGATAAAAGCATTCTCAACATCAATCTTTATAATTAATCCATTTTGTTGCAAAATTATTATGAGACTTTTTTTGTATTAAAATTATCCAATAACAAGACCGTGTTACTTATGTTTGAAGAGTGTGTGGACGTCACCTCCAAGTTGAAATATGAAAGGGAAAGAATTGTTACCTAAGTCCATGGCCTCTACGAAAATGTGATTGTCTATATTTAAAAATTGAATTTATTTATTTATTTATTAACGTCTTGTTTCAAATGGCGGAGTTAAGGCCGTGCAAGCCTTTTCTTCCACACAACCATTATGCTTGTGATCAAGGAAGATATTACGCGTACTTAAACGGTTTTGAAAGGGTGATGGAATTTTATATTTGTTTTTTTCTTAGAGATGATAAAATTAAAATGGTTAAAGAAGAGAATCTGGAATTTAGGTTCGGTTGAAAAATTTGACAGCCTGTGGCGGCGATTGGGTTCCAAAACTGCGGGGCTGGGTGCCAAAACGGGTGTCCAAGAAGAGTTTACTTTCCCTTGATGGATATGGTTTAGCATAGTGTGGGAGCAAAAGTAGCAAAAAGTGGGGAGGCAGCTGCCCCAATGGCCCCCCTAATTGCCAACATTGTCTTCTGCAGAACAATCTATCTGAATGACGGAAGATTATTGCAAAATAAGATATTTTGAAGTTGATTAGGTAATATTTTGGGAACATTAGATTCACACAGACACGTTATATTGTTAATATATTTGTGTTGGGCGGGGGGTCGGTGGTGAGAGTCGGTAATACGTAAGGTTGGAATAAGATACACTTGGATTTTTGGATTGTTTACCTTGAAATCTGGAATTGTACTTGAATTTTATCATGGTCCTAGTGACTACCCTGAATCCTTTTTCATGTTATCCACAATCAAACACTGCCTTTTGTCTGTGAGGAAAATTTTATGTGCTGAAAATTATGTTTGAACAGAAACAGAGTGAGTGGTGCAAATTTGAATGCTGAAATGTTACTTCACAAGCCGTGAATGCCGCAAAAGGACCGAAGTGAAGAGAAAGTGAAGAGGGCCACAGGGATCAGAAGTTTGAACTTTGGACTGTGCAGGTTATTGGGTGCCAAAACTGGGAAGGGGGGGGGGTACCAGGACAGTTTATTTTGTCTTAATAGACAAGGCTTAGCATTAAGAGTCCATAGTGCGGGGGCAAAAGGCAGAGGAAAACTGCCCCCTTTAATCGCAGCCATTGTGTACAGGTAACAGTGGCGTCAGACATATTGTTTTGTTCAGAGCTTAGAAAAACATCATAGACTTGGAAAGAGGGAAATTGACAGAGAACATGTCAAACACGACAGTCATTGAATTGTTTTGTTACGAAACCGATTAAATACCTCTGTCAGCTATAAATATCTTGTAAAACTTTAAAAAAAGGTTTAAATTAGGTACATAAATCGAAAATGGGTTCTAACAAGCAAAATTGGTTATTTTAGGCACTATGAAACTTCGCCAGTTTTTGCACATTTTAATGAAATGCTTACATAACTTGTTATTTCTTATTTACCCGCAAAGGAAAAAATAGGTTCAAAACATAAAATCCGAGGTCTAGTCATGAGTACCTGTTTATATGCAAAAGTGTTTGGTTATTTAATGTTGCTATCTTTGTAGGGTAACCTCGGGTATGAAATAAGAGAACCATGAAATCAACATTCTTATCCAAATAAGAATGGTAAAAATTACAAATTATTTCTGCAACGGTGGATTGCTTCCAACAACACGTTGTTCCCAACAGAATACGATGGAGAATCATCCAAAACAAATTACATCAACCATCTGCAACCCCTCGATCCAGAGGAAAAATCAAAAAGAAATTTCCCAACTGTATTTCAAAGTTCCTTAGAAAGGTACTGTCATTCTGGCAAAAAATGATATACATAACACGTTCTATACGTACAAGAACGAATATCACACGAGACTAGAAGTCTGAATGATTAGTGGGATTAAATTGGTAACGTGATCTCTGTGAATTTTCATTTGTGGTAACTGCTGTGCTACAAAATTGCTTATCACAAAATATGTACCACTGAAAATTTGTGCACTGTATCTCCACCGGGTATCAAGCCCAGGACCCCACGCATGTAAGTAAGTAAGTAAGTATGTATGTATGTACGTATAAATGTACCCTGCATATTGCAACATGCCATGAAAGATATGAGAGGGTTGTGCGGCAAAGTCTCAGATACACATGATCTCGGCCAGTTGTAGAAGTGATTTGATCAGGACATCGAGGGTTGTTTCCGGGTATCCATCTTATTAGAGGCTGGATGAATCCCAGAGACTCTTCCTGCTGGGATATTACTTGAAACATTCTCACCCGAAATCATCCATTCTGGGAATCCAAACCGGGTCTCTGGGGTGAGGGTATAGATGGCCGTGGAATTATGCTGATCACATTACCTCCACAAATGGTTCAGATTATGTGTGTGTGTGTGTGGAGGCCTTCCTCCACATTCACCCATATTCCCTCTTGGGATGTTGCAATATGCAGGGAATACCATTACCTTTTATATCTATATACATACAGACATATATAGATAAGATCTTAAGCTACCCCTGGGGTTCGATCTCACTTTAAAAACAGTTTATGCAGTCCCGATTACCTTTCTTAGCATAAAAGCGACCTAAAACAAATTTTGATGTACTTCATAAAATAATAAGAAATGTATATTACCCATATATCTATCGACGAACATTTTACAAATGTTGAAGATATAATTCAGGTCATGTATCTGTAGTGCTGCCTCCTAGAGGAAGAAGAAACAAGCTACTGTTGCTAGACATGAGTCTGTGCAAACAGGACCTGGAATGGTGAACGTAGTTTCGTTATAATATAAAGTGTTACGTTGTTTGTGAGTTTGTGTAATAAATGCAGTTAATCTTGTTAACATATGTGTTTCCATCGCACAACATTATGGCGCAGTCGGTATAAAAGAACTTTACTCTTCATGGATTGCAGGATTTGCAAGAACGTTACATTTCCGTAAGTTTTTTCATCTCGGACTGACTGTCCTCATTCGTACAACAAACTGTTGGAACAATCATAAACGTGTCGGTTTGACGCAATTTGTCATAACACGGTAAGCATAAACCGTCTAAGTCTTATAAAAATAGTGTGGTGTAAATATATATATCAAGATTCCTTCTAACGTGGAAACAAATTATAATCTTGAAACGTACAAAGGCTTTGTCACGTTCATAGATACATTGTGATCCGTGCAGATCAAGTATAATTATAAGTGAAAACTCACTTTTCATAGTTGTTAGGTTAAACGTTTGGATTTACAGATATGTACACAAACTTGACATTTAACGCTTTCGACGAAGATTCAGAGGACATTGAAGATTATCTCTTACGTTTCGAACACTTGTGTATCATTCAAAAGTTAAGCGATGATCAGAGAGTTCCTATACTCATCGCCTTTATAGGTGCAAAGGCATTTAAAGTCTTGAAAAATGTAGTCGCACCAGACCTTGTACAGAATCTGTCGTATTCTCGTCTAAAGGATAGTCTTTTGTCACACTACAAACCTGTAACTAATAAGTTTGTTGAACGATATAAGTTTCGACGTTGTGTACAAGAGGAAGGTGAAACTGTTTCTGATTATGTCATAAGGCTGAAGCAACAAGCCACAAAATGTAACTACGGCAATTATCTGGACGAAGCTTTAGTTGAACAGATAGTATTGGGCATACGATCTGAAGTTACTAGAAGAAAGTTGCTTTCAGTACAGTCATTAACCTTTCAGAAATGTCAGGAACTGACATTACAAAATGAAATGTTAGAGAAAGAAACCCGATTGTTAATACGATCAGAAAGTGTAAAGCAAGAGTCAGCAGTTTCACGCACCTCAACCCAATTTCCAAAAAGAACAGTGCAAGGGGACAAACATACAAAACAACATACTTATAGTTCGTCTAATCCAACGATTCACGGAATGAAATATACTGATTACAGCTGTCCTAACTGTACGTACAAACATGATTTTAAAGACAACTGTCCAGCCAAGGATTCTGTTTGTTCATTCTGTAGGAAACGTGGTCACTGGCAAAAGCGGTGTAAGAAGAGAGAGAAGCTTAAACAGCAGCCCAATAGTAATAATAACGTAGGACAAACTACTGAAATCGAAAATTTGAAGATGTCAACATCTCAAAGTTCACTTGATGAGCAAACAGCATGGTTACCTAGTGTCGTTTCATACAGTGGTGACTCACACATTACCGGGTCACCTACGTCCAATTACCCTTTATCAAAGAATCCAATGCTAAAGGATTTACTTATTAACGGCAAATTTGTTCAATGTGAGCTCGATACAGGGTCTGCCGTAACTCTGTTCCAAGCAGATTCATTCAGGAATTGGTTTCCAACGACTGATATTAACCATTCCTCCATAAAAATATATGGCGTAGGGAAACATGCTCTTTCAGTGCAAGGTCAGGCTGAACTGGAACTTACACACTCCGGATCGACTTACTTACTTCCCGTTATTTTCTGCAAGGACTTTCTCACCTATCTACTCATAGGTCGTAGCTGGTTAGATATCGTTACTCCGGATTGGAGAACGCTACTGTTACGCTCAGAGTCGGCAAGCTCTATGGTAGGGATATCTACAGAGATTGAGCAACTTCAACACTCGCAGTCGAATTCAGATCCAGTCATTTCTTCTAACACTGGTGTAGTCGTAATGAAGCCGATGTCGAACACCATACACGTGCCGTTAAGTGAAGATGCTGCACATACATCGGATAGCGGATTGTCTTCTATGAAGGAAAGATCAGTTGAAGAGGAAACTTGTCGATCCTCAAGTCCAAAAGTCAAGAAAGATTCAGGTAATAGGTGGCCAGAAGCTAGATCAGTAGGACAAAGACTCCACATAGACCATTTCTTCTTGGCTGGGAGAAAGTTCCTATTACTTGTGGATGCTTATAGTCGCTGGGTAGATGTCTGGCCAGTATCTTCCTTAGATACACCGGAGACCATACGCTGGATTCTTCAGTCATGCTCGACTCTCGGAATTCCACAAACAATAGTTTCGGATAATGGTCCGGCATTTATCAGCCTAAAGTTCCGTTCCTTTTGCCAACAGTTCGGGATTGAACACATCACAATACCACCGTACCACAGTCCTAGCAACGGGCTTGCTGAGAGGTACGTACGCACGGTGAAGACTGGCATGTTGAAGGTGTTGCACGAACATCCACATCTGACTTCTTTACAGTTCGATGCAAAGTTAGCGGAGTACCTGCTGTTTTTTGAGGAATTCCCGGTTGGGAGAGGAACGTAGTCTTCCTGCAGCCTCAGTACTCACCTTCATTCCAAGATCATGGTGGAACTGTATACGTGGTGATCATAATAGAGATGCCGAGAGGACAGAAGCTCCTCCTTTCTTGAAACCTAGGATCAACCACAACAAACCATACAGGACATTTTCACCTACTGAAACCGTATGGATTCAATCACCGAAGCACTTGTCACCTAACTTCAAGGAGGCAGATATTGTAGAAAGGTTGGGTGGAACTCACCTATACAAAGTGCGCTTTGCCGATGGAACTCAAAGAGTGGTACATTCACGATGGATTCGTCACAGGACACACAGACAACAAAACCATCCAGAAAACTGGGATGATGATAGTCCACCCGGACCAGAAGGCGCGGCGGAGAATCGAAATTCAGATTCCAAAATTACCCCACCTCAACCAGACGTTGATGACCATCAACCCCAAGACGCTGACGCTGCTCCACGACCAACATCCACTCCTCATGTGCCTAGAAGATCGACCAGGATTAAGGTACCCCCTGACAGATACGGGTACCCTTGTTAATTTATTTTTTTGTAACTCTGGGAGGAATGTAGTGCTGCCTCCTAGAGGAAGAAGAAACAAGCTACTGTTGCTAGACATGAGTCTGTGCAAACAGGACCTGGAATGGTGAACGTAGTTTCGTTATAATATAAAGTGTTACGTTGTTTGTGAGTTTGTGTAATAAATGCAGTTAATCTTGTTAACATATGTGTTTCCATCGCACAACAGTATCTACATTTTCCTGGACAAGGTTTATACACTACGATATCCACTTTTGTTGATAATGAATCCATGCATTTTCCAAAATATTTGGTAGGAAGATCACAGCTATCAAAATATCGCGCCTGAGGATAAGGATTACAGATTTTTTTTGTATCCTTAAGTTTCATCGAAGCCCGTCCGTTACCATTGTGCAGCTGAGGTTTCTCGCACACTTTAAGAAGGACTCAACTTCCGAAATTCCATTCGCAGGTGGTGAACTAGATATCAGAAAAGAAGTATCAGTGTAAGAAGAAAGGTAGGTCGGATCACAGAAATAATATCTGCAGACTGATACAGGTACAATTGGGTGATGTTGAATATTGAATGAACTTATGGAATGTTTTAAAACGAGAGGATCTTTCCTACGCAATTATCAGTGTAATACTCCTATCTTGGCGAATTTTCAAAACCTTGACATTCTATTTGAATAACATATTGTGTTGATATACTTTTAAGATTCTTTTAAATTAGATACTTAAAAGTTTAAGCTACACTTTATGAATTGTACACAGTTGCAGATTGTATAAGAAGACGTTCGTGTTGTAATCTTTTATACTTGGTGCTGTGATTTCCCTCTCGTTATTTCCTGCCACCTAACTAAATTATATAACTAGAGATAACTTAATATTGTATATGTATACGCATAAATCTTCAAGTTTCTCTCAATATAAGGCATTCAATTTCATAGTAACTCAATTATTGATAGTCGTCATACATTGAGTACCAATCTTGTGCAGGAACAGAACACACTTTGGAAGTGATGAATGAGAAAGGAGTGTCACATTAGCGAATGGAATCTCCTATGGTGAGAAAGAAAGGGTGAATTACAGGGTAGTTGTGTTCGAGAAGTGTAGATGTGATGTCGTGAAGGTAACGATTGTTAGTTCGGCACCAGACGTGTACATAGACTTCTGGAGGAGTTTCTCCAGGTTTTCTGACACCATTCGGTCATGATATTCTCTTCCAAAACGAAGTCCCATTGTATTTGAACCTCTTCATCCCCTACGAAAAGTTGCAGACCGATGTTTGGAATTTGAGGAAGGTACCATTCAATCCACGAAGAGGGGATACATCAGGAATACAGAAAGGAGAGAAATTTATTTTATTCATTAACATAATATTCATATTTTAAAATTAGCCATACCGATGCACTTGGCGATCGCGCCTTAAAAATACCCCAAGTGCGACCACTTCATGGATATCAATCACTCACCTTTCTCATTACTGCATTAAATCGTCCGACAACCGCGGTAAGCGTTACAATAGAGTAAAAGGCTACTTCAAAACCTTTATCGCATTTTAATGGTTTCATTCCGGTCACTTTCCTGGCGGTGACGACAAACGCAGCATTCCGGATGCTATCCCTCGTCGCTCCACGCCCACTTTTTACAGCAAGGGCATCAAATCTGCGCCCCGTCAACTTTTTCGGCACTTTCCACATTCGGGAAGTTAGGAATTAGTTCCGCTAAGTTGGGAACTTTGCATGTGGCCCATTGCTCCCGCATGGCTGCTCCCCTGATAAGCACTGGATATACGACTTGGAGAAGCTCCAGACGACCGTCACCATGCAAATGGGTTGACAGATTCCGAGATCAATAAAAGTCTAATGCTGTCAACTTCTTCCAAAACACTCAACGCTTAAAAGAGAGAAGTCTTATTTACTTTCCGCTTGCTTCGATTCCTTACATATCAACAGAACTTGGACCTAATGAGACTCCATCCACATTTTGTGCACATGTCAAGGAAAACTGTTGTAGCTAAAGGTTAATATTATAAAAACAGTAAACAAAGTAGATATCATTCAACGTCATTGTTTCAATATATACGAAACAACTACTCAGGTGGTACTCTTAACGTTTTTCTTCTCTCCTCACAGCGGCGGCGTCAGGATTAACCATCTAGGGGTGCTGAGGGGGTGCGGAATGAAATTATGGGTGTGTGTTGAAAATAAAGGGAAAAAAACACGCATGTATATTTGATGCGCTTTAGTCGCTACATCAAATACCAATCAACCTTTAGTAGACTTCCATGAATATATGCTAATGACTTGATTAATTTTTTGCTTGCTTGCTTTGACCACAGCATGTAAAAAGGAGTAAATGTGGCTTTACTTTCAGATTATCAGTGACTTGCATCTGGAGTATAAAAGTGGTCTCTCTTGAATGCTTAATTTGTACGCTCAACGTTACGACATGGTTTTCATAAGTCATAAGATAAATGACACTACAACATAGAAAATAACCAATTATCTTGAATTAAAAAGACATGCTTGATTATGCTATTTGTTAACTGTAAATCTTTGGTATGAGACTCGTAACCAAGTACATTTGCTCGATTACATTTATAGCTCTTTTCTAGTCTTACGGCGGGTGGCCAACGTGTTGGCAAGGTAAGTGGCGAGCGGGGAAGCGATCGATCCAGCTCGATAAGAAAAGCAGGAGCCTGTAGAACGAGATGCGGGCAGTACCTCCTCCAGCGACATCGTAACTCTCGCTGACACCGATGTTGTTTGATTGGTTTGCTGCGTATTCTCCGCTCCCACTTCCCTTGTCAGCATGTAGGCCGTCCGCAGTAAGACTAGGCAAGAGCTATAGTACTGGTGAATAATCAGCGACTTGTCTTTTATACAAATGTTTGGTTGCCAGATACCGTTTTCCATTATTCCAAACTTTTTCGTTTGTGAAGGATTAATAGTATTTTGGCTTAAAAAAATTGAAAAAGGAGTGTTCAATGGGGTGCGGAAGAAAATTAAGGGGTGATGAGCATCCCTTTACACACACCTGGCACCGCCCCTGTCTCCTTGCCAAACAGGATCCACACGATGCACATTAAAAATTTGGAATGAGATAGGAATCGAAAGATACCTCATTTGATGGATTTAATATTTTCAAAGAAATTCAACAGAACGTGAGTAACCGTGTTTTAATAGCTAACGAAATACTGATATCATATTTGATTGGATTCACAACTTTTTAAGGAAATAAAATAATGTATCATAAATTTATATTTCAGTCAAATTGGTTCCTTGCTATTGTATTTTACATTTGCATGAAGTACGTTCTGGGCTTTCACAAAATTATGCAATTTTCAACAGACCACAATGCACGCTGCACGCACGTTTCTCATACACAGCTGCTCAGTCTCTATGTATGTAGATTTCCACGACCCTGATAACTTTATTGCAAAAGTTTTGCCCCTTCTGCTAGATTTTCCAATCGAAAACATTGGAGTATTCGAGTATTTTTTTCATAATTTCTAAAGCTACTGATGAGATTACTCCATAGATTTCACATAATACAGTTTTTTTTTTACAGATTGTTATGATTATACGTATTTCCTTCCAAATCTGAGGATATCCTAATTCTAGGTTTCATTACATTTCCAGCACATGCAGTACACTTTTTTTCTCTCGGCTCTATTAGTTGAAGGTAGCTACTTCGTTTGCTGTATCTGGGTTTCCAAATTTTGGTTCGGGCCCTCCACGATGGCGCAGTGGTAGGTAGCGTCTTCGCCTTGTAATCAAGGTGTCCCGGGTTCGATACCCGATGGAGTTATATAGTGGTTAGGATCCCACTTTAAACTGTAGGTCCAGTACCAATTAGCCTTACTGTGCAAATAGTGGACTTAAAAGCGAACTCAACTGCAATATATGTGTATGTATGTGTATTTGAGTTTAACTTTAATTTTGATTTATAGGCACATCAGCGCGTCACACAATACGGGGATAAGCTCCTTAACTAAAAAAGAAAGGACAAGCCCCTTCTATGAAAATAAAATATGTATTAAAAACTTCATTCCCCATTTTTTAAAACTACTTCATTCATTCTTTGCTTAACAAGAATTTAAACTATATTGTCTCTGAGGACTAAAACATCCATCCTTACTTAGGAAAAAAGCTGAGGCTGTTCAGGTGTACTCAAAACACACAAGGATAAACGCAGGACAACACATAGCCTGAAAGAGAATTATACTGGCCGTATATCCAGACGCCAGAGCCTCGTTGGCCTGCAAGAAGGAGTACCGGGTGTACTATGCGGAAGTGAGGTTAAATTTTTTTGGTGGTTTACCGGAAGGTTACCCCTCCACGTTCACATGGTTATCAAAATAGTGGAAACACCTATGTTCACCAACATAGTTTCTGTGTGGGCTGGCAACACTGATCAGTTGTGCACTGTGACCAGTATTTGTTATTGCGGTGAAGGATGGTAGTCAGTAGTACGATAGGCCATATAGTACGTATTCGTGCATGCAATCGGCCAGACGTAGGTGAGACAAAACATGTGACGATATGTTGATATGTAGTTTTAAGTCCACTTTATGCACAGTAAGGCTAATCGGGACTGGACCTACAGTTTAAAGTGGGTTCCGAACCACTTGTGCCTCCACCGGGTATCGAACCCGGGACCCCTTGATTACAAGGCTACGACGCTACCACTGCGCCATCGGGGAGGCCCAGACTTTCAACGATGGCAGATTGTAGGAGCGTGGTTAGTTGGCGCAAGTGTAACGAAGATGGCCAGTGGGTTAGGTGTATCGAGAGCAACAGTGTCCAAGGTGATGACAGCATACACAACTCGTGGCAAGACATCGTCAGGTAAGGGTAATAATGGACGGAAACCCATCCTCCGTGATCAGGACCGCCGAACATTGAAGAGATTGTCTCATAGAACTGTTGATCTAATGCGACACCAGTGACGTCGGAATTCAATTAGCATCTCGACCAACGTGTTTCTACACTCACAGTTCAACGCGAGCTGCAAAAATTGAACAGTGTTACCGGCCCACAAGGTTTCTCGTGTGGGCCTTCCCGATGGCGTAGTGGTAACGTCGTCGCCTTTTAATCCCGGAGTAGTAGCACAGTGTTTCAGATCGCACTTTAAGCTGTAGGTCCAGTCGCGATTAGCTTTCTGCGCATGAAGTGCACTTAAAAACTCAAATCAAATCGCTAGTATGTTAACGTTACCATAATGGAAGATCAATCTATTACTACAGTATATGTATATTTTTAAAACATTGCCGTATCAGCAAGCGTCTAAATAGTGGGTGGGACGGGCATGCCTCCTAGTAATTTATAAATATATGCTGTATGTAGTACGTATGATAAACCGCGGTACTCCAGCAGGTAGCCGTTTGACTTCAACGCAGAAGGCCCGGATTCGATGCCGGGTTAAGTAACCTCAGTTGAATATTTCCCGAAGATGTTCAAGCATGGAATGACTCTGGAGCTCACGATCATTTAGTCAGTGACTCCCGGGAGCAACGCTTGCGGAGTAAAGACAGACGGAACGTGGTGCTGTTCACATCACCTTCTCTATGGCGAAGATCGAGATGATATGGGTCCGCTTGATGGAATGCGAAGGGGAATACCGTATGCCTTCTTTAAAAAAATGTTTTATTGGTTTGTTGTACGTTACTCCCCCACCCCCACCCTCAGCAATGTTTCGAAGATAACGAATACAACCGCATAGTGGTTATAAGAATTTTAACATTCATTGCATAAGTGAGTATAAATGCAAGATTGATGTTCTAGGTTCCTCATTTCACTGTGAGGTCCAAATATAACAGCTTCGTTCTAGTTAGTATATTAATAATTTCAATAGATCCTTCGTTAACGTCTAGTATGGAATTACAATATCTGAACATCAGAGTTAATTAATGTAAAGCTTAGCAACCGTTTTCACAAAGCAACCGCATCTACATCAGTTATTTGATTAGAGGATAGCAGAGGAAGTATTCAACTGGATGCAAATATTGTAGATAATTGCAAACTCCCAAAGGATGTTTATACCAACAAAGGTCTATTGATTATAGTCAACGGCCACAAACATATCTTCCATCAGTTAATTAGATTACTGCGGTACTAGAATTGAATATGAAAAATATTTCTTACCAAATGGGATTGGATAGGATGTCTAACATTGACGATAACAATCTGTTATGCTACATGAACAAAACATAAAAATACTTTCCGACGTCGGAGAATCGATTTAAAAATAACTGTAGGAACAGTCAGGTATTTCTCCCACATTTCACAATATCTCTAAATTTGTAAAAAATGACAGAGGTATATGTAGTTTTTTTAGTTTTGAATGTTCAATACTTACACGGCTTGATAGAATACTTTTCCAAGTATTAAAATTTTCTCTGATTTCCTATCTTTTGTATCTGTTAAAGGAGAACTCAGAACGACCATTCTCAATTTACTCGTTTGAGTTACTCTGAATTCCTGAAACTTCTTGTACAAACATTTCAAGCAGATTTATGTAGACTTCCTTACGATTAACGTTTTTTAGAAATATGTGCGTGGGCAATTCCATGTGTGCGGAATTATCTTTTGGACAGCTAAGTAATTACATTTTTCCCTCATACGATTACATATATAGTACAATATGTGACTTGTCGTGCTATATGTATTGACACAAGGTAGTACAACTTCAAGCTTGCAAAGAATGTAAATTGTTTTGATGTACTAGACAGATAATTGTGTTTAAAATCCATGTGACGGAATTACTGACATTTTCCAATTTGTGTGAAATACGAACTTTTGTCAGAAATATTAATATTGTGAAAAATAGTTCAAAGCATGCTCATCATGCCAGGACACGACAACTGAAATTGTTTTTGTATTCTGATACTTATTTTTATCCCAAACAGTATGTGACGGAATTACCGTGACGGAATTACCATTTTTCCAAATACGCTATACACATGTAATTGCCATTGATTGATTGATTGAGTTAGTGTTTTAAGTTCACTTTATGCACAATAGGGTTAATCGGGACTGGACCTAAAGTTTAAAGTGGGATCCGAACCAGTATGTGCCTCCATCGGGTATCGAACCCGGGACCCCTTAATTACAAGAAGATGAACTTACCACTACGTCATTGGGTTATTTAATTGGGTTGTTTTCAAAATAATATAATGCAGTCCAACTGAAAATTGATTTTAGTGATCGTACTGTAATACAATATTGGTCTTCTGAACAATGCAATAACAATATGACAAAATATTTAATATCAGGTAAGAATGAATAAAAAAGTAAACTAAAATTCTCACTTTTTTGAAACGACGTATATTGGCATATTATGTTTGGATAGATCTAAGTTTCAATTACTGGACTGTCAAAATCATATCGAACACAGTGTTCAAAAACAAACATTACTGTTTGTTGGGATCTTGGTCAAGATGTGATAAACGATCTCCTTCAGTCAACTGATTCCATTCCATGAGAGTCAAGCTAAATAATGTTTCTGAGAATATTATTATATACTGTAGGTTTTCAAATGCTGATTGGATTCGTTCCTTCAGATGCTCAACATCACGAATCTTGACAGGATCTCCCTGTGCCTAACCTATTTCTTTCATGACCAATTATACCCAGGATAACTCCTTCACATTTTGTAGGGGGTGTTAAGGGACATTTGACTCTTCATAGTTCACGTAATGGGGCTCTTATCAGTCACATAGTTACACATATTATTTTTTATCTTCTGATCCCATTGCAGTCCCAGAATGATTTTTTGATATGTTTTATAGTATGGAATGAGGAACCAAATATATTTTTTTCACGACTTTTGGCGATGACATGTTTTGAGATATTCAAGGTCAAAAGTCAAGGTCACGTGACAAAATTATATTTTTATCCAAAGGTAGGCTTGTTATATATCACTGGAAAGCTTATTCAATTCCCTGTACAATAAGCTTTATTTGAGCTTCCTAGGCAAAATAGTGGCGGAGTTATAGCACATTTAGTATAGCTAAGCGGGCTCAAAAAAGGCAATTTATGCTAACTTTGACCTTGAATAATTTAACAATTACAAGACGCACGAAACTAAAAATTTCCATAGTTACTAAGTTCCATGGATAGTTTCAACTCCCCAAATTTCATGAAAATCGGAGATGGTCAGGTCAAAGGCTGTGTTGATTTCGCATGGAATGACTCATGAGTTTTGTTTTGGAGGCCAATATAAATAAATATACAGACTTGTAATTGATAATATTTTAATATTTATATATTTTTATATTTTATATTTACATTCAACTTTTAGTACATTGCAAATGCACCAATTTTCTGAACGCAAAGGTTGAAATACACAACGATAAATGAATATATAAAATAGAAAGTAGTTTTTTTTCTTGAAATCTGTTTATGCTGTTTAAGAGATTTCCAAAAACATGAAGCTTGATTGAAGTAATTTTACATGTTGAACGGTGATGTACAGAAGCAGTTTCATTTGAGTATTCTGCGAAAACAATACTCTTTAGCATTTTTCTATTTTGAAAATATAAACTATCTCTGTTTCAGTATTTCACGTTTAAAATCGATATAAATAATTTTTGTGCTCGACCAGGACGCGAACCCGAGTTTCTGGCGGATTGCCATTGCTATACCACTTTTTTCCTTCTTTTTTTGTTTTTAGGAAAGCCCCAAAATGGAAGATTCCCCCATCACACTTCATTCACTTATATCATTTCATTCACATTTCTATTTTAGGACTTTTCAGGACAGACAATCACAAATACCCATGCCTTACCAAAAACTCGAACCCGGAACCCCTACCACTTAGCTACCGAGCCGGCCTGGCTTCGCCTGATTTTTCGCTGGCGCTGTTTTACCTGTGTGGAATCGTCTCCGTAAGTGCTACCGCAACAGGATCTGGGAGGAACCAGGCAACGTCGACGTCTACAGTGTTTCAAAGGCAACAGATCCCGTTTCGGAAGCCCTTGCAGAGACGATTCCACACAGGTAAAACAGCGCCAACGAAAAATCAGGCGAAGCCAGGCCGGCTCGGTAGCTCAGTGGTCGAGTCTAGCTGCACACACGGCCGCGAGCAGATCGTGTTTTCGCGTTCGCTGTTTTCCGTGTGGCAGTTAAGGCAAAATACTCTTGAGTTGAATTGAGCAAGCACTGTTTTGGAGTACGTACATGGTAATTGATAAAAACTAGAAGGAATACAAACATGCCGGTACAGAGACAAAATACGTTGAAATTTATTTTTCGTAGTGTAAAATGTAGACCTACTTCGCTGGATTTACATAAGTGGTTTCATAACACGTACGGTGTGACATCGAACCAAGTTCAAAGCTTTGAAATAGATTACTATCGAAACTGTGTATTTGTGAAATTTGTAACGAAAGTTGTGGGTGAGCGATTATTAAATGATTATGGATCTGAAGTGCCCTATTGTGATGCAGACGGACGGCATAAAATAGATGTGGAATGGGCAGACCAGCAGAGTGTTTTTGTAAGTGTGCATGTAGTGCCAGACGAAATAAGCCACGATGCGATTCGTAATGTAATTATGAATACGGTGAAGTGCTGAACGTAAAGGGAGAGAAGTATTCAGAAGAACATATTTATAGAACACGAACGGGGCGCACTGTGTTTAAAATGGCCCTGCGGAAAGCAATCCCTTCGTACATTACCATACAAGGAGACAGGTACTGGCTAACTTATTCTGGTCAAGTACGTACGTGCAGTGGGAGTGATTTGGAGTGACACAACTTTTCAGAATGCCCCTCGCGACGACCCCGCGTTAATAGAACTGGACGAGTCCCTGTTAATTTGACCACTGGAACGACCCCTATGGTATCCCAACCTACAGTACTTCAAGTAGTGACAAGACCCCAAAATTCGAATACAACATCAAGCGAAGAGGTCAATTGCCATAGATCCAACCCCCATTTCACAAATGAAACAACAGAGACACCCGCCACGGAACCAGAACTTCAAACACAGTTAAAAAACGACCCAAGCCAAAAGAAAAGCACCGACAAAGACAAAAAAACACAACGAACAACAAGGTGAAAGTGTAGGTGAAAATGAAGAAAGTAGCCAACTTTCCAGCTCCAACTCCAACCCCTTAACAACACTAGACGGACCTGACAAGGGACAACACACCTCATGAATTCCCTCACAACTCGAAAATGAAGCAGACAAAAAGATAGAATTCCAGAAAGTAGAAACCGGAACAGAAGATGGATCCGGGGATGAATCGAAAACAGAGGATGAATTTCCGGCAATTAACACGGATAAAGGACAACGACGCTCTTCAAGACACAAGAGATCCAGACCACGATTCGTCCCGCCAATAAGGAAGAAGAAAAAACCCGGTGGAGCTCTGCCTCAACATCCGCAGGTACCTGGGGAGCCCTGAGTCAACATCCATGGGTATCTGCACTAACAGAAGAAAGGAAGGAGGGATCACCCCTAGTGTAGTGTCCAACGTTATTTGTCGTGTGCGTCATAGAAAAAAGAAGAAAAATACTGCAGGTGTATATTCTACAATATTTCCTCGAGAGAGTGGAGTGGATACTGACAACACTAATCAAGATTATAAACAGGTTAGTTAGAAAAAAATTAGGCAATGTACCAAAAGGTAACAGTGTTAATAGTACTAAATTTCCCCCAAACGGATTTCGTGGACAGAGTAGTAATGTTGAGGAGGTTAAGTAATTTTTATAAGAGTGTAATGATTGTGGTTATAAGAAGAGCTTTTGATAGGGGACTGATAGGTATGATAGAGTGATCGAGTCTTTTTTTATATATAAGTTTCTTCTTTTTTTGTAAAGAAGATCAACGATTTGTACCACTCTGTTCCATTTCCTTGATGTTGTACTTTTTTCATCTATTGGTCTGATTGTATCGTAGTGTAAATTTCGGGTATAATGGTTACAAGGAGAGCCTTGGCAATAAGGGGGACACAGCGTCCCTGATAACATGTAGGACGATTACAATAGATATGTTTACAACACTCCGAATATGCACGATTAACATTAACAAACTACAAAACAGGAATAAACAAGAGGCGCTGGGTGATTAATTTCAATATCAATTTCAATTTTATTACTCCATGTAAACCATATACATTGGTATTTGGAGGGTTCAGTACAGTTCATGTAAAAAATATATAATTACAAAATTTCTATAATTTACAATCAAGATATTCACTAACGCTATAATATTCCTTATTAACTAATAGTTTCTTTAATTTATTTTTGAAACTTGTCATACTTTCTGCTTTTATATCATTTGGTAAATGGTTGAATATTTTAATTGCCATCTGTTGGGGTCCCTCTTGAACTAATGTTAGCCTGGTGAAGCAAGGCTTTAAGAGCTGTTTATTTCGGGTGTTATATGTGTATTCTATTGAACTTCGCAGCGCAATAATTGTTCTCGCATATAATGACATTTCATATATGTACAGAGAAGGGAGGGTTAATATTTTAAATTTCTTAAACAACATTTTGCACGATTCCCTAGGCTTTATACCTGCAATAATCCTAATGGCTTGCTTTTGTTTTCCAAATGCTTCTAAACTTGCCGGTGAGTTCCCTCAAAATTCTATTGCATAATTTATTAGTGAATGAAACATTGCATAATATACCTGAATTAGTGAATTTGTTTGAAGTGTTTGTTTTAATAACCTCAGTGCAAATATTTTGGAATTCAGTTTTTTAACAAGTATTTTTACGTGGTTTGACCAATTTAGATTTTCATTTATAGTAACTCCTAAAAATTTTGTTTCTCTAACTAATATTACTGGAAGATGGCTATTCTTTACTACAGTATCATTTTCAGTATTTAATTTTTTTATTGTTTTGTTTAGTGTGAAATAGCACGTAATTTGTTTTCTGTTCATTCAATAGTTATTTATTACTGTCAAACCAAAATTTCATTTCTTCCATTGTTTTTTCAATGTTGGCTTCTAACTCGTTCACATCATGTTCCTTTATTATTGCGCTAGTATCGTCTGCGTACAACAAAATCTTTGTATTCTGTATATTAAATGGTAAATCATTTATGTACAAAAGAAAAAGTAGTGGGCCTAATATTGATCCTTGGGGAACTCCATATTTTAATGTCTTTAGAGTGGATTTGTATTTTCTTACGTTTCCTTCTTTTTCGTGGCTAATTTCAACAGATTGCATTCTGTTTGATAAGTATGATTTCATAATTTCAAGTGCGTTACCCCTTATCCCATAGTGTTCCATTTTAGAAATTAATATTTTGTGGTTTACTAAATCAAAAGCTTTCGTCAAGTCGTAAAATATTCCGAGAACTAATTTTTTTATCGTTTATACCTTGCAAGATGTTTTCGATTAATGTATGTGTTGCACTTGCTGTGCTTTTATTTTCAATAAATCCATGTTGTTCTTTTGATAGTATGTTGCGTTTATTAAGGAACTGTAGAAGGCGACGTTTTAGTAACTTTTCTAGAATATTGCTTAGCACAGGTAGTAATGAAATTGGTCTGTAATTTTGAACCAGGTTTTACTTCCATTTTTAAATACTGGGTTGACTTTTGCTATTTTTAGCTTAGTGGGAAAGATACCATTCGCGATACGTTCATTAAAGAGATATTCTAAAATGGGTGCTAACAACTCCTTGATTTATTTTATTACTCTGATTGGAAATTCGTCTCCTACAGCCTTTGAGTCTTTTAAATTACATATCTCCTTAGATATTTCATTTGTTGTGGTTGGTGTTAAAAACATGCTTTCTAGAGTGCGCGGTTTAGTTACACACAAAAGTTGCAATGGGTTTTTTGCTTTATTTATATTTGTTACTAAGTTATCTCCTAATTCGGTGAAGTATTTGTTAAATGTTTCACACACTAGAAATGGATCGTCTATTTCAATATCATTTATGCATAATTTTATATTGTTATTTGTTTTTCTTTCTTTCATTACAGTATTTTCATTTACAACGTCCCACGTTGCTTTGCTTTTGTTGTTTGAAGACACAATTTTGTTCGCATAATATTTTTCTTTGGCATCTCTTATTTGTTTTTATAGTAATTTATGTAAAATTTATTTACTGATTTATTTATGGGAGTGCGTTGACTTTGACTTATTAGGGATCTTTTTATTTTGCTATATTGTTTTACCTCTCGTGTTATCCATTGTTTTCTACTTCCAGTTTTGGCTTGTATTTTTCTTTTAGGGAAGGTTTTGTCAAAAATATTGTAGAGCTATTTGTAAAAATTGTGAACTTTTCATCACTGTCTATTTGACTTACATATATTTGGCTCCAAGATTCTATTTCTATCAAAGATTTAAATTTGTACATATTTCTTTGACTATATATTCTATTTTCATGCATAATAGGTTGTTTGGTAACACGTGAAGTTTTTACGTGCATGATTTGGCATGTGTGATCAGAGAGACCGTTCTTAATGTCATATGAGATATCACCGTGATCGAGATTTGTAAGAACAATGTCAATTGCAGTTTCGGAATTAGATGTTATTCTGGTAGGTTTTGTAATTAAATAGTTAATATTATACGATAAAGTTAGTGTCAACAAACGGTTTCGCTCAGGGCAGTCTTTTAAAAAATCAACATTGAAATCTCCACAAATTAATACTTTTTTTCTTATGAATATTTGGTATGTTATTTAGTACATTTTCAAGACGTTCAAGAAATATTTCTAAAAACCCTAGTTGGCTCCGGTAGACCGAAAGTATGACAAGGTTCAAATTATCTATTGTAACAGCAGCACATTCAAAATTTAATTCCGAGGACTCGTTACACAGTTTGTTATTTGTCAAGCATGTGGCAGCAGAGAGTTTTTTACTAAAATTAGAGAACCACCTCGTTGGTATGTCACTCTACAAAAGCCGCTAATTATTTCATAATTACTAATTTTCAAAAGTTTTATATTTTCACTGTTGAGCCAATGTTCTGTCAAGCATATTACTTCTGGTTCCTGGTCGATCGTGTTGATCAATACTTCGAATTGTGCTATTTTGGGAGTTAAGCTTTGTATGTTGTGCATTAGGATGGTAAAAATATCACTCTGGGTACTTACCTGCTGTCCCGTTGGGGTCACCGATCTCCCGCCCCCCCTCTCTCACTTGGAAACATCCACTGCAGCCCCTAACGGGCTCACTTTCACTTTCTCCCCCCCAAATTTTTCACTCACTCGAGGGTCACATTTTTATCCAGTCGTCTCTCGATATAGCCTTCCTCCAGGAAGTTCAAGTGACAAATTTTGAACTGCCCCCATCTATAGTAGTGTATAATAATGCAAATTGTCAGGCAACGGGGACTGCGCATCTCGTGAATAACACTGTGCCGATCACTAACGTTGTGTGTCATCCTAACGGGGAATTATATGTGCGAAAGTGGCAAATGTTTGGATATGCAATATATATGCCCCATCAGGTACAGATCAGAGAACACAGAGGAACAATTTTTTGCGACAGATGTGGAGGCTGAACTGCAGGGTGTAAAGGAACATATCATTTGTGGCGGCGACTTCAATTGCGTCTTGCTTCCACAACATCAACGTCCTGGTTATGCAACATCTAATTCCCTCCAAAAACTGGTGTCTGGTTTTAAATTGGTGGACGTTTGGACAGAGAAATATTTTGATAAGCAGGGGTATACTTATATTAGAGACAATTGTGCGTCCCCCCTGGACCGGTTCTATGTTACCCCGGCACTGCGTCAGAAAGTTACTTCGATTTCTCTCACCCCTACATGTTTTTCGGACCACCTTGCGGTGATAATGGCAATTAACATTGATCTTCCCTTAGTGCCTAGGGGATATGGGTATTGGAAACTGAATACGTCCATCCTGTCTGATGATAATTTATTATCGTGTGTTGCGTGAATTAATAGAAGAAGCATCGGCAGGACGATCGGTTCATACGGAAATTAAACGTATGCAAACAATACTCTTAAACATGACCGCCCACAACCGTATGGGTACAAAAATTCGAAGTAGACTGCCTCAGTTTGATCCTGAAGAAGGTGTGTCGATTAGTCACGTGATACAAGAACGACAAAATGCACAACGGAAACTCATTACTGAACTCGCAGATGGAGCGGGTAATAAAATCATAGCACCTAAGGACATACAACGTACAATATATGAGCATTTTGTTAGGATGTTTTCGCAGCACCAACCTGCCAATTCAAATTATGATTCTGTTGTGGATGCAGCTACGGAAGTACTTTCCGATTATGATAGAACTAAGCTTGATGAGGATTTCACATTCGAAGAAGTATATAAAGCGGTGAAAGCGGCAAAGCCTTTCTCCGCCCCTGGTGTGGATGGGCTTCCTACATGCTTCTTTCAAACATTCTGGACGCTAGTGGGGCCGACTTTAACTGAGTGGGTCAACGCGGCCTTTCAGCAAATGGGCAAACTTCCAAGACAGGTATTATAGTATTAGTACTGAAATGTGCAAAGCCGACAGAGATCACTCATTATCGCCCCATTACACTCCTGTGCACCGACTATAAAATTTTCACACGATGTATGCTTGCACGTTTAATGCCGCACTCAATCAACTTGGTGGGGGACATGCAATATGTATAAGGTTAAAAATAAAAACATTTATGCAGTGTTGCAAACGCTGCGTGAAGTGGTTACCAGTAAGCATAATAAGAAAAATTTAAATGATCAAGCGATTTTAGCTCTGGACTTCGAACGTGCATTTGATTCGCTGAACCATAATTATATGTTTCATGTTTTTTACAAAAGGGGCATACGGGGGACTTATCTCTCAGCCCTGCAAGGGCTATATAACAATACTGAATCGAAAATACAGATTAATGGTTTTCTGACAAAATCAGTTACCATTGTTACAGGTGCCCGACAGGGAGATCCCTTATCCATGTTGGCTTTTTGTATTTCCCTAAGTCCCCTGCTTGCCTCTTTGGAAGCACGGTTACAAGGCATAACTATTCTGTCAAAGTCGCTAAAAGTTTTAGCTTATGCGGATGATGTCAGCATTTTAGTTCAGTCACCTGTTGATGTGGACACGGTTCATAAACTAACGACGGAATTTGGGGTGTACTCGGCTCTTCACATAAATGTAAAAAAATCTTGTTTGATGTTTTTAAATAATTCCCCACCACACACACCAGTTCAACACTTCCCTGTTGTAAACATCTTAAAAATACTTGGTGTAGTTTTTACGCCTTCTTTGCAAGGAATGATACAAGTAAATTATGATCGAGTGATTGGGAGTGTAAAAGCAGTGCTACAAATTAATAAGTTTCGAAACATTAGCTTGCAATCACGAGCCACGTTTGTTAATGTGTATGCTCTTTCGAAAGTGTGGTTTATAGCCAAAAATACTTCCGATGCGAATGCTTGATGTAACAAAGCTGAAAAGTGCAGTGAACTGGTTTGTGTGGAATGGGCAGCTGTTACGTGTAAATCACGAGACCTTGTGTTTACATAATGCTGGGGGAGGCTTGAATCTTGCACACGTGCCCCACAAGAGCCAGGCGCTCCGCATTCAAGCGGACATAGATACGATGATTCAGAGCCCTGATAGCCTTGCTAGTCATGTTCTTCGAGACTGCTTGGCCCATATACAGTTGGATTCCCCATAAACGTGACTAACCTCCCCCACAACCTTAGGTACCTCCGTGATATCTTAGTAGAGATCTGCTATGGCTTGTTACAAACTCATACCCTGCCTGTTCCAGTGGTGTCGCACGTGTACAGTGGTGGAAAAAAGTTCTTCCCCATAAGACTTTAATGGCAGTAAATAATGCCGGAAGGGTAGGCAACACACATTGCACCATTAGGTGATCGGGTGATTCTGTCTGTCTCAAGGGCAACTCGTCTTTCATGCAAAAGCCAACAGGCACAGGAAATGTAGGAAAGTCACGTGACTTGTCAGGTGGAATGTTGTTCGTCAGAAAATCGCCTTTTCTCAAGCCAGGTCGCAGAACCGACAAGAGCTACACGTTATATCTCCGAAAATGATTCCCCTAAAAACGTTGAACGAAACGCTAAAACAATTATTGCCTTAATTACTGTATGTGCCACAGTAGCACAGTCGTTAGGGCGTTTTATTGCCATGCGAGAGATCTGGGTTCGATCCCCGATGGGGGATAATCGGGATTTTGTCCACCTGTTCAAGCTGCTTCGGTGGCAACCCAGCGTCGTATAAAGTGGATACCTGGAGGAAACTCTGGGGAAAGGGGTGGTAAGGCGGCCAGGGGCGTGGTGCTGATCACATCATTCCCACCTTCGGCCTGATGAAGAAAGCGTGGGACCCCAACTCCACTAACTCCACACCCCCTATACGCCTTCATGGCTTGGTGCAAAGCACAAGGTAGCACTTGCTTTTTAATTTACTATACATCCCGTTTTTGTCGGAACAGAACTTCCCAATCCCTACGTGGGCTTTCTTCCAAGTTCCGTAGGGATGTGAATAGGCTCCAAAATTTCTCGACACAATTCATACATGTTATATTTCCTTATAAGAACAACAGCCGATATATTTTGTGTGCGTGTGTTTAAGGGGGGGGGTATAATCCAAACATGTGAGGTGATCCTTTTCCCACTACTCACTCCATTCTCAGAAATAAATCTCAATTCCACACACTGAAAATGCAGCACTTTCTACATCTTAGCATGCAAATATCTACATAGTAGCAAAGTAATGTGTGGAAAGAGAAAAATTAACGATTTGTAACGGCACTCTGGAAATTTTTTAGTTTATTTTTTTTTCAATTTGAACTCACATTCATAACATTCATTAACAATCCTAATATTGACAAAAGAATAGCTTAGTCGTTCTGCTACTTTCAATTCTTCATTATCGTAGTCACCGTAACTCTCTCTCTCTCTCTCTCTCTCTCTCTCTCTCTCTCTCATCCTTCCCGATGGCGCTGTAGTAATCAAGGAGTCCCCGGTTCGATACCCGGTAGGGACACAGTGGTTAGGATCCTACTTTAAACTGTAGATGCAGTCTCGATTAGGCTTTGTGTGCATAAAGTGGACTTAAAATACCAAATGTAAATAAAAATCAAAATCACCGTAACTCTCTACAAAGCCAGAGGATCCATTTTTGAAACCTGTTGAGGCTTAGATGTAGCATTGCATTCGTATCATTACCCATCATCTTCATCGTCACGATTATCGCAAGAGGTAAGAATGCGACACAAAATAACCAAACAGAAGCTTGGAATCAATCTGAATATTGGTTACGTTGGATACGTGGTAGAATTGTTTTAAATATCACTTCCTGTGATGTAATAGGGTTTTTGATTAGAGACCATTTGTATAATACATATTGCCCGACCCTGTGGCCGAGTGGTTAGCACATCGCGCTGCGACGAATCCCGGTCGGGCTTGGTTGTTTGTGAATGTCCATTCATCAATTTCATCATTTCATCACTCATCCCCATCTTCGCAAATTAGCCAAGAGGCACAAAACGCGAAGTAAAATAAACTAAATCAATCAATCAATCAATCAATACATATCGTTGTTGCGAACAATAAGTAGTTTCACGTTCACACACTCTTCGGTTGTTTAGAAATCGTAAGGAAGAAGGATCTCTAAATTTCCGCTTTCACATGTCAATGAAAATTTAAAATACGTTCAGTGTAGGTCACGAGAGATTTTACATATTGTTATGATATCTTTTAAACACCACGAAATCTAATTCCAATATAATACGATACTACTCCTTACGTTCCTGTAAATGTTCACCATTAGTCTGGCGAAAAAAAGTAACGAAGATTTCCGTGTTTCATTGAGGAAAGATAAGGCGTCTGTAGGAAGCAAGCACTAACTGCTTCGATCATTGACCTTCACTGCCAGAGTGACTCACAGCTGGCCTGCGCTCGTTCCAGTGTGCGTATAAAATAGGTATTTTATTTCGTTCGTTCTAATCCACAGTTATATCAAGCTAACATTCTAATATTTTCGTAAAATATGTAGTAAACAAGTTGTATACATTGTGGTTTTATAGAGTGTTGTTGCCTCCTGCTATTTACACGCGGGAGATGGGGGTGTTGTAAAAATTTCTGAACCCAAAGATCGAGCACGAAGGAAAAGTTGTGTAATCATTGGAGGTAATAACAAGGTAATAGAAGTTGAAGGAAATGCTGGAATAAATTATATCAGAAATTGAGCAAAAACAATTCTCATCACACATAGGGCTATCAGATCACTCTTCAGCAGAAAGTAGGACAAAATGTCTCAAAATGTTAAACACGATCGTATTTGCAGTAACTATAATAGGTTACTAGGACATCTTAGCATATAACGAGAATATGACACATCTTCAGCTGAAAAATTAATGTTGAAGTGAACGGTTGAGTTCAAAATTCCTCAACTGCTAATTAATAACACGGCTGTATGTGATTTCAACTTGTGTATGTAAGACATAACGTTTTTCGTCGATGTGGGGCCAGGAAGAGAAAACAATCCATGAATTCGGGAAGGAAAAAAATCACAATTTCGTAAACAAAGTCTGGAAGTTCTTGTTTATTAATATGTAAAAAACTACTATACACTGGGAAAAAACAGAATTGTGTGCCTTATTTCTCCAATAAGTAGAATAATTACTTGTTACTTCGAACAAATTACCGACACTTACATATATCGATAGAACTTCACAAAGTAAGCATTTTTATACATATATCCGGACTTTTCCGGATCTAGAAAATCGTGAAGTAATTTCTGAGCTTTTCCGAACATCCAGTAGCAACCATGCACACTCTTTGATATAAGCATACTTCTCCAAGGAACCACGTTATCTTAGACTCCCCTCAGTTTTTCTGTTTCTCCATCTAATTTGAAGTTACGTGATGCCCAAAATACGTATAAGACATTTGAGATTTATTTCAAATTCCTTCCGGAGGCCAGACACAGCTATAAAATGTAGGAAACGTCCGGAAATAAGAATGATTCTTATAAGTATTTTTATTTTCTTATTTAGCGTCGTTTTTCTTTCACCTCTTGCTAATCGCGACGACGAGGATGAGTGATATGATGAAATTGATGAAGGGGCACTCACAAAGAACACCCATACGCACGACGGGATTCGAACCCAGGACATCAGACATCGTAGCGCACTGTGCTAACCACTCTGTCACGGACGGAATTCTTATAGCCCTAATCGTTCCTCAAGCATTTTTCCTATCTTTAACTACACACGAAACATAAAGAACAATCTAAATAAACAGGTGCCAGTTCACACTAACCGTAAAAAAACATATGCATGTGAAAATGCAAAATAATATTTATTTTTAGGTAGTTGTGGTTTATTATTGTATATTAAAGAAATATATTAGTGATAAAATGACGGGAGTAGAGGAACATCTCCAATGAAACACTCATGCCTTATGGATATTTGTATTTCTTGCCGAACAAGGTTCCGAGTTCGAGTTCCGACCAAAATGGATTCGTTGTGTATGTTCATTCTTGTCTTTAATGTAATCATTAGAGCCCGGAAGTTCAGGCATTTATTTTCGTTAAAATAGGCAGGCAAAAAGGCATTTATAATGTGGAAAATAGGCACTAAAAATGAAAAAAAAAAGGCAAAATAAACCGAAAAAATGGCACATTTGGAAGTCGCTTACTTTTATATATAATTTCTGGCAACATGTTAAAATCTACATTGGGAAGAGCATTTCAATATTCTCCGTCTTGATTGCACATAACTACAAGGTGCTTTTTTAAGTTCTCAACATTCATTTATAGTCGTCTGTCAGAGAGAACGTTTTTCATAATAGAAAATTATCTTTCTACTTCGACAGAAGTTATTGGAGCATACATAGAACAAACTAATGTAGCTGGACTCATTTTGGTAACAGCATTTTCATCTTTTAGAATATCACAAATTGTTTTCAATTGTTTCAAGTCCTTATTTGCACTCACTACCCGTTTGCACTTTTCCGCAACAGCTGACTCCTTTTCTCCTGGCACTTCAATCATCTGCTGCATAGATTCCTCAAAGATTTTCATGGATGCTACAAGAGTCTCACCTCTTTTTTCTAGCTTTGTAATTGTCTCTGGCAATGCACCATAATGTGCAAAAATCAACGACAGTTCATTCTTCAGTTCTGAATAGCACAGGAGTTTTTTCACTTCACGAATTGAAGCCGCTTCATTTTCTGGATGAGCATCGATCACCTCACTGATTTTTTCAAGGTTGTTAGCATAATATATAGCTGCTGATATCCAGGTTCCCCATCTTGTCAAGACTGGTTGCGGAGGAAAACTAAGCTCAGGCGTAACTTCCTGAAATTTTCGGGTTCGAGAGGGAGATTTCAGAAATATCTTCTTTGTGTTCGAAATCAACCTCTCCACTTCAGCAGTCAATCATGCACAAGAAATGTTAACCGCAAAGCAATATCCTAACTCAGCATGAAATACTTTTTTTTCACACTTTTCTCCTTCAGCAATGTTGAAACATGCGTGAGTTCAATATTACTTAAATAAGGCGAAAATTATTCACGTAATAAACGGAAGAAAAATAAAAGCCAATATTTTTTTTAAAAAAAATGTCAAATTTCATTGAAAAAAGCAGAAAAAGGCTGAAAAAGGCTTTATAATTACAAATAGGCAGTGGGGTCTCAAATAGGCAAAATAGGCAAAATGAAAAGGCTTCTAAAACATTCGAAACAACATAAAAAACGTATATCCGGAAGAAATTATCAATATATGCAGTAAATAAAAAGAGGCATTTTGCCAAACTTCCGGGCTCTAGTAATCATAAATCGTCGTCATGAAAAATTTAACTTCAGAGGAAGAAAACTGAGGTAATTACTAATAAAAACAATAACAAAACCAATTTGATCTTAAAGCCCTGGCTTTGCGCTACATCTTCCATCACGGGGATCATAGACGTGCGCCCAGGGGGCCAGGGGGGGGGGGGGCAAATGCCCCCCTAATCATTGACGTCTGCAGTTTTTTTCCACGAAGAGACAAGCAAGGTATTTTTCCATGTGGCATATTACCCCGATAATAGTGTTGCATTATCGCATTCCTGCATCCTCATTATAATAATTAATGTAAATTATTATGACTGAAATCAAATTATACATGTGAAAACGTACTTTTTGGTTGACATTCGTTTTCTAAGGGAAAGATGTGGCAATACTTGCCCCCTTCCAGACATCTATGCCCCTATATTATTATATTTTCACCTAGAAATTTAGGATAGATGAATCCTATTCCCGTTATTAAACTATATTATACTCTTAAAGAAAATTAAGCATTTTCAAGCCGATGAAAGTTCAAAGCAACTACGGGGGAAGGGGGTGCAGTGGCGAAACCACAGCCCCTCACAACCTTGAAGGGAAATCAATTTTAGGGGGCAAACATGGAAGTAAAGGAAAGCAAGAGTAGCAGAATCTAAGAGTAGCAGGACAAAAGAATACTCAAGATGGATTTTGTTTTCACGTCTTTCTTGCATTATTTCTTCCAAACTGCCAAGAGCACCTGCGGGGGGGAGGGGGGCAGAGCTGCAATTGCCCCCTTGATTCAAATTTTATACAAATATAAATACCTTTTGTAAAATGTTCTTGCTCGCTTCGCTCGCAATGTCTGCTTTTCTTGCAGTCTAGTCAAGTTCAGAGCCGTAGCTAGGGGTCGGCGGGAGTTAACCATGGACGCCAAACGATCTACATGAAAAAAATTGTAAAAAAAATAATATGGCGCTCCATGATTTTTCCCCCCATATTAAATCGACATTGTTTTCATTTTGCAAAAATTTGGATCTGAAAATTTATTGGTCGCTTCGCTCGCAATTTGTTTTCTGTATTGCATTTTAAATTACCGAGGAGAGAAGTACTGCTGCTAAAAGGTTTTCTCTTAAGTGCATGAACAATTGTTTGGAGGAAAAGGAACGCGCACATTTGAGAGACAATTTATATGATTTTTACTGTTGGTATATAAGTATATGTTGTGTGTGTGTGTGTGTGTGTGTGTGTGTTGTATATATATATTTATATCTGTGTGTGGGGCGGGGGGAGGGGTGTATATATAAACACACCCATCAATGCAATAAAATTTAAACAAGTGAGATGAAATTACGTTATTATTTTCCGGCCTGAACTATCATCAAGGCTATCCCCCCCTAATCAGAGGGTCTGCGCACGCCTATGACGGGGACTGACACTTTACGTAGGTGTAGACACGCTTCGTACAATTTGATGATATCGCGATTACGTAATGGATGTGCAGCCACTTAACTGAATCCCCCAAAATTCACTTTTTATTACTAAATTCTAAATTAGCATAATATTACATAATTTACTTATTCATAATATGCGCCGCTTTGGTGCACTTTGTGGATTATGCATTAATCAACATCAGGTTAATCGCGGCAGGCAAAGTGGAGGGAAAATGGCAATGAGACACAACGAGAGTTGCTGCGTGAAATCGCTGAAAATGTAATTTATTAATTTCTTAATTTTGCTTATTTTATATTGCTTTTCTAGCACTTGGCGTCAACAAAGGCGATGAGGATGATTAATGAAGTTATGAAATGGATGATAGGACATTATGATCCATGTCTTACACACAATTCTAAGTTGGGACTAATGAATGTCGATTTGTCTTATCATTTGTCAAGTAGTTACTTTTAACTCCAATCTTTTTCAAGGACTTCTGGGTTGACAGCATGTGTGTTGCGCGATGATGATTCGACGAAAACCACCATTTCAGTGAACTTTCTTGACAATGACTCTAATATCAGTAAAGAGAACATTTTCTTACGAATAACTGTTGTTAAGAAACCAATTCCTGAAATTTTTTGTGGTTGTCTCACGGCACCCAGCTGTTGTTTGTTATGGCTGGGCCTGGGGGTATGACTCACGCTGCTGTCAATACTCAATCATTCCCGAGAATCCAGGTCCGCCAGGCAAACCCAAGCGACAATTTTGTTATTTGGGTTGCATAGACAACAGGCTTTAAGATGTTACGATATCGTAGGTCTCGTGGCCCAAGAACTACTTTCCATGACTGTACAGAGGAATGCGTGTAGCGTCTCAACAGGCTGTTAAAATAGTTGCAAGACACCCGGAAGCTCATTGGCCTGTGGTGTGGAAAAATATACACGCGAGGCATCTCCCAACAAGAATACGATCGGCGTGGTTCGTTATAGTGCATCAAATACTGCTGACTCGAGTGAAACTCTATGATCTGCACATGGCAGATTCATCATTATGTTTAATATGTAACGTACCTGATAGTTTAGTGCATAAGCTCTGTGAATGCTTAATAACCGCTACGTCATGGAAATATGTTGCGAAACTCGTAAGTGTCATCTGTCGTACCAATGAAAAGAATATTACAATTGATCATCTTCTGTTTCCCAATTTTAGTTATTACCCAAAAAAGAAACAGAACAATGTACTGTGGTTACTGGGACACTATGCTTGGTTTGCCTCTACTTATCAGCAACTTGACTTTCATGAACAATTTGTGCATTACTTAAGGCACACATCTCAAAATATGTCGGCAAACAAAAAGAACAATGTCTATGCGAATTATCTAAATGTAATATATCCTAGTTTGTAATAACCTGTATAGTAATCATGAAAAGTTTGTTATAATCAGATGTGAATAGTAAAGGAAATAAAAAAAAGTGGTAGAGCAATGGCACGGAGACCCGGATTCGAGTCCTGGTCGAGCCTGCATTTTTCGCTGAAAATCTACAAGGGTAAGTTATTTTTGTATATAACGAGGTCATACTGTTTGGCTCTCTCTACACTCGTGCGTCTAGTTGGCAACACCGACTCGCCTACTTCGTTCATTTGGTGTTGTGTCTGCACCGTTAGTGTTGTGTCTGCAGTATAGCGTGGTATATGATTGCGTGGTGGGTGCTAACTAATCAAATGAACGTTTATTCTTTCAGACCCATTGTACATGATCATGTACATCACTTTTATAATTTTTTTAATGAGTGATAGCGAATGTTCCATCATTTAATTTTTTTTCGCATGATTTTGTACATTTCGTCTTCTGAGAAATCACTAAGCTACTGCCACCTGTATCACCGACAGAAAATAGAGAGTAAATAGCAATGATGGCGGGAATAGTTGACGACATTGAAAGTAAATATCCTACATTTTGTATCATTTTAACATAAATTTAGATTAGATCATGTACATGCCAAAAATGTACGGATATGTTTTCAGAAAATATAAATGTTGTTTTTGTAAAAATCACTGGTGCTATCACACACAGGAATGCTGGACTGTAACCTCTTATAGCTACATTTCAGCAAAAAAAAATCGTTATTGAAAAAAAATCAGGTCTGAAGCAGCAGACAGGCATTTGTTGAATCTTATGAACTTAAACACTGCTGATTGCCTACTTGGTTGAACACCATTTCCTTGCATCAGCCTGACACCGGGATACAGCTGCACTACACCTAATGTCAAAAAGTGAAGCGAACTAGACGGGGCTATTACACCGGATGAGCCCGACGTGACGGGCAACTAATCAAAGTTAGCTGCAGTTTTGTTCATGTTAAACGTAAGGAACACACGATCACGGTCCATAATTGCTGCACTGTCCGCATAAGTCAGGTTGGCTGGTAAACGAAGGTTTTCTACTATTTATCTACCACGTAATATCGAGATACTTTTGGTTATGTTATTGACCTTCGTGAGGTGTGAAACCGACACCGTTTATTCTAAATCGAGGCTAAGTTAGCGAAGTGAGACGAGATGAAGTGAAGAGTCTCTTCCGTTTGCTAGTATTGTATAGGCTTGGACATTTTGCACTATGCTCGGTTAATCGTTACTTCACTTCATAGCGAATTTCATAAATTACAGTGTATATATAAATAACTGTGGTTCACATCACAACACAATCCTTTACAGGATATACTCATTATTTAGCTATGTTCCGTTCAACGCCATTCGAACTGAGAACTTTCTTGTTGTCTGTCTGTATTTATTCACTTTAAATAACGAAACAGAACTAACTATCACATTTACTTTCCATTTTACATGTGGAATATGACACCAGAATTTATCACACGATTTACATAATTTAAAATTAGTAACAACATTCTATTTGGTCCTAGAAAAATGTTTTAAACATTTGTATTAAAAATTTAAAGTAACATATGACATCGCAAACAAAACAAAACTTCTATATGACACACATTTCTTCATTAATTATTACAGAAAGCATTTTTGGAAATTATTATAAAAAAATTAACATGAGTAAAATTTGTTGAAATCTTTTCAAATTACCAATTTTACTTAATTCTTTCTTTTTTTAAACGTTTAAATAATTCTATCCGTTCTTCAAAACAGCTTCCTTGTCTTGGCGCAACTTAAACAATGATTAAAATACTGTCTAATGTTCATTGTTCTAATGTCCCATGAAATAAATCTTGTAATTGTCTGCATCAATTTTCTTAGGTATATCTTTGTAAAACCCAGAAAACAAGCTATGCAAAATATTGTTCTTGGCTGTACCCAAAATATATATGAGGTAAAGGATTTGATTGCAAGTTGGCAATTGTAATATTCTAAGTCTGATGTCCTCAGTCCAGTATTCTTGTGTGTGATGGCACCAGTGATTTATACTCAAGTACCAAAGGATTATTCTCTCAAGACTGTGCTCTCCATCAACGTGTTGTAAGTTGCTGGCGAAAATCCTGCATAAATTAATCAGTGACAGCCATGAATCAATGTAAAGTGTTGTGAAATAAGAAATTGTAGCAACTATCAGAGATTTAGTTTCTATGTATATTTTCTTTACAATTTTTCTGAAAACCATTCGATAATAACCCCAATTGCGTTAATCATTCTCCAGAACCTTCTCGTTAGTAAAGAAAGCAGAGACGTAAGCGATAATATTTTTGGAAATAATTTCAGTGCAATTCCATATTTCCCTCTGCACTTTAAAACGTTGTACATAAATGACAATGATAAAAATCTTCTTTCCTTCAAATTAATAACTTCTTGATAGCTGTCCAGGCATCCTTTTATAAATTCTAAAACTTTAGGGTTATTGACAGACATGAAATAGTGTAGAACGTGGTGATATTAAAAAGCATGGAAATTACCAACGGTTTTTACAAAACAATAAAATTATTTCTGAGTCCAAACCCATATTTCTTTCCAATCCTATAAATTACTTTATTTACTTCCTAATAATGCAGCATGAAATCAAAAAAATAAATGTTTTATTGCTTCATTTACCACGTAGCAAACACGTTTCAACAAAACGAAAGCATTAATATAAGACAGAATATGTCGCTGGCAGTCCATTACTTGCAAGTTGTTATTTTCCACCGTTGCTATTATCTTTCGATGTTAAATATTTACTTGTTCTAGAGAAAGTCATTTTGAAATAATATCCTCTGTATTACAACTGTTGCAAGGGAAACTAAACACGTTCTTATTTATCTTTCTTCAATATATTTGCAGGTAAATACGGAAATTGTTTGTGAACATGAACTGATACGTGGCTCTCCGGCTATGAAGAATGGAGTTAGTGCAATGAAAACATGACATGACATAATCGTCGTTTGAGCTTCCTCTGCGATTTTGAAACTCCGCCTGGCAACAGTGACTTTCAGTGTTTGATACACATCAGCTGGCAACTGTGGTCTGGGTTCCACATGATAGTAATACCTAATATCCTAAATCCAAGGTATGGAAGAAGAATCTAGATATAGAGTAAAACACAAACTTACATGGGCGCCCGTAAGGGGGGGTAGGAGGCAAGTGGCCCCCCCCTCAGACATTTGAGAAAAGACAATGCAATTCGAGGGGTAATATGTTATTACACTTATAAATATTAAATAATACTGTTTTCTGTGACTTGCAGACATCTTTATGCAACTGTACTTACACATCATATGAGTATATTGCATACCTAACAACCCCCGCCCTATACACACACTAGGGATGACTTATTACTTATCTTTACTCCACAGTATATATACTAATCAATTCAATGTATCATTTTATTATTGTATAATCTTTATATTATCTTTATTGTATTATCATAATCATTATTTTTTCTCGTTGTTTTTATTCGCTTATTGTATTCCTGACAAGGGTTGGTTGTATAAACAGCTTATGAGGCAGGAACACACCTGTTTAAATAAAGAACATTCTATTATATTCTATTCTACACTATAGAAATTACTGCCATACCGAACGAAATAACGAAATAACGTTTTAACCAGGCATCAGAGTCATCTTGACTGCCGTAACAAGGGGTGCGCAGGGTGAAAGATTTTGGTCGGGATGGGATTGGGTAGGGACACTTTTATCACGTCGTTCGGGACAGAAAAAAACTTGCCATTTTGAGACCAGTTTGGGGACGGGAAAATTTTACGGATGAGGTGAAAATCTCGGATTCTGCACACTATTCCCTCTCCCTTTAGTGATAGCTTTTGCACTTATGGAAAAAAAACCTTTAATTTCAAGTATACGTTTACCCTTTTAGCGCAAAAATACAAAATAATTAACCATTTCCCAATTCGATCGATTGGAATTTCTCTCCCTGCTCCCCGTCCTCAAGAAGATGAGCCAGTGGAAAGAGAAACACGACCTGAAGCGGAAGATCCGGAGCAACCGCCGGGGGCTTCTGGAGGAAGGTTTTATAACATCTCAACTGGACGCCAGGAGGAAGCTGCGAGAAGACGTATCAGATCACCTAGGTCTCCGCAAAAGATCACATCCAAATGATTAGAACCAGGTACACTTAGGATTCGAACCCAGTTAGGAAAAGAAACGTGCCAGCCGAATCTCACCAAAACCAAGACAGAATTACACGCACATCAGTATAGGTTGACCGCGCCAACGTCTGTTGGTATTTAATATTCATAATTTGTTTGCATGTACTTAGAATTTATTTGCATATAATTAAGAACTAATTTGCATAATTTAGAATAAATTTGCATATCATTAGAATAATTTACATTTGTGTATTTGCATATTTATAACTTTTACGAATATATAATTATTTATTTTATGAAAAATATGTATATAGAAGGTAATTAGTAGTACTAAACGCTATGCATTTTATTTTATATTCATTACTGTAAAGTACGTAATGTACGAACCGATAATATTAATGTTCATAATATTGAAAATAAGAGTTTATGGTTTATGAAACGCTATGAAGGGTGTTAATGGTACGAAAGAAGACGGTCCCGGTATTCGTACCTGCGATATGTAACGTTAATAAATGGTTATAGTGTACTAAGGCATGATAATGTTATATGCTATGTGTTATGAAAGACGATGGTCCGACACGCTAGACAGAAGACGGTGAAGCAGGTAGAGGAGAAAGGAATTTGGGGGATGTGCGGTCAAGGTCAAATGATGTCAGAACGCCAGAACAAAGAAAGAACTCGATTGACCAAGGTCAACTGGAACGCAAGAATAGGACAAAGGTATGCAACGCAGTAGGGCAGCGGAGACATTGAACCAGACAACAAAGGATGTCTGGGAATGCGCGGTCAAGGCCAAACTCTGAAGCTATGCGTCGCTTTCCAGAACATGTTTCCGCTACCAATTAATATTCCGCTCAGGGTTGCCTCAAGGCACAGGATGCTGTATGAAAATATATAAATATGCTGACCAAGGCAGTAATTTATTTTATTAAAAACATAAACTAAACGTAACGTTTCAACCTTCTAGCAAGGTCTTCATCAGACTCTGTATCAAGTACAAAAGTAACAAGATACCAAAAACAGGGCATTATATATACACAAAACATTACTCCCTCCAGATTATTAGAAAGTTGTTTTTGAACTTTCTAGCAGGTGGCTTTCACTAGTGAACTGTACTTTCACCTAAAAGGCTAAAAATATAGAATGTGGATTGGGCTTTATATCTCGCGCTCTTTTTCCTTCATTTTCTTCCTTCTCCTCTCCTCTTTCTCTCTTGTCCTTTCCACTCTTTCTAACACTTTCTTCCATTCTTTGTTTAACTTCAGTCCCCCATTCCAGTTCATTGTGTCTTCTTCACCTTTCTTCTCTATTTCCTTGGCTTCCTTCCATTTTCTCACTAGCATTCTCTTCTCCCTTCCTATCTGCTTAGCCTCATCCCACTCTATGTCATGTCCTGTTTCTCTCGTGTGTTTAAATATCGCATTTCTCTCTCTCTTAAGTCGTACATCATCCCTATGTTGTTTCAACCTATCTTTCAGTTTCTTTTTCGTTTCTCCTATGTACACAGTCTGACATTCTTTACATTTTACTTCGTAGATTATCCCTTCCTCTTCCTCTTCTCTGTTTTCCTTTTTCTTGTTTGCATTCTTCGCTATTCCTAAGATGCTTCTCCCTCCCTTCCTGTAAGTTTTAATGCCCGCTTTCCTAAGCACTATGTATATCTTTCTGTGGTCTTCCCCATACTCCTTATTCCAAACCTTCTCTCTTTTTCTTTCTCTTCCTCTTTTTCTTTCTCTTCCAATTCTCCCCTTCCTCTTTTCTTCCTTCTTCTGTTTATGTCCAGTCTATCCTGCTTCTCATAGCCATTCTTTTCCAGCTGTTTAGTTTATGTTTTTAATAAAATAAATTACTGCCTTGGTCAGCATATTTATATTTTTTCATAATCATGGAAACAAAGCTTAATGGTGTTATAGGATGCTGTAGCGCGGGTTTCAGGTAGAACATTTCCTTGTCAGAACAAGTTTCTGTCAAAGTAACCCAAGGTTATCAAGAACACAACAAAAAAGGATTTTTGGATTAGATTGGAGCGAGAACTTTACTTTGAACAAGGAGAACGAAGCGTAAGGGTTTTATCCGAATTAGGAAGAAGGGTGAGCTATCTGGGACTGGGTTTAAAGTTTTCACTATTTGTTTTTATCACGGGGTAACGAACCTCGGACCTTTTGATTATTAATTTAGTTAGTAATTTTATGTTACTGCGTGTTTTTAACATAATATTGAGTTTATTTTTTATCAAACTTTGACTTTATGTCAAATATTTTACAAGTTTTTATGTATTTTTATTCAAATAACACAATTTTATATATTTAGACAACATTTTTTGTTATATTTTAGACTCACAGACACATTTTTCAACTTTAAACTTACTATTTTACAAATTTATGCTTATTTTTTTACCAAAATAACACAATTTTATCTATTCAGGCAACATTTTTTATTATATTTTAGACTCGCAAAGAATTTTTTTCAACTATTAACTTATTATTTTACAAGTTTATGCTTATTTTCCACCAAAATAACACAATTTTATCTATTCAGGCAACTTTTTTATTATATTTTAGACTCACAAAGAAATTTTTCAACTTTTAACTTATTATTTTACAAGTTTATGTACCTAAAGTTTTCACTATTTACATGGCACAAAGTGTGTTTTGTCACGTTCTGCCCGTTTATTTTATAAGTTTATGTTTATTTTTTACTCAAATAACACAATTTTATCTATTCAGGCAACATTTTTTTTTACATTTTGGTCTGACAAAGATATTTTTACAACTTTCAACTTATCATTTTACAAGTTTATACCTATCTTTACTCAAATAACACAATTCAATCTGTTCAGGAAAGACTTTTAGTTACATGTCGGACACACAAAGTATGTATGTTTTGTCGAGTTTTGTCCGTTTATTTTCCAGTTTATGCTTATTATTACTCAAATAACACAATTTAATCCATTCAGGAAGGATCTTTTATTATATTTTTGATGCACAAAGAGGTGTTTTCAACTATTTTACTGATTTTTTTGCAGGGTTAGTATTAATTTTTATTTATTTTTTGTATCACACATACATTCACAAATTTTCAACTTAGAGTTTAGTATTTATTTAATTTTTTTTTAAAAACACTAAAGTCGTCTGTGAACTTTGTCTTGTCCTGTGAATTGTCAATATATTGATAAAAGGTTATATTTAGAAGAGAAAAGAAACAATGTTGGTAAGCGTTCAGTTATGGACCCCCCTGTAAAGGGATTTCAGTCCTCATAGACACATAATTATTTTAGTTACAGTAATAGTTTGGCCTCATATAATATCTTGTGACGTGGGAGCAGGATTTGATGAGACTGCACGCGGTAATTAAGGAAGCGGCTACGCGGCGACTCACCTTCAAAAGGTTTAAGACCCGCTCTTCACGTTACAAGTTGTGTACTTCCCTTCTTTGTGTCGTACTTCCGGCACAATGACGCAAGAGTTTACGAGCGACGAGTACAAGAAGCACGAGACAAATAGGGAAGGAGCCCTGAAAACAAAGAAACACGTGCGTCGCACAACATGCACAATAAGTTTCCAAAAGGGTTCAACAGGGAATAGCAGTACCTGCCTTCTTCGCTGTAAAAAAGGTAAAATTGCTATAATATTCTTCCAAAGTAATTTCCTTTCCCGTTTCTATTATTACTATTATATCTACTATTCAAAAGACGTGCCAAAAGACTGCAGCCTTATCTCCAATTCTCTCGTTTAGTTAAATCATGGATTATTTTGTAACCAATTATTTATTTTCGCAATTCTTGCCGTTTAGAATGCAGCAACAGAAATTAAGATTCCACACAATTTTAATTAACAAGCTCAAATGTATTCTTGATTGCTATTCAGTACATCATTCATTTAATACAAACATACCCAAAGTGTAGCTACTATGAGTAATTTAACAACACACTTTCATCATCAACAATTCGAGCGTCCAGCGCTCCATTTAACGTATCGGATAGTTCCCCCATTCAATTTTTAACAATCAAGTGCAAACTACAAAGTGCACGTCCACTTAAACAATCTTATATCTTTTGCCAACTACTCTATAATAATAATATTTCGTACCGAGGTTTTACCTCTATTAAACAACGCACATTGCGTGCTTGGATAACAACGTACGACTCATCTTTACTCAATCGAACACACGGGCCAAAACGACCCTTATTTTACTTTACTCGTTATACTTTACTTTTGTGTCCCCATTTTTCTAAATGCATCGTTAGTGCTACCTCAATGCGGATATGTCTATTATCGGGATACGAGAAAAGACAAACAAAAGGAACAGAAGGGATCGTAGTTATTCTATGCCTTTGCGTTATTTTTGGTTCAACCGCGAATGCGCCCACATTTGACGTCGCACGAGAAAAGTCTAATTTAACCTGGAACTATAAGTTCGTTGCACAATTCAAAATCCAATTTTTGCCCCAACAGGCGTTTTACTCAAAAGGTTCATAAACAATGGCCACGCACAGTTTCTGTAATTATTACGAACGCCAATTTACAAAAAAGGCCTGGTTCACGTAATTTATTCTGAGTCCACACTAGTTTTATATTCTATGCTTCGATTTGCTTGTTTTGCCCTTGCCGTCGTGCGTCAACAAAATATACGCTAGGTTGTAACGCTACGAAATGTTCACCTCACAAAAAAAAAGGAAAATACACGAGGGCCAATCACTGATGCTAATATGAATAAAAAAAGGTATATATGTTCACATTGCCATATTCACGGTCTAGAGATTGTTGTACATACCTCCCCACGAATGTTCAAATCACGTAAAGTTGCATGGCCTTCCTTCCACTAGAGTCTATGTACTCGTTTCTTCACCTTCTCCCCATTCAGTGGTCGGCGTGGCAGACGTCAATTTTACAAGTCGTGGATCGGTACACTCTTGCCGGCGTGGACTAGATGACGCGGATCGCAACGGAAGCGAGCCGTTCGAAGTGGGCGTGCTATGTTGAAAGGCTGAGGGCGAACTGAAGTGCCTGGTGCAGCGGGATTTCCGAGCAGGCATAAGCTGCAAAAATTCACCGCCAGGGGCAGCACCAGAGAGAGCAATCGAGAGGCAAAACGCCCTCGATGGCTAAAAGTTGGACTAGCAATTTTTTATTACGTAAGGTTTGGACCCACGCAAAAGGGACAAACGTTACAAATACCCCCAACAAGCGAAAAACAAAACCCCCTTAACCTAAAAAGGCAATGCACTGTTCCCAAGAATATAAACGCGCCAATATAAGCCCATTATAGGTCAACACATTACCATGTCCAAAACACAATCAGCTATTAACACAAACCCCCAAAATGTATCAATACACCATAATGACATACACATAATCAAAACACAGATCAGAGATTAACTCTGATAAATTTCAAAGAGCATAATTAAGTCTCCATATAAAAGCACTGCTGTTGTCGTTGATCACATAGTTCAGAGGAGATCGTGTACGCCTCCCGGTCGATACACCTAGATTCCTTGCAATGTGGACACTAGTTGAAGAAAAACAATCACACCACTGAATTATGTCACCCACATGGTCGTTCCAGATGTGTATATGCATCATAAGGCTACGCTGAGTGTAATAGAAGGTGTTAAACATAGTCAATTCCAAAGCGCATGCGTAGCATATTCCATCCTCGCAGAAGTAAAAACATAGAAAAAGAAAAAAAAAGAATCAAAAACGAGAAAAGTGAGAAGGAAGATGTAAGAAATAGGAAAGGAGAGGAGGACAATTACTACGAAAAGGAACAGGAAGGTAGCACTATTACAAAAGATGCCAAAAATGAGGGAGTACCATGGGATACATATCATAAACAGTGTCAAATTTCAATAAAGCATAATCAGCAATATTAATAAATAACTCAACAAGGGTATGTACAAAACAACCCATAATTACAAAAAGACTGATCTTTAAAAAAATATTAATACATGAATATAAATAATGCACTTGCAACTATACAAAAAAAACATAATATATATACACTGGCAAAGTAAGGAGAAGAAGCAGGAATTACGCTGGAAGAAATAAGCATTACCATTTAATAATGTCAAAAAAATCATGAGCCGTTTTCAGGGGAAGACTGAAGCGTAACCGCAACCTCAGTATCCGATAAATCAACCGGTTGGGGGTCAACATCCATATCCCGAATGATGTATGGCTTGACGTGAGAGACATGGACCTTTCGGATCATTTGCTGGGTATCTGGGTCAACCAACATGACGGTAACCGGACCCAGCATTTTAAACACCTGAGCCGGACCCGACCAACGCTCCTGAAGTTTAGAAGAAATACGGAGCAAGGCATTGCTATGGGGAAAGGTACGGTAAAGTACCATATCTCCTGGTTTCAGAGAAACCTGGGATCTGGAGGGGTCATATTTAAGTTGGCGAGAGCGCCAAGACTTTAATAGATGTTGATAAGCTTCACCCCAGCGATGTGCCCGCTCCGGCGAAGGAGGAGCAGCCAATTCAGAGTCAGTTTGTAACTCCCAAAAAAAATTCATCGGGCCGTCTATGTCTCGACCAAAAATAATTTTAGATGGAGACGTATGAGTGCTATCATGCTGGGCGGTATTGAAGGCAAAAGCTATGCTTTCCAGATGAGTGTCCCATTTGGAGTTATCCTTAGAATGGTAACAAATTAACGAAGCCTTAAGGTTCCGTATGAATCTCTCCGCTAAGGAAGGATTGGGATAATAAGCACTAGTGTAAATATGGCGAATATTTGACTCAAATAGAAAATTATTAAAGAGGTTAGAACGAAAATAAGAGGCATTGTCCGAAACCAACTCACATGGAGCACCAAACAATAAAAACAAGGTGCGCAGCTTGTCAATAATATGATGGGATGTAGCCGACCGAAGCGGAAACAAGGACACCCACTTGGAAAAGGCATCCACCACCACCAAGATATACACATTACCCTTAGTGGAACGAACAAGAGGACCAACCAAATCGATATATAAACGTCGCCAAGGGTGTCGTATAACCTCAGAAGACAATAAGCCAGGAGGCTTACGGATAGCAAGTTTGGCCCTCTGACAAATGTCACAAGAACGGACATAATGCCGGATATCTGAGAGATAAGTAGGCCACCAGAAAAGCGTCGCTATTTTCTTGATGGTTTTATTGACGCCCAAATGCGCACCACCGACAGGGGTGTCGTGATAATAACGACATATTAAATGTCTAAGCACTTGAGGAACAACAACTAGAGAAGAAGTAGAACGAGGCGGCTGCCAAATCAACAGATCCTGATGTAAATGATAATGTTTAACCTGCTGATTATTCTTCAAATGCGTAATAATAGGTGACAAGTCTGAATCCTGACTTTGAAGAACCGCAATATCTGATTTATTGAAAGGAATGATATTGAATTTTGGAGCCGCACAAGCCAAACTGGTACAAGGCGGAGACGTCACCGCAAAATCGTCTGAAGAATGCATGCGGGAAAGACAGTCGGCCACCGGATTTTTAGCGGAACCAATGTGTTCCACATGGTAAGAGAAACGAGACAAATACAAAAGCCATCGACCAAACTTACCAAATTGTTCAGGGTGTTTTAAAAGCCAAGACAATGCCTGATTATCTGTTTGAAGAACAAAATGTTTAGAGGCTAAATATGTTTCAAATTTCTTGAATCCAAACACCACCGCGCAACACTCCGCTTCATATATAGATTGCTTACGCTCCAAGGGTGTGCGCTTCCTCGAGGCAAACGCAATAGGACGCAATGAGCCATCCAGTTCTCGTTGGTTTAAGGTAGCGCCTAGTGCTAAACTTGAGGCATCCGTTTGAAGTACAAACTCCTTTGTAAAATCTGGCAAGGCCAGAACCGTATGTTCAATGAATGCGGCTTTCAAATTATCAAACCGAATTTGATCATCGGGAGTCCATACAAAGGTAGCGTCTTTCTTCCGTTTATCTGTTAAAAAGGACGTGCGATCAGCGAATTGGGGAAGAAACCGGGAATAATACGAGAGTAAGCCCATGACCTGGGAAACACCCTTCTGGCTCTTAGGAGCGGGAATATCTTGGATAGCTGAAATCCGATCCGGATCCATAACCATCTGGCCTTTACGTATGATATAACCGAGATACTTAATCTCCGACGCCATCCAAATAGATTTATCCGGATTGACAGTAAGACCAGCCGATCGCAAAACCTGAAGGACCTCTCTAAGATGTTCCATATGGGACGACTCATCAGGTGAATATATCAATAAATCATCTGCATAGGTCAAAAGGAACTTGTATTTAAACTTTCCCAATACCTCATCGAGAACCCTTGACAATATCTGAGTTCCAAGATTGATTCCAAACGGAACGCGAGTATATCTATACTGGCCAAAGGAAGTGACGAATGCTGTCAAGTCTTTACTCCTCTCATCTAACCGTATCTGATGGAACGATTGGCATAGATCCAAACAAGAAAATACTGCCGCTGATTGTAGGTGTTGAAACAATAAGTCTATGCGCGGTTGCGGAAATTGATCATACGCTATTAGGCGGTTAAGGTTCTTGTATGAGCATACCAGACGGTGTGTACCGTTCTTTTTGGGAACCAGAAAGGCCGGGCTGGAGTAAGCTGACCGACAGGGCTCTATAATGTGCTGAGCCTGCAACTCTTCAATCTGTTTCCTCATTATGTCAGTTTGAACAGGATTAAGTTGGAAGGGTTTTGATCGAAAGGGGATGTCTGACACAACAGGTATCGAAACCGGATCCAAAGTGCAAGTACCAACCTTTTCCGTAACCACATCCTGAAATTGAAGTAACAATGATTGTAAGGGTTGGTTATCCAAGTGAACGGGAAGGGGATCGGTAATAACGGACACATGAGAAGTTTCTGGCGAACTCGAGGAGGAACCAGGGAGGGCCTCAGAGATATGTAGCTGGATAGGTTCAAGGAAAGCAATAGGTACACCCTCCTGATGAAAGGGAAAGGATAAAAGTTTCGTCTCAAAAGAAATGGTCGCTTTGGTATGGACCAAAAAATCCGTGCCCAAAATTAATGAAAAGGGGAGAGCTTCCGACACCCAAAAGCGCCATTTCCAAGTAAGTCGGTCAAGTCGCAAAGGTAGGTAACAAAAGGAGGATAACAAAAATGAATGGTTAGTAACATCTCGCAATTCGATGGATTGGTCAGAAAAAATAGGAAAGGAACCTTTAAGAGTATGTAACAAAGAAGAAGAAATTATAGATACCGAAGAAGCGGTATCAAGTAATGCCAAAACGGGAGAATGATTAAGAAGCACCCGCAGTGTGGGTGTCGGGTGACCTTCAAACAAAAAGGGATATTCGGCATGCAGTGAAAAGGGAGGGGTATCCACCTGTGTTGTACCGAAAGCCAAAGGTAAATTGGAATCCTGCCCCAACCTAGTTGATGACGCTACCGCTGGCATGCATGATGGAATAGAAACTGGTTGATGGGGCGAAATATCTGGAACTGAAGAATCGTCTACCGAAGGCACATGTTCCAAAATGTCCACATTGTCCGGTTTGCGTTGGAGATTCCACTTCAATTCCGGCTGCCAAATGTTTTGGGCCATAAGAAGTAAATCCCCAATAGTTTGTGGACGGGAATGCCCCAAAAGTAATGCACGCGCTGGAAAATTTATACCCTCTATAATCGTCCCTAATAATTGTGACTCCGACCATTCTACCGGGAGAATTTGATAAGCGTCATAGATGTCGCGAACGAATGAGTACAAACTCTCACCGGGTTGCTGCACCCGATGTAAAACCTCGTTCTGAAATGGCAACAATAAAGAATGTGGAATCAACCGATTCCATATCATTAACTTGAATAAATTCCAAGGCAACTTTTGTAAAAGGCCTTCCAGCCAAATCTCTTTAAGGGGAGTCAAGGTGTACTGCAAGGCCCATAGCAAAACTGACTCAATGTCAAGCAATTCCAAGGTAACTATCTTATGAAGTCTGAGAAAAAAGGTAAATAAAAGAGGGATATCTAGGCCATGTAACACTGGCAGATCTTGAAAAAGAAATTTGAAGGCATTGAAGCGTACAAGGTCGCGCACGGGCGTTTGTGGCTGAGGTAACAGGAGACCACTTACAAAATCCAATGTTGAAGGGGAGGGTGGAGGTAAAGGGGACGGAGCATAGGGAGGAGGAATATCGAATGTCATATTGCTATCACAAAAGAACAAGGAAATCCTTAAATTTGTAAACACCCGGTACAAGTGAAAAATAAGAAAAGCCAAACACTAATTGAAAAAAAAGGGCAAGGATTAATTGAGGGGCTACCAAAACCAAAGAAATGGCAAAAGCTGTAAATGGGGAAAAAAATACACGAAAGAAAAAAAAGGGGGGGTGAAGAATGGGAGGTAAAAAAAAATTTCGGGGCAATTATTACTAAAAAAAATATAAAGTGAATTGATGGATCAAAAGAAACCAAAACTTTGCTGCCAAAGTTTGTATAAAAGGACAAAAGAAAAAAAAGGGGGGGAATTAATGGGAGGGGAAAAAAAATTTCATTTCAATTCTAACAAAAAGGTATAATATTGATTGATCGGAACGAAAAAAACCAATGCTCTGGTACCAATATTTGTGACGTGGGAGCAGGATTTGATGAGACTGCACGCGGTAATTAAGGAAGCGGCTACGCGGCGACTCACCTTCAAAAGGTTTAAGACCCGCTCTTCACGTTACAAGTTGTGTACTTCCCTTCTTTGTGTCGTACTTCCGGCACAATGACGCAAGAGTTTACGAGCGACGAGTACAAGGAGCACGAGACAAATAGGGAAGGAGCCCTGAAAACAAAGAAACACGTGCGTCGCACAACATGCACAATAAGTTTCCAAAAGGGTTCAACAGGGAATAGCAGTACCTGCCTTCTTCGCTGTAAAAAAGGTAAAATTGCTATAATATTCTTCCAAAGTAATTTCCTTTCCCGTTTCTATTATTACTATTATATCTACTATTCAAAAGACGTGCCAAAAGACTGCAGCCTTATCTCCAATTCTCTCGTTTAGTTAAATCATGGATTATTTTGTAACCAATTATTTATTTTCGCAATTCTTGCCGTTTAGAATGCAGCAACAGAAATTAAGATTCCACACAATTTTAATTAACAAGCTCAAATGTATTCTTGATTGCTATTCAGTACATCATTCATTTAATACAAACATACCCAAAGTGTAGCTACTATGAGTAATTTAACAACACACTTTCATCATCAACAATTCGAGCGTCCAGCGCTCCATTTAACGTATCGGATAGTTCCCCCATTCAATTTTTAACAATCAAGTGCAAACTACAAAGTGCACGTCCACTTAAACAATCTTATATCTTTTGCCAACTACTCTATAATAATAATATTTCGTACCGAGGTTTTACCTCTATTAAACAACGCACATTGCGTGCTTGGATAACAACGTACGACTCATCTTTACTCAATCGAACACACGGGCCAAAACGACCCTTATTTTACTTTACTCGTTATACTTTACTTTTGTGTCCCCATTTTTCTAAATGCATCGTTAGTGCTACCTCAATGCGGATATGTCTATTATCGGGATACGAGAAAAGACAAACAAAAGGAACAGAAGGGATCGTAGTTATTCTATGCCTTTGCGTTATTTTTGGTTCAACCGCGAATGCGCCCACATTTGACGTCGCACGAGAAAAGTCTAATTTAACCTGGAACTATAAGTTCGTTGCACAATTCAAAATCCAATTTTTGCCCCAACAGGCGTTTTACTCAAAAGGTTCATAAACAATGGCCACGCACAGTTTCTGTAATTATTACGAACGCCAATTTACAAAAAAGGCCTGGTTCACGTAATTTATTCTGAGTCCACACTAGTTTTATATTCTATGCTTCGATTTGCTTGTTTTGCCCTTGCCGTCGTGCGTCAACAAAATATACGCTAGGTTGTAACGCTACGAAATGTTCACCTCACAAAAAAAAAGGAAAATACACGAGGGCCAATCACTGATGCTAATATGAATAAAAAAAGGTATATATGTTCACATTGCCATATTCACGGTCTAGAGATTGTTGTACATACCTCCCCACGAATGTTCAAATCACGTAAAGTTGCATGGCCTTCCTTCCACTAGAGTCTATGTACTCGTTTCTTCACCTTCTCCCCATTCAGTGGTCGGCGTGGCAGACGTCAATTTTACAAGTCGTGGATCGGTACACTCTTGCCGGCGTGGACTAGATGACGCGGATCGCAACGGAAGCGAGCCGTTCGAAGTGGGCGTGCTATGTTGAAAGGCTGAGGGCGAACTGAAGTGCCTGGTGCAGCGGGATTTCCGAGCAGGCATAAGCTGCAAAAATTCACCGCCAGGGGCAGCACCAGAGAGAGCAATCGAGAGGCAAAACGCCCTCGATGGCTAAAAGTTGGACTAGCAATTTTTTATTACGTAAGGTTTGGACCCACGCAAAAGGGACAAACGTTACAATCTCAAGTGCAAATAGTCGGAATGTTAAACATTTTCGTGTACTTTAACCAATACGCCTTAGCTAAAAATACAATAACAGCGTTACAGACATAAAAATTAAGCAAGCTTTGATATTCTAGTGGCACATAATAAGTATAAAATATATTTTAAAATACTCTGACAGATAGTTGTGGGTTATCTTAGATCTAAATTTTCAAGCCCCCTCTCCTGCATAAATAGGCTCTAGAATTCATTAAGCCTCAAAATAATATTAGGTACATGAGATAAAAAGCAGATGGAGAGTGGTGCTGATCGCATCATCTTCAAAACAGCGCCAAAAAAAATAAATAATAAGTAAATGGACCCGTAGCTCATATATTTAGAAAACTTTACCTAGTATAACAGTATCAAAATTCTCGGCAAACTCTAAAATAAACAGGCTTCCCCGATGAGGCAGTGGTAGCGTTGTCGCCTTGTAATCGAGGGGTCCCGGGTTCGATTCCCGGTGGAGGCACATAGGGGTTCGTATCCCACTTTAAACTGTAGGTCTAGTCCCGATTAGCCTTACTGTGCATAAAGTGGACTTAGAACAACAAATCAATCCAATCTAAAATAAACAAACTTCCCTACGTAGCAGGCGTAACCTGCCCTAAATTAATATAGAAATACAAAACCAAAAATTGCATGGTGGAAATCAGTAAATCCTAATAATAATAATATATTCTGTGGCTTAAATTTGAGCTAAAAGTACTTTTTCTTTAGTGTTTTTGAAAAAAGTAAATAAATACTAAACTCTAAGTTAAGAATTTGTGAATGTATGTGTGATACAAAAAATAAATAAAAATGAATACAAACCCTGCAAAAAAATCAGTAAAAAAGTTGAAACACCTCTTTGTGCATCCAAAATATAATAAAAGATCCTTCTTGAATGGATTAAATTGTGTTATTTGAGTAATAATAAGCCTAAACTGGAAAATAAACGGACAAAACTCGACAAAACATACTTTGTGTGTCCAAAATGTAACTAAAAGTCTTTCCTGAACAGAATGAATTGTGTTATTTGAGTAAAAATAGGTATAAACTTGTAAAATAATAATTTGAAAGTTGTAAAAATATCTTTGACAGACCAAAATGTAATAAAAAATGTTGCCTGAATAGATAAAATTGTGTTATTTGAGTAAAAAATAAGCATAAACTTATAAAATAAACAGGCAGAACTTGAGAATACACACTTTGTGCGTCCAAAAGATATTTCCTAAATGTGTTATTTCAGTGAAAAAAAAAAAAAATTGAAAAATTGCCAAACAAAACTTGACAAAACACTCGTTTAAATCGTGTTATTTTGGTAAAAATAAGAATAAGCTGGGATAATGTTTGACAAAGTCAAAGTTTGTTAAAAAGAAACTCAATATTAGATTAAAAATCAGACAGTAACAGAGATTCACTAGTTAAAGAAACATTCTGTTGGTTATAAATCAATAATCAAATTGCCCAAGGTTCAACACTCGTGATATACGTAAATAGTAAAAATCTTTAGGTACATAAGCTTGTAAAATAATAAGTTAAAATTTGAAAAATTTCTTTGTGAGTCTAAAATATAATAAAAAATGTTGCCCGAATAGATAAAATTGTGTTATTTTGGTAAAAAAATAAGCATAAACTTGTAAAATAATAAGTTAATAGTTGAAAAAAAATTCTTTGCGAGTCTAAAATATAATAAAAAATGTTGCCTGAATAGATAAAATTGTGTTATTTTGGTAAAAAATAATCATAAACTTGTAAAATAATAAGTTTAAAGTTGAAAAATGTGTCTGTGAGTCTAAAATATAACAAAAAATGTTGTCTAAATATATAAAATTGTGTTATTTGAATAAAAATACATAAAAAACTTGTAAAATATTTGACATAAAGTCAAAGTTTGATAAAAATAAACTCAATATTATGTTAAAAACACGCAGTAACATAAATTTACTAACTAAATCAATAATCAAATGGTCCGAGGTTCGTTACCCCGTGATAAAAGCAAATAGTGAAAACTTAAGTCCCAGTCCCAGATAGCTCTCCCTTCTTCCTAATTCGGATAAAACCCTTACGCTTCGTTCTCCTTGTTCAAAGTAAAGTTCTCGCTCCAATCATATTGGGTATCCCAAAATCCTTTTTCTTGTGTTCTCGGTAAACTTGGGCTACTTTGACAGAAACTTGTTCTGACAAGCAAATGTTCTACCCTAAAACCCGCGCTACAGCATCCTGTGCCTTGGGGCAACCCTGAGCGGAATATTAATTGGTAGCGGAAACATGTTCTGGAAAGCGACGCATAGCTTCAGAGTTTGGCCTTGACCGCGCATTCCCAGATATCCTTTGTTGTCTGGTTCAATGTCTCCGCTGCCCTACTGCGTTGCATACCTTTGTCCTATTCTTGCGTTCCAGTTGACCTTGGTCAATCGAGTTCTTTCTTTGTTCTGGCGTTCTGATATTATTTGACCTTGACCGCACATCCCCCAAATTCCTTTCTCCTCTACCTGCTTCACCGTCTTCTGTCTAGCGTGTCGGACCATCGTCTTTCATAACACATAGCATATAACATTATCATGCCTTAGTACACTATAACCATTTATTAACGTTACATATCGCAGGTACGAATACCGGGACCGTCTTCTTTCGTACCATTAACACCCTTCATAGCGTTTCATAAACCATAAACTCTTATTTTCAATATTATGAACATTAATATTATCGGTTCATACATTACATACTTTACAGTAATGAATATAAAATCAATTGCATAGCGTTTAGTACCACTAATTACCTTCTATATACATATTTTTCATAAAATAAATAATTATATATTCGTAAAAGTTATAAATATGCAAATACACAAATGTAAATTATTCTAATGATATGCAAATTTATTCTAAATTATGCAAATTAGTTCTTAATTATATGCAAATAAATTCTAAGTACATGCAAACAAATTATGAATATTAAATACCAACAGACGTTGGCGCGGTCAACCTCTACTGATGTGCGTGTAATTCTGTCTTGGTTTTGGTGAGATTCGGCTGGCACGTTTCTTTTCCTAACTGGGTTCGAATCTAGATTTATACACGTCGGAGATATGACAATCTTGTACACTCAGGGTTCGGGTATGCGCAATGAAAATCAGTGTCGACTTAACACTAGGCCTTTATGTATGCACACACAGAACGAATTCACTATTTCTTCTGATACAATTTCAGTGCACTTCGTTGTCCCTGAAGATTCGGGTTCGAAGATCCTCTGCTTGAGTTTTGGAAAGGGAGGGCAGTGAGCATCCACTTTTTCCTAATATGAGGTACCGGTGAAAACATATGGGACCTTATTTTATTAGGGCATCAATTAAATGCCGCATGATGATTTGTCTTAAGGAAGAAACAGTGTTGGCTTATGGGGACAATAGGTCATTAGTTTGAGACTCACGGAACATTTAAACTGCCTTCCTACACTCAGAAGAACCTCTTTTTTTATTTGATTTGATTTATTTTACTTCGCCCTTTGTGCCACTTTTGGCTAATTTGCGAAGATGCGGATTAGTGATGATATGATGAAATTGATGTAAAACATCCATGCCCAGGCCAGGATTCGAAGTCGGGAGCCCTGGCGTCGTAGCGCGATGTGCTAACCACTTCCCCAAGGGGGCCGGCCATAAAAACAACTAAAGAACAATATGAATTTAATGTAAGCTTGTAATCTTTATATATGGCGGTCAACGTTTTGTTAGTTTAACGTTGCATGTGATTAAGCAGTTAATTAATTACTGCAGTTAGCTGATGTTAATTATTTTAATTAAAAGAGTAATCTTTATAGCTTATTTAACTTTACTCTTTTAATTAAAATAATTAACATCATCTAACTGCAGTAATTAATTAACTGCTTAATCACATGCAACGTTAAACTAACAAAACGTTGACCGCCATCTTTCGTATAATCCACTTGGTAGGCCAGGGATATTGCTATCTTTCGTCTCCGTTCTACCAGAGTAAGCCACTTCTACTATAGCTATTGTGAGATGTATAAATCGGTGTAGCGTCAAATCATTACCGACAAAACATCGCCAACAAAACATCGACGGTACAAAACATCGACGGTACAAAACATCGACAGCACAAAACATCGACAGTACAAAACATCGACGGCAAAAACATCGACGGTAAAAACATCGACGGCAAAAACATCGACGGTAAAAACATCGACGGCAAAAACATCGACGGCAAAAACATCGACGGTAAAAACATCGACGACACAATCATCGACGCCAAAAACATCGACGGCAAAAACATCGACGGTAAAAACATCGACGGTAAAAACATCGAGCCTCCCCGATGGCGCAGTGGTTGCGTCCTCGCCTTGTAATCAAGGGGTCCCGGGTTCGATACCCGGTGGAGGCACAAGTGGTTCGGATCCCACTTTAACCCTGGAATAGTACCTAAAAAATCTATGTTTAATGGTACCTATACGTCCCATAGACGTACACATAAAAAAAAAGTTACTATACCCTCTATAAATTATTTAATTTTTTTCCATACTCTTCTCGCTGCATTTTAGATACTTTTTATTGTTAATGAATATAATTAAAATAACATTTTTCCGTAAACTCATACATTTTAAACATTTATAAACTAGGTTGCATAGAAAGAGTCATAATATATATGCAAATACGAGTAGGTAACTCGAACAGCAAGAAAATAATAAACAAATAAAGATTATACTTAGGTATAAGACAATCCCTTTAACTAGGAAATGGATGTAAAAGTATTAATGAAGAATACATGAACTAAAATTTACTCTCTATCACTAACAAACAGTCATTTAGACTAGCCAATAACTAGAAAAAACTTCATGAATAAAAATGTTCACTCCTCCTTCCACATCCAGAACAGTAAATAGTTACAAACAAATCAGTCTTTAAATTATCATTTTTTACAAATGTGGCAAACGATGAAAGAATGCTCGCCACAGATAGGCTTTTTGCAGTTACAGCAGATCATTTTACTCATCCTTCTCTTTTTATACGAGCAGTAAGTACAGTACTGCCTCTTTCCAGATTTCGCTGCAGGTTGAACCACAACAGGTGGATCCACAACGCCAAGGCAATTTTGTATGCTGCTTCTTAGAGTGTGAGGCATATGTGGCTGTTTCATTCGTTCCTTCATCCATGGAAACGTTAGTTGATTTGCCAATTTGATGAGGAACTGAAATCTCGACAAAGGCTTTGCGTCGTCATCTTTTTTCTTTTTCTTGTAAAAGTTGAGCACATATATTATGTAAGAGTTGTAGCATGCAATATTGAGCATGTTGTAGAACTGGTTCATTGGCCACATTCTTGTTTTTCGTATGCAAGAAGTATTCGTGACACACTGGTAAAAGGCATCAACTGCTCCCTTTGTTTGATTATAACACAGAATTACCTCAGGCTTCATACTGTTTTCATTTATTGCATCGTGCATTTATTGTGGAAATAAGAGTGACCAGTTTGTTAACACGTGGAGTAAATGAAACTGCTGTCAGATCCTCATGAAAAAGAAAGAGCGATGACTGAGGAGGTCGTGAAAGATAACTGGGGTCCACAAACTCCTTAGGAAACTCAGGTTTATTTTTCTTCGTCGTCCCAATCATTGTGAGGCCTCTTTCTGCCATTTTCTTAGCTAACTGGATGCTGGAAAACCAATTATCCATTGTAACATTACGACTTGAATTTTGGATGATGTCTGTTAGCTTTTCAACAAAGTAATCTGCTGCAGGCGTGCCTGAAGGTGTAGTTCCTTTACCAAGGTACGGGATCGCATTTACCATGTAATTCGTTCCTTGGTCGCAAAGCATCACAATTTTTATCCCATACTTTGCTGGTTTGTTTGGGATGTACATTTTGAACCCGACTCGTCCTCGGAATGGCACTAGTTGCTCATCAATTGTCATGTAGGCACTTGGTTCATAATTTGATATGCATTGCTCAATCAGCATGTTCCATATATCCCGTACGGGTGCAAACTTATCAGTTATCTTCCTTTCCTCACGAGTTTCTCGAGAATCAAAGCGAAGAGTGTTGAGCAAGAAGTGATGTCTCTGCACAGAAAATGATGCATGATATTTTTCGCCGCATTCCTTTGTGTCATGTAATGTTTGTAACTTCATATGGTTGTCTTTCTTGGCCCCTGCGAGAATTGTCACACCGAGGAGTGCTCTCAGTTCAGCCAATGAAACGTCCTTCAAAGCAGAAGCATTCTTGTTTTTATAAGACTCCCTTTGTCTTGCAATTTCCTCATTTGTGTTGTGCAGGATCATGTCCAACATTGTTGAGGTAAAGAAGACGTTAAAACATTCAACAGGGTCAGAAACATCTACAGCTTCGTTTTTTGTTTTTCGTTTGACATGTACAATGTTTTTAGCTGCGGCTTTTCCAGATGTGTTAGAAATGGGAACAGTTTTCCAAGCAAACCCGTTACGCCCGAACATATCGTCACATTCAGGTTTTAATCTTTTGTTTGTTGAATGGTCATCATTTCCTTCGGCTGACCTCTTCCTCTTTTCACCTGACTTTGGAGGTTGTTTTGCAGGTCCTGACTTTTGCTTGCCTTCAGCTCTTGACGAACTTGATTTAGAAACAGCTGAAGGCCGAGATGATTGTGCTGCTGATTGAATGAAGACCTCCTCGATATCTTCTTCTTCTGACGAAGGTTCATAGTCTGGGTCCAAGTCGGTATCGTCAGGATCCTCAGGAAAGGCATCTTGATCCACTTCAATTTCGTCTTCAACCTCGCTGCAATCGGATTCATCTAACTGAAGTTGCAGTTCTTGTAAAATCTCATCTTCAGTAGTGAATGTTTTGTTTGTGTTTGTGCCTGACATCTGGAACAATAAGGTAGGTACCTATGTAATCATAAACTCATCAACGGTACCAACACGCCTGGCAAACGTAGGAACACTACCTCATGAATGGTACCAACACTTCTGGCAAACGTAGAAACACTACCTCGTGAATGGCACTAATACGTCTGGCAAACGTAGGAACACTACCACATGAATGGTACCAATACGCCTGACAGGCGTAGGAAAATTTACGTTAAATGGTATCAATACGTCTCACAGGCGTACTAGGCTTTGGAAAAAACAAAACACTGATCTTGACGTGAACTGCTCGGCAATCTGAGGAACACTGACTTGCCAAGAGAGTTTCCGTTGAAGCATACCTGGGAGGCGGGAGTAAGGTTCCCCCCCGAAACAAGATGGCCGCTGTTCTTCCACTGAACTACGTCTCTTATACGACGTACGCTTTTAGAAGGAACATGAGTTCGGCCAATACCCAGCCAGTGCTACTGCGCCGTTGCCAAACTAACTGCTAGCGCAAGGAAAGGACAGAAGATTCGCGATGTATCCATTATTTTGATAATGCATGTACAGTATATATGAGTACAGTGAAATAATATACAGTAAACCCTCGTTAACACGAATCCCAAGGGACCGAAAAATCAAGAGTTCGTGTTAAAAAAAATCGTGCTAACCGGGGACTCAAATTTTATTGTTGCAATACAGTTCTTTCTACACATTAACCATTTACAATACGTATTTTGTATGTCACCATAGAAAACACTACTACATTAATTATTTTTTAAAAAAAGTACTCACAGATCATTTTCTGCTGAAAAACAGTTCAGTATGTGTTGTGATGACACAGATTCCCAGGATGCGGTGATAGGTTTTATTGTATCAAGCACACTCCTACTTGGGGTTTCAGTCTTCTACGTTTTAAAGAATAGAAAAACACATCGGAACACAGAACTGAATTTGTTGGTTAAATACGTATAAGCTCATTGTTGACGCGGTGATGGCGATTGTCGAGCAATTGCACTCAAGTTTTAATATTTATGTTACTCGTACTGGCTATGTTTTATAGAATAGAAAAACACCTTTGAACACATTGTGATCTTAATCTGTTGGTTACAATACTGTATAAGTTGATTGTTGGCAAGATGATAGAGATTGTTGAGCGATTTCTTACATACCTGGCAGAGGAACGACAGAGGAACAACAAAAAAAATATGAAAAACTTTGAAAGTTCGTGTTAAATGAGATCTAATGACACAACGGACTGAAAAACAATTCGTAATTCGTGGTAACCGAAATTCGCGTTAACCGATAAAACTTTCTATAAGATATAATACATCCCTGCCGGGACCAACATTTTGTTCATGTTAACCGAGTGTTCGTCTTAAGCGAGTTTGTGTTAACGAGGGTTTACTGTAGTGAATATTTCTACACAGGATTATAATATCATATCACTGTAGCATATACGAGAAACCCATACCTGAAAGAAGCTTGAAGGTATCTATTGTAGAGGAACTGCCAGGTCATAATCACCGCTCTCGTCGTCTTCCTCGGTCTCCGTGTCACTGATTTCACTCATTTCCGAGTCACTCTCCTGGAGGTTAATGATTAGATTTTGTACCCTTGGTGCCTGTACTACTGGTGCTAGGTTTCGAGAGTGACATTACTTAAAATAAAAAGAACACACGGAACACACACTATTGTATGAAAGGGCTGTATTTCATCTTTTCACAAACTGTTCTTCATGGCGCACGGGTGAACGATAAGCGAATAATTTTACACCAGCCTTTCTACGAAAATGCTGAACTCAAACTGACCCAGACTTTCAATGTTCGAGAACATTGTTTATATCGAGACGAATTTAACACCCACAGTTTTCCTTAGACACAACAACTCAGCTGCGTCAACACGGTGGCAACGAAAAAAACAGGCTGAAGGAAATGAAAGGTTACGTTTCCCTTGTTTCTTCAAGTAACGATAACTCCGGCTGTAGGCGACGGAAATTTATGGGACTTGGACAGTCAGGTTCAAAATGTCTTTCCCCATCTTATGATGAACCTTAAAGTGGCGAGTGTAATGAAAACTTCTTGCGCGCAAGAAAAATACAGAACACGGCTTTTAACTTCCGCGCCGCAGTCTCCTAACTGTACAACGTTGCACTCCTGCCATTGGCTGATTGCCACGCACACCCTCTACGTGGCCCCGCCCTATATCGCTTCTAAAAGCGTGCGTCGTATAGACGCATAGGTACCATTCCAGGGTTAAACTGTAGGTCCAGTCCCGATTAGCCTTACTGTGCATAAAGTGGACTTAAAAAACCAAATCAACAACAAATCAAAAACAAAAACATCGACGGCAAAAAATCGACGGTAAAAACATCGACGGGGAAAATCCTTTTTTGACAAAGTTTTCCACACTAAGAAATTGAAATCTAATCCCGAATATTTTGAGATGGCTACCCTAAATTATAAATTATTTCAGTGAAATGAACAATGCGTAATGAGCGAACTCAAGTTGGCAACTTACAGTGCTACCGTGCTAGGAATGTACAATGGTCATTGTTGTAAGAACGGCCCGTGAGATCGAAACACGCCCTCTCAATAAAGATGTTATTATTATTATTATTATTATTATTTTTATTATTGATAAAATTACAATTGCGCAGTGAACGTGATTGTTTAGTTTCTGGTAACCATTTATGACTTCTCGCCGGCAGCGTTTGTTGTCGGGGGAAAGGGAAAGGAAGGCTCCTCCGTGTGAAAGATGAAAAGACCACCGACTATTGTTATTCCTTGTTTATTAGACGCAGGAGACCGAAAGGACCAAATACAACTTCACTTTCCGTATTGACTTTCTTTCGGTTCATGCACTGGTATACAACGTGTGCAAGTAATATAACTGCCCCCTTGCAATATCGTCTTGCCCCCTTCCCCTCCAGACATTTTCCCTGGGTGCCGCACCACGAAGCGCCGTCACTGTGTATCGGTACCGCTGTTGTATTTGAATAAAGGGGTCCGAAGTTCGATCCCCGGTGGAGGAAAGTTGCATAGTGGTATGGATTATTTAAACTATAGGTTCAGTTCCGATTAACCCTTCGTGGGTCACACGAAAAATTACCTTGTTGATCGCTCACGGTGCCAGAGACCGGGCTCTTAATATATGTTAAAGGTCTAAAACACCAAATCCTCAATTATTACGATTAAATATATATTGTTTTTTGTTATAAATATATTTGCAAACAATTGAGATTGTATAAAACTACGAATTGCATGTTTCAGTTTTAAAAAAATAAATATACAGTACAAAATAAATAATAGGCTATTCCAAATACCGAAAATTTCAATGTTACATGTGCACCCATATAATAATAATAATAATAATAATAATAATAATAATAATAATCGTTTTAGTCCTCTTTATGCACAGAGAAGTTAATCGGGACTGGACCCACAGTTTAAAATAGGATCTGAACCACCATGTGCTTTCACCCGGGACCCATTGATTACAGGGTAACACTGCGTTTATTGCAGAGACAATTGGAAAATTTAGTTTCTTTTGCAAATAAAGTAACTGGTGATTGAAAGTATTTTTAAATTTTTCACTGCACTCTTACAAATGTTACAGTGATGGGTATCAATGACCATCTGAATCAAACTGTCCATCTAGCGAGTCACTTTCCCTCAGAATATTCGCTCTTATTCCCTTATGTCCACCTTATCACGGACAGCGTTTCAGGCGGGCTAGGGGACTGAAGCCCCGCAAAACATCTCTGGCTCCCTTCTCCCCAAGATTATGATAGTAGGTTAGACGCATTTCGACCAAAAATTGGAAAAACTGGAAGTTTTCTCACTCAATATTTTCCATTAAAAAACTTCCATTTGGCCAATCATAATTCACCAAACTTGCTACAAAAATTGAATCACTATTTTTAGGAATAGGTCTAAAAGGTGCGAAAATATTTTTTTTATATAAGTAGGAGGACGTTCAACACCTAACGAACCTTTAAGCTTCATTTTCATAGACGTGCGCACAGGGAGGCAAGGGTGGCCGACTGTCCCACCACTAATCCTTTATTTAGAAATGCAATATAATCTTATTGCAGTTATAATATTATACTCTAAAAGAATGTTACCTATTTTTAAGCCGATACATGTCCAAGCAACTACGGGAGAGGGGATTGCTTGTATTACTTTGTATATAATTGAACTATTCCACTCCATTTTGTAGGAAATTTCTTGTTATTAACACTCACTCATACTTTATTCGTTAGCTGTGAGTTGTGAGCTGTGTTGCTTAATGTGGCTGGCGAATAAATGGGTCATACTTGGAAATTAATAAATTATGTGTAGTTGTTTTGAATCTGAACCTGAGAGATTAATTTAAAGTCACATATAATTTAAACAGTGTGATATTTTTTTTAATAATGCAATACATATATAGCTTAATTGCAAGCAGTCCAAAAAGGCATGGTATCTTCGAAAGCATCTTAAGAGATGCAGGATAGAAACTTATTCCTTTAAAGATCCTATCTGTAACAAGATGGGCTTGCTGTGCGAATGCTATGACAGTCATAAAATCTTTCCGTAAATATTTGACATCAGAAAATAGTCTCAAATACAAAAGTAACTGAAGTGAAGGCAATAGAATAGGACTGCTTTCGCAAATGAGAATGGCGGAAGCAAGGGTAGCATTGAAAGACTAAAATTTTCAGGTTTATTAAAATTTACAAGTCAATGGTACTTTTATTGACCTCTTCAGACCAGAGGAGCAATTTTTATGATTTCACAAATGTGACAGTTGTTTCACAAATTAAAAATAATCTTCGACGCTATTTTTATAGCCTAGAAAACTTTTGAATCCTCCCCAAAAGAGTTAAGCGGCAAGTTCGATTGTGACCCCCTAAAGTTAGATTGCAAGTTACGCTCATGAACTTAGATAGAGAAATTCCTCGTCAAACAAAAAAAATAGATAATACGTGGCAAAATGATGTCTAAAAGTGGCGGCGATTGGTTTCCAAAACTGGGGGAGGGGGGTGGAGGACAGTTTACTTTCCCTTGGTACATAAGGTTTAGCATAGTGCGAGAGAAAATGTGCAAAATGTATGGGGGGTGCAACTGCCCCCTCCCACGCCCCCATAATCTCCGCCACTAGTTAAATGTGAAATAACATTTTTCTACTTTGCAGCAAATCATAGGTTTCCTTTGTAATGGGATTGGTAACTAGAGGTTGAGTGCTGTATTTATTCCCTCAAATGTAACAGTTATTTAACAAAATAGTCCTGGATATTATTTTTATGGGATGGAAAAACTTTTTGATTGTCGATTAGTGCAGTGGCGGCGATTAGGTTGGCATGGGGGTGCAGATGTCCCCCCCACACACACACACTTTTTGCCGCTTTTGCCCCCGCATTATGCTAAACCGTATGTACGAAGAGAAAGTAAATTGTTCTTGCCCCCCCCCCCCTCAAGTTTTGGAACCCAATCGCCTCCACTGCATTTAACTGTTGATGAATAACACAAAGCATATAAAGTTCGTTAAAGGCAATTTTGAACTTTTCAACCATTGCAGGCAGTTGCTGAAGGGTTCTTATTTCTAATTCCCTTCCATATCACAACAGTAGTGAGCGGCGGAAGATTGTAGCTTTCCGTAGTTCATAAATCCGGAACTTTCTGAATTGAAACGGCCAAATCCAATTAACACATCACTTACTGTCCTTAGTAAAGCTTTCCTTTCATTTAGAAATTAATAAATCATAATTTTAATATTCTCTTCACATGTAGCTCTTCTGCTTTCACATGCTGGAATCGAAATGGGCTACTATGACAGTGCACAAATTCTTTTCTAACCTCAGAAATGAGGTTAATATACATCCAACCAACTAAATACTGCAATACGGTGCAAAAATCAGCACGCTTGGTGAATGTAGGCATAGCTACTCTAAGACTCCGAAGAGCATTAACTTGAACAAGCGTGCTGACTTTTGCACAAATTGCAGTATTTTATACTGGAATTCGAGCCACTTAATGAAATGTACCCCCACCAGGGATCGAACACGGGTACACTTGGTTACAAGGCAACAGTCTTATTGCCAGACTACCTGGGTCTGGAACTCAATTTTAATATTTCTAATTCATAGTTTGTTAACTCCTTGATTTCATAACGTCGTATTTCTCTCTCTCGGAAATTTTAGCGAAAAGGATATATGTATACGGTGCCTTTCACGGCCGAGGTGGCCGTTGGACGGCGGCTAGCGCGTCGGAAAGTAAGAGCACATCTACCGGCATTCAAACCCACAACTGTACGCTGACCTTGGCATTAGACATGTCAGTGCTTCAGTATCCAGACAGCTGTTGTCCAGTTTGCACGTGGTTGTGAAGTGTTAAATTGTTAACAAGTGTTTTAGATTGTTTTGTTTAAGTTTATGTATTACCAGTTTTTTTCTGCAGTCTAATAATACTACGCTATCCGTAAAATTTTAAACAACGAATTTTCATATACGACTGTTACGTCATTACGAATTCTTGTAGGGAAGTTAGAATGAGTTTCGGAGCAGAATTCCCAGATGTTCCTGTTTCACACAGATACAGTGATCTGTTACTTGTGAACAAATTTAGGAAAATAGGGTCTGCTCTTGTTAAGGTAAAACGGCATGTGCTTACTGAGGATAAACTAGACGACGTTGGAACACGATTGAAATATACTCCTCAGAAATCTCTCCGACGCCTTGCACAAGAAACAGATATATTTCTAACGTCATCGTGGCAAGATACCAAGCTTTTATACCGGAAGCCATACATCAGAAGAATTGAAAGAAAATATGAAGAAATAAATTGAAGCAATTTCGAAAGAGGAACTGATACGTGTTAGTGAAAATTTCCTATAAATATGTGGATGCAAGAGGACATCATTCCAAACACCTTTTGTAACACGGTACGTGTTCCTTTTAATTGTAACTGTCGATGCAATTGTACGAGCATATTTAATTACATAGCTAGCGGTTGCATCCAGTTTGCCGGAAGACGCGTTCCTACTTCCCGGCGCGCTTTCCGTCGCTCCACGGCCACCTCGGCCGTGAAAGGCACTGTATAATTATGACACGAATGAGAGAACATTGCTAACACTAATATTGTCGGTACTCGAATGAGGAACTAACTAACAAACAGAAATGAAGCTTAAAGGTTCTTTAGATGTTGAACGTCCTCCTGCTTATAAAAAAAAAATTCTCACCTGTTAGACCTATTCTAAAAATAGCGATTCGATTTATATGGGAATTATACACACTTAGCTGTATGCACATATTCTTCGTCACCGTTTGAACCTTCAACAAAAGAACAACCCCACAACCACCAAATACATCCAACTATTAACAAATTGTACCAGTATATAAATATATGTGTTAAGGAATCACAAAATATAGTTTTCTCACTCAATATTGGCAAAAATCAATGGAAACTTAAATTTTGCTGAACACCCAAGAAACGTAGACCATGTGAAATTGTCACGCGGTATTTTTATGGACCCGCCAACTCTCAAAACGCAGGAAAAGTATCGGCCAGTATCTGAAATTAAAATCCAGCCAGTAGCAGCGATTAGGGGGGAGGGCGAGGGGGGCAGTTGCAAACCCATTTTTCGCCACTTTTGCTCCCGCACTATGCTGAACCTTACCTACAAAGGGAAATATACTGTCTTTGCCCCCATCCCCAGTTTTGGCACCTTGACCCACGGTTTTGGAACCCAATCGCCGCCACTGAATCCAGCGGATACTTTCCGATGTCGATACTATTGTTATCACAGCCGATACTCATACAACGACATCGGTATAGTCTCAGCCCTAATAGGTATATATTACTTTTGTTAATTAGTTTCACTTTTCTGCCACATTTGGCTAATCGTGACGATGAGGACGAGAGATATAATGAAATTGATGGACACTCGCAAAGAATGCACATGCCTAGGCCAGGATATACGTGTATATATATATTCTATATTCCGTGCCATTCCCAGAAACAAATTCTAGATCCGCCTACGTGTATGGCGACAACCTGTGTATTTATGTCTAACACAAACTAGTAGCAAAAAATTACAGCTAAATAAATTCCAATGGACGGAATTCCTTAAATTATTCTCCTTATTTTCTTAAGTTCATATAAGGCTGTGTATTTTAAAAAATAAAACACGTTGTTTGTTAAAAACACTTAATGCACAATCTACATTTGTGACAAAAATTCTAGCAACCCTTCTGGTGTGACTGGCAGAATTGATATCAGTTGCGGATAAACCCTGATGTTTGTGAGATACGATGTTTTGAAGGCTTCTGTCCAGTGGTTGTCACAAGGGGTCTGCAGATACCGCTGCTTGAAGGTGGGCGGGAAGGAACATTTCTTCCACGTCCACAATATAACGAGCACACAACGTTCCCGTCAACGTTCTTGCTAGAAAGCAGAAGGAAATATGACACTTCGCATTGTTTACGATTCCATTGTTTGAGCTTTGGGGCAAGAATCAGGTGCTAATAATAATATTGTTTTGATGTCAGAAGGTGCGCGTGCAGCGCGAAATTATCGAATCATTGAAAATACCGCTCTTGCGCAACAACCATGGCTGATAAGAAATCTAAAAACAAGATCGACCAATGTAGGCAAGTTTGGTCACAACTCTAAATCCAATTCATGGAGAGAATCAAGATATAAATTTCACCTGGGCGAGTTGGAGTTTTAGCGTCCCTCTACTTTCCACTCTATTACTCATCCCCGTCTTTCTACTCTGCTCCTCCTACTTTCCGCCTTCCTTCAATAATAATAAAACATGACTGCATTATAAATTAACGGTTTTAATGACAAAAAAATAGCGATGTTTTTGCCGTCGATGTTTTTGGTGTCGATGATTTTGCCGTCGGTTTTTACCGTCGATGTTCTTGGTCTCGATGTTTTTGCCGTCGATGTTTTTGTCGTCGATGTTTTTGGTGTCGATGTTTTTGCCGTCGATGTTTTTGGCGTCGGTTTTTGCCGTCGGTTTTTACCGTCGATGTTTTTGGTGTGGATGTTTTTGCCGTCGATGTTTTTGGTGTCGATGTTTTTGCCGTCGATGTTTTTGGTGTGGATGTTTTTGGCGTCGATGTTTTTGCCGTCGATGTTTTTGCCGTCGATGTTTTTGCCGTCGATGTTTTTGTCGTCGATGTTTTGTGCTGTCGATGTTTTGTGCTGTCGATGTTTTGTACTGTCGATGAAATGTAGGCGATGTTTTTGTTATCGATGTTTTTGCGTCGATGTTTTGACGTATAACCGTATAAATCTACTAGTAGGCTGAAGAATACAGATACCCTTCGTTTCCGTTCTACTAGTAGGCCGTCTCCAAACAGTAAAACAATTCACGAATCTAACCGATACCTGATGCAATGCGTATTCGTACTACCTGTGGGCCCCACAAGTGCGTTTCCGTTGTACAGTTAGGCCACACTGCAGAAGGTTGAGCCCGGTACAATGCGTATAATCTACCGCAAATCGTACTGCAGAAGGCTTTCCCTGAGAACCCGTGTGCTTACTAATTCTGGGCTATTTTGCGGGAGCTGAATTCGACCATGAGTAGATGTCAAGAATGTCAGGCCTGGTCCCGCGTCGCTACTTGTATGCAAACCTGAGTACAGCGCCAGTGCCTCTAGTGGATTCTCGTGAACTACGAGAGCGCTGTTTATCATTGAGTGCCACCTATATGGGATAACACTGAACTGTTACAACAGTAACGCTTCCTAGTGAGGGACGGCAGAACTACCTTCTCTACCATGCTTTGCAGTGAAATTATATGTAGAAGCAATAAGAGACTAGATAAAAATACACGTCCAGGGTTCGAATCCCGTTTAGGGCATGGGTGTTTGTGTTTGTCGGGGGATACTACCGCATAGGGTATTCCATTAAAAAAGTTAGAGAAATAGTACGGTATGCCAGAGATCAAGGTTCGAGTCCTGGTCGAGCCTGTTCGCTGAAAATTTCTGCCTAGTACATCTCCTGTGTGTGTGCCTAATCTTCAAGAATTTAGCTTTGTATTTAGTGTCTCATAAATGAATCGTATCTACTTTTCTCAATTTGTCCCCTCCTGTCAAAATTCCTGGCAGTACGAATGCAAGAGAAGGTGACAACCCAAATGAAGGATGACCGAGGGCAAGTCAGAAAAAGGTAGATGCAAAAGTATTTAATTTCATGTATTGATATTTATATATTAAACCAATTTAATGCAGCAGATGTATTACCTAATTATGACGTTCATTATGCAATAATTAAAAACATTATGGAACAAAAAATTGAATATGCATAAACGGAAACACATATCAATCGCACATTCTATTTCCTTTATGTGTTTTACTATTGATATTTCCAATGTTGAAGTCTGGGAAACATTTTCCAAATTATCGATATTGCCAGCTGGTTGGCTCTACTAGGTTGCAGGCTGAAGAGTGGTAATTTGTTTGACAGGACATAGAAATACCGGGTGTCCGAGAAGTCTTGGTATGAAAACAAAAATTAACTGTATCCGCTATATGCAACGTAGACATGAAAAAATGCTACTAACATTTTTGGAAACTACGTATTCAAGTTTTTTTTTGTTTCAGGTTTATTTAACGTTGCAGTAGTGTAGCAGCGCCACTGTTCAGCAAGCCGGAAATGTACACAAATCAGGAAAAACTGAGTGTGTCCTGTGGTTTCATGAGAGCATGTTACAAAAACAGTGCAGAGACAGTTTCAAACATCGTAAGGAAAGGTGCAGCCCGATGGTTTTCAAATAAGGTGTGCGATGGTAACACCCTATTTGGAAAACGTGCCCCATACAGACGCCTTGCAGCACGGCTATTACCTCCAGCCTCCCCATAAATCAGATGCATGTCCGCCAGCTCTTGGGATGTGTATGCAGCCATCCCTTACACCGGGCTACAATTCTTTATGGCCGTTAACACTAGTACACTTGACAGAACACGATGGGCTGTGGCTAAGAATTAACACGTAACACTGCTAGGTCAAATGTTTGCCCAACACTACTGTCCAAGAACCTCACGTCTTTCCATTCAACCGTGAATGTTTAACAACCTGCTGCTGGCACAGCACCTGAAGCACGAATGGTACAGGCACGTGCGCTCCTTCATGAGGAAACCTATACTGTTGGCGCCCCTAGCGGGAAATATGGTACTTAACGTCAGATCACACGGACACCCATCTGCCCTTCAGGGTATGCAACCTATGACAGTTCATTTTTTTCGTTTTTACGTCATGGTGCCCTTTGCTCAGGAAATTTCCTTTGTTTTTTGCTGCCATTCAACACATGCCAATTTTCGTCGATACCAGCTCACGCAGAACGCACACCCACCCCACTCCCGTCAACATCTTCGTTCGCGTCCTTTGGGGAATCCCTTGCGCCGACATTGCACAACATTGCCGCGTGATTTTTTGACAAGAGCGTACCCAATTTCGTAGTGGACCGCCCAACACCGACGACTTCTCTCCACCCGTTTTGCCATTATTCACTTCGGAAAATCATTTTCCCACGTTTTAAAACGTCAATAACTCGGCAACAAAGCCGTTTCCGGAATTTCGTTACATGAACTTTTCACCTTATTTTCACTCGTACAATCACCTCACAAGCGTTGTAAACAAACTTACGAAACACCCTGTATACTCCAAATTATCATGCAAGTTCTAATTTAGTAGAAAGAGTACATGCAGAATTGAATAGAATGATGCGTATGTGTTGTTAAGAAAGTCAAGAAGACTGGCCAAAATATATAGATATTATTGTTCATTTAATCAACCATAGTATTCATTCCAATTTAGGATATGCACCAGTGGAATTAATGCTCAATCGTACGTTAGATGCCAATGTAGTAAATTATTTTAATATTCCCCAGACAGAGAAAAAGAATTGGGATAAAAAACTTTCTTCAGCTACTATGCAGGATATAAATAAGAGAAAGATGAGAAACTTGAGACATAACGTAACACAACAGAAAAAAGATGAGATAAAATTTCATGATTTGGTATTTCTCAAAACACATTATCTCACTAGTCATGTTGACAAGAAAATTAGAAGATATTGTAATGTATATGAAGGTCCCTATTATGTTTTTAAAGAACTCAGAAAAGGTGTATTTAATTTAATTGAATGAAGTAAAGGAAAAGTAACAGAAAACCATCATGTAGAAAACTTGAAAAAATGGAATTGTAGTGTAGAAAAAAGGAAATTTTATTTGGATGAATTTATGAACAAATATCCTGAAGTGTGGAACCTGATAAAATTTTATGTTGATTTTTGTTTATTCAAATATTTATTTTGAACTTTGGACTAAACTTGTTATATTTTCTTGTATATTTTGAGTATTGTAAATAATTTTTTCCTATGTCAAAAATTATTCTCTCCAGGGAGGGGGAAATATGACCATGTTAAGATAAGGTGTGAAGTACATGTAAATTCTGCCATTGTGTGAGGGCAGCACTGCTAAGTGGCAACAGCTGACCGCCGAGGTCAAGTGATTCACGTGTAACGTGCCCACCGTTACATGGTGGTGTGGTAAGGTGTGGCATGGTTTGGTATAATGATGTATATATATTTAAAAACATTCTGCCGGCACACTGTCGATGGCTCACATGTTAGTTTTGTAAGAAGGACGCTATTGATTTAAGTTATCTCTCTTTCGGTCAAAGAATGTGTTCTTCCCATTGTTGTTGGTTTGTAACTGATAAAGAATTGTCTATTTCTTCTGTATAGAATCGGTACAACGCAATGTGCTTTTAGTTATTTTTATGTTTAGGGATTTTTACCGAGTAGGATTGAGAGAATTTTGAACGTACGGTTTGTATCTCTGATTAAAGTGAGTTGGCAACGCGTACTCATAGTTAGGTTTTTCGCCGCCCATGCGCCACTCCCAAACGTTATAAAAGCAGCGCAGACGGGCCGAGAGCTCAGTTGACTGCCAGATGCCAACTGCGGAAGGATCGGAAGATCTGGTCCCCAAGACTTCGGTCTAGGATAAGTCCCCGGCCAGATCTTCCCTAACTGATGTTTCCCCCTTACTGATCCGGTTCCAGGTTCAAACCTCGGACAAGCCCCCGACCGGGTCATTTCTTCAACAGTACCTTGGTTCCCAGGTGCAAACCCCGGGAAGGTTCCCGACCAAGGAACTGAAATGGATGAGTCCCTCACGAACCGGTTCCTAGGTGCAAACCCTGGACAGCCCCCGACCGGTTCTCCCCGTAGATCCTGGTTCCAGGTTCAAACCTCGGACGAGTCCCCGACCAGGTTCTCGCACACCGTCCGTCCTGATTCGTTGGGAGGTACCGACGCTTGTCACCTGGCTCACGCCCAAATGGAAGTACCCGCGGACCCTGTGCATCCCGTTTCTTTAACTTCTATTTTTCTTCCCCCCCCCCCCGTTGGCAAATTTGATAGAGGGCGTTTCTTTTGGTCACGTGGGGTTTTCTTTTATGTAATCACGTGGGACCCTTTTTACTGTTAATTGGTTTTTGTTAATTAGACACGTGGCCCCGGATAATTATTAGTACATTACGGAACTCGCGTATTTGTATCAAGTGGGATAAAGTAGAGTAGTGTGTTGTTCCCATGTGGGCTAAGGGTTGTATTATTATTATTATTATTATTATTATTATTATTATTATTATTATTGGTGCCTAAGTTGAATAAAATTGTCACGTGGCATGAAAACAGGAGGTCCCTAACTGAAATAAACTTTGTCTATTTGGATCCAACTGGTACTGTAATTAACTCTAATCTATCAGGGATAAAATTGTATGCAACCACCAGAGTAAATGTAAGGTAAATTATTTTGTCATGTAATAAGTTTGTTAACGGGTCAATGCTTTACCCGGGGGTCGAACTGATTATCATTTAACACAACATTTCTGTAAATACCTTGTATTCACTTTTTGCTTTAAAATATAAATGACCATTGCTCACACTCAAAAAGGATATTCATGGTTTTTCATTTCGAGCTTCACTGTTATTCAAGTTACGCCCAGCAAGCCCTGAGATATCCAGAATCTGTGTTCTCCGACTGGAAGGAAGTTAGCACTTATGGGTAGACTTTTGCCTCGCTCCCCCCATCTTGTAAGGTTCTGTGTAGCTCCTTGTGTAAGGGCTCTGCGTAGCCCCTGTGTGTAGTTTCTGCGCGGAGGGGGAGCAGTCTGTTGCAAAAGTATTTGGCGCCCAACGTGGGGCTCGATTGTGCAAAACCGAGATAGCTCGATTGTGAAAGTAGCGTGGACACTATTGCATAAATTGAAGAGAAAAGGGTTAAAGGCCAGAGCAGAGATTGAAAACCCGAAATTGCGGAGTTTGATGTGTCCAATCCTCCCTAGGAAGCTGCTGCCTGCTATAAGAAGGAACACCCAGGGCAAGACGGCTAAGTTGATCCCGCCTCCCAGTGTTAATCCAGAAGGAAAGAAGAAAGAAGTTTCCTCCATGTTCAGAAAGGCTTTGCTGCGGGTGAAAATTGCTAGGAACTTAGAGAAAGGATGCAGTAAAACGCCATGCTCTCCATCCAGGCCTGCTCTGGACGCTGGCCTCTTGCAACCGGAAAGGATAATTCCCAAGGTGACTACTTCCACCGGCCCCCATATTTGCGGTAATATCCCGCCTACAAGTAGAACGTCTGCAGACCCGGCACGCAAAAGAAGGGCAAGTTCACTTCCGACTTCCCCCGTGTTTACAGAATAATCGTGCTACAGCTACTCAACCCCAACAGCCTGAAGAATCAGAGAAGGAAGGTCAGCCAAAGCCACAATTCGTTAAGTCGATGCCCACCCCAGAACAGACTAAGGACGATGATTGGAGGGTCCGTGAACGCATTGAACTCCTCGCCAAAGTTAGAAAGCTGGAAGCACAGAACCGGAAATTACAAAGGGACATAACCACTCTGGAAAATTCATATCATGCCTGGAATAATATTGAAGTGCAAAATTCCCAGAGTGACCACTTAAAGACTGATTTGGTTGCGCCATCAGAAGTGCAAAATTCCCAGAGCGACTACTTAGAGACTGAATTGGTTGCCCCATCGGAAGTGAAAAATTCCCAGAGCGACTACTTAGAGACTGATTTGGTTGCGCTATCGTGTAGCGAAGAAATTGCCGTAACAACCTTCACCAAAGTGATGCCAACTAATGCCCCTCCAGTGAAGTCCAGCCGACTGTCTACTGAAAATGTAGAAAATACATTGATTGATATTTTCGGAGGGAAACCAGTAAAATTTCGCGATGTGCGAAAGATTTTGGGAAAACACAAATTGAAGTTGCCCCACTCCTTCCCTTTATATCGCTTTCTGAAACAACAGAAGTTGTTATTGTAAACACCTGCGAGGTGCAGATGTGAATTTTACCTGTGATATTATTTTGTATGCCATTTTTGTGTTGATTCTAATAAAGGCTGAAGTGAGCCATGATTTTTTGTATCTGTGGGTACTAAAAAAAAAAGTCTCTTTTGATAAAGCACATAGGCCAATGAAAGGGCGTGCTGGAGAGCGGCGGAGCTCTCGAAGCTAGGAAAGCTTCCTCTGGAGATATGAAGGGTATTGCAGATCCAAATAGCTGGTTTGCTAATGTAATAAAAAAAGATTAATGTAGGGTGGTATGCATACTGGTTCACGTGTGATTTATATTCTGTGCCCCTTATGTGAAGAAAATGGAAAGGTAAAAGGTTTCAATTTGAAGTTTGCTGCTCAAAACTTTTTCTGCCTAACTTATGAAAATGTTATGCCATCAAAAGATTTCCCTAAAGAGAGGGGGGTACGTAACGTGCCCACCGTTACATGGTGGTGTGGTAAAGTGTGGCATGGTTTGGTATAATGATGTATATATATTTAAAAACATTCTGCCGGCACACTGTCGATGGCTCACATGTTAGTTTTGTAAGAAGGACGCTATTGATTTAAGTTATCTCTCTTTCGGTCAAAGAATGTGTTCTTCCCATTGTTGTTGGTTTGTAACTGATAAAGAATTGTCTATTTCTTCTGTATAGAATCGGTACAACGCAATGTGCTTTTAGTTATTTTTATGTTTAGGGATTTTTACCGAGTAGGATTGAGAGAATTTTGAACGTACGGTTTGTATCTCTGATTAAAGTGAGTTGGCAACGCGTACTCATAGTTAGGTTTTTCGCCGCCCATGCGCCACTCCCAAACGTTATAAAAGCAGCGCAGACGGGCCGAGAGCTCAGTTGACTGCCAGATGCCAACTGCGGAAGGATCGGAAGATCTGGTCCCCAAGACTTCGGTCTAGGATAAGTCCCCGGCCAGATCTTCCCTAACTGATGTTTCCCCCTTACTGATCCGGTTCCAGGTTCAAACCTCGGACAAGCCCCCGACCGGGTCATTTCTTCAACAGTACCTTGGTTCCCAGGTGCAAACCCCGGGAAGGTTCCCGACCAAGGAACTGAAATGGATGAGTCCCTCACGAACCGGTTCCTAGGTGCAAACCCTGGACAGCCCCCGACCGGTTCTCCCCGTAGATCCTGGTTCCAGGTTCAAACCTCGGACGAGTCCCCGACCAGGTTCTCGCACACCGTCCGTCCTGATTCGTTGGGAGGTACCGACGCTTGTCACCTGGCTCACGCCCAAATGGAAGTACCCGCGGACCCTGTGCATCCCGTTTCTTTAACTTCTATTTTTCTTCCCCCCCCCCCGTTGGCAAATTTGATAGAGGGCGTTTCTTTTGGTCACGTGGGGTTTTCTTTTATGTAATCACGTGGGACCCTTTTTACTGTTAATTGGTTTTTGTTAATTAGACACGTGGCCCCGGATAATTATTAGTACATTACGGAACTCGCGTATTTGTATCAAGTGGGATAAAGTAGAGTAGTGTGTTGTTCCCATGTGGGCTAAGGGTTGTATTATTATTATTATTATTATTATTATTATTATTATTATTATTATTGGTGCCTAAGTTGAATAAAATTGTCACGTGGCATGAAAACAGGAGGTCCCTAACTGAAATAAACTTTGTCTATTTGGATCCAACTGGTACTGTAATTAACTCTAATCTATCAGGGATAAAATTGTATGCAACCACCAGAGTAAATGTAAGGTAAATTATTTTGTCATGTAATAAGTTTGTTAACGGGTCAATGCTTTACCCGGGGGTCGAACTGATTATCATTTAACACAACATTTCTGTAAATACCTTGTATTCACTTTTTGCGGTAAAATATAAATGACCATTGCTCACACTCAAAAAGGATATTCATGGTTTTTCATTTCGAGCTTCACTGTTATTCAAGTTACGCCCAGCAAGCCCTGAGATATCCAGAATCTGTGTTCTCCGACTGGAAGGAAGTTAGCACTTATGGGTAGACTTTTGCCTCGCTCCCCCCATCTTGTAAGGTTCTGTGTAGCTCCTTGTGTAAGGGCTCTGCGTAGCCCCTGTGTGTAGTTTCTGCGCGGAGGGGGAGCAGTCTGTTGCACACGTCAGGCACTTGCTGTACAGACTGTGAGCGGTGCACGATGTTTGGTGTGCAATCCGTGTTTCGAAGTGAGCTGGCTGTTGGTAACTGTAAAACTGTAATATTCGTGTACTATGTTTTCTTTTTATTTCCTTTTGTGAAATAAATCTGTTGTTCAGCATATAGGCTTTGTGTGCAGTGTGGTGATAATTGATATAAATTGTCTCTCACATGTGTGTGCTCATTTACCTGAATATGATTGTTCATACATTTAAAACAAAAATGTTTAGTTACAACAGACTCAAGTACACATTTGGTCTTACTTCTCTCTCAAGTAATTTACAATGCATTGTAGAAAATAATCATAATTCGAGCGAAGCGAGGAACAAAATTTCTAGATCCAATTTTTGCAAACTTAAAACAATATTGATTTAATATGGCGCAAAGAATTTCACGGGGTGCCATGGCATTCTGTGTTTCACAACTTCTTTCATTTAGATCATTCGGTGCCCAGATCCGACTCGTGCCACTCCCTAGCTACGGCTCTTTAACGTGATGAGACTGTAAGAAAAGGAGAGAATGCGAGCGAAGCGAGCAAAAAAATTACGAAACGTATTTCTATTTGCATAAAATTTGTAATCGAGGGGGGACAATTGTTCCTCTGTGCCCTCCGGCAGGTGCTTTTGGACGTCTGGAAGAAAAATCGAAGAACATATATGAAAACTAATTCCATCTTGAGTATCATTTTGTCCTGCTACTCTTAGATTCTAATAGCCTTGCTTTTCTTCATTTCAATGTTTGCTCCTCCTAGAATTTGCTTCCGTTCAAGGTTGGGGAGGCAATGCCCCCTGCCCCCTCTGTGGTTACGACACTGCTTCCTCTTACTTTGGCTAAGCAAAGTTTGACTCTGAATTCTAAAGTATAAATTTTTTAGCAGTAACCATTGCCGAAGTTCGACAAATGTGTTTATTTTCTCTGTACCCTAGAGTGTATACCACTGACTTAGTAAGTTGCCTCACGATATCATTTCAGCTCTGGAATATGGAATGAAACAAGAAACAGATGAAAAATTCTCATATTAATGGTTTATTAAATAGCATACTGTTCTAGACGAACATATATCCCTAGGTCTCGCCTGCCTAGTGCCGTGTGCATTTATACGCAATTTACTTGGAATGCTTTGATACTTGCAATGTAATTACAACGCATGAATAAAATATTGTATTCGTCATTTGGGACAAACTGCGTTGCATTCCTGTTCCCAGTCTTCTGGAATCTGTGGTGCCGTAAGTTCTAGGAACTGTTCCAAAGGACACATGACGTCACAGTCAAAAACAGGTATTGTCTCTATGTCAGCATCAAGGCCATCCTTGTACAAGACCTGCGGGAAAAAATAATAAATACATCAGAATATATTGCAACTAATTGAAGTGCCAAAAAAATCCTTATGTCAGTACCACCTTCTATTTATCAAATGCATGTTGAGTGGTCGAAACATGTCTCGGCTTCGAGATCTGGCCAGGTCACTGGTACTCCTTTGTGAATATCGCTTCATAAATTTTATCTCATCACCATTCGTTCCCATTGTCGCTATTAGCCTAAAGGGGCAAGGAATCGTAAAAATATATGCTTTTTATGGTACTTCATGAAGTGATAAATATAACTTGTACTGTTCTCGAATGTGTCATTTTCTCATAAATGTAATACTATTTTACGATTGTAATCAAACTTCCTTCTCCCATAGCATGATCATCTTATGGAAGATGGCATTGTGTGGTCGACTCACTTTCTCACCTCGTACTTATCGTTCCGATTGATCTAAAGAGATAAAAAATCGACTGTATCTAACTGAAAAAATTGTAGTTCCTCTCTTTGTTGAAAGATGTCACCAGAAACATTTTGGTTGTACTCAAAAGTGCAAGATTTTTTTTAAAGGAAGATTCTTTCTCTTTCTTTGTGTCTCCTATCGATCTGCTCTTTATCTCCTAAGTCTCCCTCCCTCTGTCTCTTTTTACTCATTTCTTTCTGGTTCTATAGTGATCGAAAGCTCAACTGGCGGCTGACCTACTTTTTGCTAAATAGCTCTATCTATCCACCAATCGTCTTCGGGCGTGTGTGCATCAAGGATTGTCAACAACCTCAGTTGCGAAGTGAAAGCTCTATGGGTAACATCGCTCTACCGTTACAACGTTGCAAAGCGTACGTCCGTTTTTGTCAGTTGTTGGTTGGTTGATTTGGTGTTTTAAGTCCACTTTATGCACAGTAAGGCTAATCAGGACTGGACCTACAGTTTAAAGTGGGATCCAAACCACTATGTGCCTCCACCAGGTATCGAACCCGAGACCCCTTGATTACAAGACGATGACGCTACACCACTGCGCCATCGGGAAGGCCCTTTTGTCAGTTGTGTTTATTGGCTTGTTTGTACAATGTTTGGGCGTTTTGTGTACTAATTTTCCGTGCTTTGTGTACTATTGTACAATTTTTATCCAGTAACTGGCGCTGATGAACTCAGTCTAAGTCTCTCTCTCTCTCTCTCTCTCCCAATTTACAGTACGTTTGGCAAAATGCTGTGTATCCGACACTCTTTTGTTTCGTCCTGCCAGGAACTTTCGGTGCCTTGTAAGTCTAAGATAATTCAACTGGTTGCTGATTCTTTGTTTTCCAGCTCCCAGTTGGAATTGCGAGTGGTATAATTACTCCTATATCTTTTCAATTCTTTCAATATTTACCTATTTCTATATTTCTCTCTTTCTCTCTCTCTCTCTCTCTCTCTCTCTCTCTCTCTCTCTCTCTCTCTCTCTCTATATATATATATATATATATATATAATATATATATATATATATATATATATACATATTTGTACTTTCTCTTTCTCTCTCTCTCGTGTTCTTTTCCTATCAATATGAGCTTTCGGATTTTCCTTATACCTACTTTTACATCCATCTTGCTCCTGATGTTTCTAAATCGTTGTATTAAAACGTCTATTAATGCTCGAAAATCGTTCTCTCGGTGGTCAAGAAAATGTGTTAAGGCTATTTTACTATAGACCACCTGAATCTTCATCTAGACCTTCTTATCTATCGTGCTATTTGTCTACTCTATATGCTGTTTATCACAAAGTGCAAGGATACGTACCGAAATTTTTTTAACTAATAATTTCTGTTCTCGCTGTGTTCCAAGCAAGGACGGAAAGCCTGCCTACCTGTACGAAGAGTTCCCCAGTTTCCAAATCCTTCTGAAGCTCCAACGTAAGCAGGGCGGCGTACTTGGGAAGGAGGGGGTGCGAATAGCCAATCGTCCTAAGGAAATTCACGATGACATCGTCATGGGCGGAGTACATGAACATTTTCGTGTCTGGGGAAAGAGATCCTTCGGCCTTCTGTCTGATTTGGGTTGCAATTTGTCCTAGCAATGGTCCTGAAAGGCAAATTCAATTATTTATGGTTAATTCAACCAGTGTTTCCATGCGATTGAAGATTTCCTCGATACAGGAAAGTCAGATAACATTTTAGATTAAAAAGGAAAGGAAAATTTTACGAAAATTTCAAACTTGCAGGAAAATTTGAAGACATCTTAGTCACGTCACATATCAAGGCTGTTGGAGAAATGCACTTAAATCAAAAAGTGAAACTTTACATTAGGTAATTTTTATGTTTATTAATTTAATAGCAAACATTACAGACATGATATACATGTTCGATCAGCACTGTTTAGAATCTTTAGATCAACGTAAGGTGATGTTTGTCCCATCATCCATTTCATCAGTTCATCATTCATCATCATCACGATTTATCTAAGATGCAGAAAAGCCAGGTAAATAACCAAATTCAAATTAAATTAAAACTTTGATAAGAAACTTACTATTATTACAACCGTCAAGAATAATTGAGACTTAGAAATATATATAATATACCAACACTTACTACATTAAGTATCTTCACGGTACGTCATCCAACATCATCCATAATACAACAATTAGGAATAAGTTAAATGTCACAAATCGTGACCATAAATAAAATCTAGTGATTCATGTAATATAATAGAAGAGAAAGGGTGTAAGTTGTTAGGAATACTTACAAGGATTTACCATTATAATAATCAACCAATTTGCTTGATACATTTCTAGTTGAACTCATAGAAAGAACTCAAATATTCAACCTTTGTCTCTCAATTTACTTATCTAGAATAAATAATAAGTTTAGATGTATTATATTAGAGAACACTAAACGTCTAGGATAAAGACGGTCTTTCATTTTCAAAATGTACTTTATCCATTTTGAGAAATAATTATATGCGAAATACAATTTTCGACTTCATTCTCCAATATGGCGTCCTTTGCATTATTCGATGTACTAAGGATCTAGTTTAATTACGATGACCAGCTTAATTTGGATTGTTGATAGATTTAGTATGTTACAGTTACACTAAACAGCGTTGTTAAAATGTGTGAAAACTTACCTTTCATATTTATCAATTCTATTTCATGTTCTTATTACATTAAGTATAAAAGTGAAACTGTCTCTGGAAATCCACTTTTCCAAACATTAACTTGGGGACAAAGGTTCAACACGAATTGCTGGGAAGGTTCATAATTACTGAATAGCATATGACGGTCATCAATTTTTTATTTCTCTATATAATCTTAAATCTAACTGTGTTAAATTTATAAATATGAACAGGCAACAACAGTACCATATTTTGCGAGTCCTATGTGTTGAATAAAGTGACACAGTTACTTTAGAAAATAATGTGTCGTTATGAAGTAAGAGACTCATTAAAACATAGCAATTTTGGGTACCCATTTCAAACCCGTCGCTTAAAGTTAGAGAATCGTTGTGTATATAGCCTACATATATATCAGCCATCTCCATTTTACCATCTTTTAATACCACTTATATTCACTCAAGTTTGCTTTTGAAATATAAATAACTTTATGCTTCAATAGCAAATGAAATTTGATTTGACATACCAATACAATTTGTTCATTTATCGCAAAACACGTAAAATCAAGATACCTGAAAACTATTTGAATTTCAAGGAACAAATTACAGGAAAAACCTTCCATGTAATCAAATAATATTTTTGTTACAAACTTCTTCCCAGTGGCGCAGGAACGTGGGTACAAGAGTATAATGTAACCCCAAAATTTTTGGAGGGAGTTTCAATACTCCCTAAAACCTTCGATTTTAATTGTAGCCCTTGTACTGTGGGATCCAGTAGTATTGCTCGGCAAATTGTGCATGACTATTTTCATTAATTTTTCTCTTACATCCTATATGTTTTTAAGCGATGGGTTTTTATTTACTGTTGGTCCAGAAGTTGTCAACAGCATGTTTTGAGTTTTATTTTACTTCATGAAACTCTTATTCGGTCAAGTAAAGTGCACGAACATGATGATGGACAATTTGCACGGTAATACTCATGGATCCCATTGTACTTCCTCAAATAATTTGACAGGCACAAGAGATTGGTGTTGGAAAAATTTCACCTTAGAAACAAGTTACTGTTGTTTACATGATCTTTCAATCCAAAAGAACCACATAAGTCTGTGGTGCTAGTTAGCTCACTATAACCGTGAAATCTGTTTAAGACGAGTTTAAGACTAAGGACTGCCCTGGCACTACGCTAACTACTTCTACAAATGTGAAGATAATAACTACATTAATTTCTTCATGCAACATTAGCTAGCACTTTTGAGAAACTTGCTACACAAATTTTATTTCTCTCTCCCAGAATGTAATTGTTCGATCCTCAGCCGGGCCAAACATTTTTCTTTAAAAAAAATTCAAAATTGTAAGAATATATAAGGATTCATGTCCTACTCTCAGTTATTAAGATTGTTATCTGTAAACGAAAGTACTGCTCGACATTTTGGACAGGTCCTATATTCTTGTAAATATAAACTGTTCTCCAAAATTTAGAACGCATAATTATAAGTTTATCGAGTTATGGACATTGAAATAGTTCAATATAACCCTAAACGTTGTTTTCTAGCTGCATGGCTTTAAATTTTATGTAATAATATTTGCGTTTTTTTGCTCATTATGCGTAATAAGTGTTCAATTTCATGGAACGTAAAATATAGGTCATCATCATCACCCTTTGCCGTTTCCTGCCTCTGGCTGGATGGGGCTCCGAGATGCGTATACTTCGTGTATACTCCGTATACGGGCCGAAACCTGATGACGTCAAAAGATTAGTCGTGTGTTTTGGCGAAATACATGTATTTGAATGAGCTATTTCTACGATAAAGAGTTCCTGTAAATCTATTAATTTTAGAGTAAGAACTGTAATTGTAATCGCAAACTAAACATTAGTAAAAAAAAGTCTGTGTTCAATCAGTGCGATGTGTACAACGTTTAGGAATTTGTGAACATAGCTGCATGGTAATATTAATTACATGAATGCAGACTTTGTAACTATTATATTACTTTATTCAACACGAGAAAATGTTAATTGTTATTTATATGTCCGTTTTATTGCTCATACGTTGTCTGAAATTGTGCAGTTTAAAAGTGCAAGAGTCACGTCTTTAACACATTTTCTTGCTAGTCACAGTCAAGGATATTCACTTACTTCCTCATGCTATATTCCAGTTTACAAGAATTATGTGCTTGATATACATGACGTGAAAGAAATATAATGTACATCAATAAAATTTTACGACTGTGTTCAATTTTATTAGCATATTTCACAAATACAGTGTGGATAATTTTGTACCTTTGAACTCGGTAATGGGTGCTATATTTTTGCTTTGTCGATTATTTCTGTCAAAAGCAGGAAGATCTATTTGATTATTGCGATAGTTAACGAACTAATTATATAAAAACGTGTACTTGTGTCACCAACATTTAAGTATTTGGAAATGTAGACAAGTTGTAGACAAGTTGCTAAAATGAAAATTTACTATGTAAAGAATAACGATTATTACATTTTCATAGTCAGTCATCGATTGATTTACATTTATGCTCTGTGGAAAAGTAGGAGAGCGAGATATTATCTCAACCTATCAATCTGTTCTATATATCATAAGCACAAGAGGAAAATATAATTATCAACTTATATGTCAGCGAATATTTGCATGACACGATTTCAGTACATGTCCAGGTACAGTTAAAAGTAATCTGTCGTTATTAGGGAGAATGAAACACGGTGATATATATTAAAACTTACGCCCCATGCTCAAAAATAATTTGGTTAACTTATATTTGGGTCATTCCATGGCAAATAACCGAAATGGTAGTCGCCACTACGTCTCCAATTTTAATAAAATTTTTCACAAATGTATGTCTGAGGGTATTATGGAAAACTGTAAAATTATTTATGTCTACTGTCATTAGTTTGGGCTACAGGACTGATTAAAGTTACAGTCTCAGTGTGTAGTGATGTGGTAACGTACAGCGCGAAGGTACAAGATAAATGCTTGTAGCGTAACGAAAAGAAATGACATATGGTTTCTAGTTGTTGTATTATGTAAAGGAAATATATACAATGAAAAAAGTTAAGGTTTGGTGACAACTATATTAATTTGTGGTTGTCTTTTTCATAACCGAAAAAGCAACTTCCCACACATATATGTGGTATATATGTGGAAATCTATGTCATATTTTAAAGTGGAAGGAAATAAAGTGCAATCTTCATAGTTCTCACAAGAACAGTTCCCAAAGTGTGGGGTCTCCACACTAAAAAGGAAGACTGCAATATATTTCCTTCTTGCTTAAAAAGTGTGTCATGTATGTCAAAAATATAAAAAAGCTAAAAAAAGCACTCTTTTTGGGTGCAAAGTTCCATATGAGGGAAAGATATCAAGAAGAAATGAGTGGCAGTAAAATATTGTACTATTCCAACATGTTCCTCAGGAGAAATTTCATGATTGCACTCTGAACCATTTTCATAGAATACTGAATTATGTGTACTGCTGTTCTGCTAATATCTGCTTTCACATATAATGCGTAATTGAGATTTCCTTTCAAATATTTCGGGTTGCTGTACCTCGACGCATGCACTCACACCTGTAAAGGAGTATATTCCAAAACAAAAAAAAAATAATGCAAATTGTGAAACGTTTGTGCATTTTGATACTCATTTGTTTCATGTGAATTTCAGGAGTGTGAAATTTTGCACTGACTGAAATAAAAAAAAAAAGAGAAGAGGAAAAGGTATGGAAAAGCAAAAATGAAACAAATACAATATTCTATTGCAAAGCGTGTTGCAGCAGTTTTACATATCCCTACAAAAACTCATGCTGAACGCAACCTAAACCTTCTCATGTCAGAACTTCAGCAGAAATTCATCAACTCTTCAAGAGCTGAACAGCTTCAAATACTCACACTTGCCCCTCATAGTTGGCAAACAACAAAGGTTAAAGAATATTTCAACACTACTGAGTACATGGTACGAACAGCCAAAAAACTGAGAGCTGAGAAAGGAATACTGGCACTGCCTTTACCAAAGACTGGCATTGCTCTGAATGGGGATACCATTGATGCTTGCCGCAAATTTTATGAGAATGATGAAAACAGGCCGAATATGTGCAGGAAAGAAAGAAATCATTTCTGTGAAGGTTGACAGAGGAAGGGTGCATAAACAAAAGCATCTGGTAATGTGCAATTTAAAAGAGTTGTATGCATTGTTTAAAAATGAACATCCAAACTTGCAAATGGGGTTCTCAAAATTTGCTGAATTACGTCCAAAATGGTGTGTTCTTCCAGGAGCAGGTGGAACTCATAGTGTGTGTGTATGCATCATACACTAGAATATGAAGCTCATGCTGCACTCTGCTCAACCCCATGTCAAACTTCTTACTATAATGGAAAAATTTGTTTGTGATATATCAAATATGGAGTGTATGAGTATGTTTGGTGAATGTACAAACTGCCCAGGAAGCTATGAAGTGCAGGAGTACCTAGAAAATGTGTATGCAGAACATGAGAAAATAACATACAAACAGTGGGTCACTACAGACAGGAGCACACACACATCAGTCGTACAAACAACAGAAGAATTCATTGCTACTTTCCTTGAAAGAATCGCAGCCTTAACCAGACACCATTTTATTACCTATGCACAAAGCCACTTTCTGTCAACAAGGAAATCATCGCTTGCAGATGATGAGTGCATCCTTCTAGTAGATTTCTCAGATAATTATACTTTTGTAGCCCAAGATGCTGTGCAAGGATTTCACTGGGAAAATTCTCAAGCCACACTTCATCCTTTTGTTGCCTATGTGTAAAATGAATCATCTGTTAGTACAGTTTATCTGTGTGCTGTAAGTGATCACCAGATTCATGACAACATCTTTTTATTCCTTTCAACAAGAAGTTCTCTCAATTCTTAGAAACAGAATCCCAGCTATACGGAAAATTCTGTATTTCAGTGATGGATCTTCTGCACAATACAAAAACAGGAAAAAATTTATAAATCTCTGTCATCATGAGAAGGATTTCGGTTTGAAAGCAGAGTGGCACTTTTTTGCTAGTTGTCATGGGAAGGGACCTTCTGGTGGTGTAGGTGCCACAGTGAAACGGTTGGCAACTAGGGCAAGCATTCAAAGACCATACAACAATTATATTCTAACTCCTATGCAACTATGTGAATTTGCATCTACAATCAAGAACATTCAGGTTTTCTTTGTCAGCTCTAAGGAAATTGAACAGCAAACAGACAAGTTAAAGCCACGATTTGCTCAAGCAACTCGCATTGAAGGAACAAGAAGTCTTCATTGTCTTACATCTCACATATCCAGCATGACTACAAGAACTGAAGTTAGTGTGATATCTAAAGAAGTATCCAACGTGCTGGTAACACAAGGTAAAATAATGCTACACAGCTCATCATACGTTGCTTGTGTGTACAATTCGCAGTGGTGGTTGGGGATTATTACAGAAGTGTCTCATGACAACAGTGAATATCGTGTCAAATTTATGCACCCTCATGGACCTGCACAGAGTTTTGCATGGCCGAGCAATGAAGATTCATGTTGGCTTCCACACACTGACATTTTGCTCAGGATTTGATCACCTGGCACAGTTACTGGGAGAACCTACACTCTGGATTCAGCAACTGTGCAATGTATTCACACTGCATTTGCAAAATACAAATGAGCTGTTTTCAGTGAACTAAATTGACAACCATCACTGTCAATGTAAAATTATATTCCACATTGCAACTCTCCGATTGATCCCTTGAAATTACTTTCCACTTACAACTTCCAGTTGACTTGGGATATGATTATTGGAAACTTCCGTATTACGGATATTCTACAATGCACGCATTTCGTATGTCCGCAACAGATACCAAATGAGGCAGAGTGCAATTTTCATATTTCCTGTAAATAATACCAAAGTTCAGGTGTTTCCAATTATACCACCTGCATAGTGTTGCCACCTTTCCCATTACAAGATTTTAACTCGTGAAATAGCCTCATTTTGCACTTTCTTCCCCAAACATACTGTAAAAAGTGTCTGTAATTTATAACCAGAAACATTAAACAGCAATATGAGGTTGTGTGCTGATGAACCATACATAGAAGTCATACTCTGACGAATATAAAGACTTTGGCTGATTTCCTCAGTAGGGGGGAAATTAATAAACTTACCTGATTTTCTGCCACACATCTTAACGACAATGAATTTCAACCACTTCCTGGGCATACACATATAAAGGTAAGGCAAAATCTACATTTCGTTACAATTAAGTATACTTTACTTTGTACAATAAAGCAAAAACATACTTTCTATCTCAGTTCGTTGTTTCTTAACAATTATGTGAAAATGTTGGTGTCTTGTACTTTTTTTGAAGGATCACATTCTTTAGAGGCACCCTGTACAATATGTATTATGTTTTGAAACGAGATATTTCACACAATGATATTTCCTTACTAACTCTATACATGCACAAAAGCTTGTTACAATCTGTTACTATGAGGCGACCCGTTTCCGGACAATTCTGGTGACTTCCCATGGAATGACCCATTTTGGTTTTTAAATTTATCTAGCAGGCTTACCAAAAAGGAATATAATTAGGACTTTATGATAGGATATGCTTTTAACAATAATCTCCTGATAGACCATGAGGTTTATTGTATTCTCTTGCATTTTGCTTTGGGCTTCTTAATTAAAGTTAGTTGCTTGCATGTTGCATTAATATTCTCAACGAGTTTCATTTTTCGTGTGATCGAAAATCCCTTTTCATAGGCTTGAATTACTGTTAGGTTACTTAAGATTGGTATTCTTAGCATTTAAGTATTGCGAATAGGTTAGGCTAGACGTTTGTTGCATTACCATTTGTACACTTTCTCTCTTGCATGTTAAGATTTTGATGCGAAAATTATTTTTTTAAAAAATGTAACCTACAACCAAACCACGGGAACTTGTGCATTCAAATATTTACCAGACTTCTAGAAAATTAAACATTTATCAAATTAGACACAGGAATTGAGTTTCGAAAGTTGGAAAGCTTATTTAATACGAAATTCTAACCTTACAAGCTCTTTCCTCAACCATCTGTACGTAAACGTTTACAAATTTATCGTGCATACATAACTTAGACAGTAAGTTCTCATTCCACAGCAATTTAATAGCAATTATATACTAACGACGATAATTCTTTACGAACTTACAGTAAGTTTCAAATGTAGGATGAAAGTTTATCTCGTATATCGGCTTTTTTCCATTGGTAATTTAAAAAATAAAGGTATTTATACAGAACGGTAAAGATTGGATTTTACTTTTATCAATATTACTTACGTATTTTCCAATGTCATATAACATTTGAAACGCTCTTCAGGTGAAAGCAACGTTCTGAAGGAATAAGAGAGGACGATTCAGTCAGAAAACTAAATATTTTACTCTTACAATGCACTTTGTGAAATCTTGTAAATGGACTATACTTGGCTAATTCTGTGACGTCACGAAAGCTGGTGTGAGGCCCTTACATAAGTAAAAGTATCTCGGAGGCCCCGGGCTGGTTCGGCATAGAAGTCAAGCCTCTCCATTTTTTCCTGGTCTTGCACCACTCCTCTCTTTCCACGGTGTTCCAATCTTGTCCTCTTCTCCTAACACTTTCCACTATCTGCTCCTTCCACCGACATCTTGGTCTCCCCCTTGGCCTTATTTCCACTAATTGTGCATTGTAACCTCTTACTCGTAGTCTTTCTGCATCCATCCTCTTCATGTGTCCAAACCATCTCATTTGTGCCTGATCTATCCTGTCCTGAAGCTTCACAACACCCACTGTCTGTCGGATCTTCTCATTCCTTATTCTATCCCTTCTAGTCTTCCCAAATATACTCCTTATAAATTTCATTTCCACTGCCTGCATCTTTCTTTGTCTCTCTCTGTCATTGTCCAAGTCTCCTCCGTACGTTATTACTGGCACATAGTATGTGTTGTACATTACCTTCTTGCATTTCATATTAATCATCGAACGCTTTGATATAATCCACCACCCATTTGTCCTCTTCTATTTACCTTCTCATCAAATCTCCACTTCCAAAATGCATCCTAGATATTTGAAGCTCTCCACCACCCTCAACTCTTTCGTGTCCATCTTTATCCTTGCTTCATTTCTGGATCTGTTTCTTGTTGTCGTTAGCACCTTGCTCTTTCTACACTGAATTTCATTCCTGCTCTTCTGATTTCCTCGTTCCAACTATCAAGCTTTCTCTGTACTGTTTCTTCTCTGTTTCCCCATATTACTAAGGCACCAACCACGTTTCTATGGGTTCGCCATGAATCTCTAAACGCTACAGCATTCACACTAAACTGAAATGCAAACCTAAACATCTAGTAAACATCAACAGTAACACAATTTGCTTCTAACAGCAATGTCATTTACAATAACAGATTTACAATGAAAAGATGTTTTCTTTTTTCTATTCTTTTATTGTTATGCCATCTATTGTTGTAGTTAACGCCAATAATTACGCCTCCGCTTAAATTCTTTGAGCTGGTATAGGTATACATTTCGTAATATACATAATTAAAATTTTGTGGTCGTTTATAATCACAGAATGTTTTTGTGGACACGCTGTATTAGTCCCTTTGTCCAATCTCTTGACATTTCTCTCTTTTGCCACACTGTTGTCAACACTTTGTACAGCCTCTGCACATCTATCATTCCTGCTCGTAGTATCATATCTACTGCCACTTCATCTACTCCAGGTACCTCTCTTCATTCTCTTTAGTGCTTCCTCCAGTTCTTTCCACGTGAGATTAATTTTCCCTTCCTGTTTTCTTCTATTTTCACTTCTTCATGTTCATTTCCTTTTTTCACGTTCAGCAATTTTTCGAAATGATATCTCAACATATCTGGGTGGCCGCGGTGGCTCAGTCGGTAACGCGTCTGACTACCATGCTAAAGGTCCCGGGTTCGATCCCCGGCCGGTTCAAATCCGGGAACTTTTCTAACGATGGAAGCGGCCCCGGCGTCCACCCAGCGTCGAATAACATGGGTACCTGGGGGAAACCCTGGGGGGGTAAAGGCGGTCAGGGGAGTGATGCTGATCATATCACCCCACTCACGACCGGATCAAGAAAGTGTGGGGCGTTACCCCCACACCCCCTATACGCCTTCATGGCGTGGTGCTATGCACAGGGGAACATTTTACCTTTTTTTATCTCAACATTCTCCTTACTTCTTCATCCTCTGGTACAACATTTCCAATTTTATCCCTTAGCTTACAGCTGTCTCCTCTTTCTCTTCTCCTTTCTCTCACTAATTCATACAATACTTTCTTGTTCCCATCTACATCTTCTCCTAGCACTTTGGGCCATTCTTCCATCCACTTTCTTCTTTCCTCCTTTACTACTGTTCTTACCTCCTACTTCTTTTCCACGTACTCTTTTCGTGCATCTTGTGATTTAAATTTAAACAATTTTCTAAATGCATCATTTTTATTTTTCAGTGCCTCTCTAGTTCTTTCATTCCACCATGGTGGAGGTCAAAGAAATAATAATTATGGCAATTAGGCCTATAATAATTTATATTATTAGTAGTAGCCTTTTCGGCAATGTAATGGTTAATTTAGTCCCCCCCTCTCTGTCTCCTTCTCTCTGTTTCAAGAGACCATTAACAGAAACTCCGTTGCCCTTGGGGGATGGGCACACTTCGCTGGACTCCACCCCAAATTTTCTTTCTGGATACGCCCCTGGCTATGAGTACAACCAGAAGATGCTGAAAGTTGTAGTATGGATAACTCAAAGACCTACCTGATTTGAGTCGCTGCATCTTTGGCGAGTAGGCCTCCAAGTCGCTTCCAAACATCCTAATTTCTCTCAGAGGGTGAGGGTAGATCCTAGTGGCCCACAGGGGCAGCGTCAGATTGTACAGCTCCTTCCAATGGAAGAGAAAGCATTATTGAGCAGGAACATGAACTTTTCGGTAAGAGGAAAAATTTTAAGGACAAGAAAAGAAAATAGGTAATGGAATTACGTTGTTAAGGTATATGATGGAGGTTTTAGGTGATTTGGAACTCCAAAATAACACGACCTATCACTCTTTTAATAACATCGGATCTTTCACATTAGAAATACCAATATCCATTTAAGACGAGTCCGAGAAAGAGAAAATCCAAACGAGAACGAGTCCAAATTCTTCGAGACGTATCGATCTCGTTCGACACTTTGATGTAATGTGCGAAAATTTTTCCTAAACTTAATGTGCTTTAATATTCGACTGATACAGGCATACCAAACTGATTATTTATTGCTATGACTCATATTTGTTTATCGTGGCAACAGTGAGTATGTTCAGCTTGATTGCGTACATGCATGTCTACATTCACGCTCCAAACGGTTTCCCTTTCTTGATTGGTTACACTGTTTGTCCGCGGCCTATTGATGAGATTTGTACAGCGTCTCTCAAAAGTCTTAGGACAACGACATTTTAAACTAGGCAACCCAATTTACACAAGGCATTGGTGGGTTGCTTGTAGAGTTAGGCTCAATTTCAGTGTTGCCACATGCACAATAGATATTTATGAAATACACGAAAGGAATAAACCAAGTACTCAGTCGGTAACGCGTCTGACTACCATGCTAAAGGTCCCGGGTTCGATCCCCGGCCGGTTCAAATCCGGGAACTTTTCTAACGATGGAAGCGGCCCCGGCGCCCACCCAGCGTCGAATAACATGGGTACCTGGGAGAAACCCTGGGGGGTAAAGGCGGTCAGGGACGTGATGCTGATCACATCACCCCCACTCACGACCGGATCAAGCAAGTGTGGGGCGTTACCCCCACACCCCCTATACGCCTTCATGGCGTGGTGCTATGCACAGGGGAGCACTTTACCTTTTTTCACCCTTTATTATTGAATAAATTATTTAAAATACCAGCATTATATCGCAAATGACAAAACTCTTTCTGAAAGAAAGAAAATAGATTTTCTAGTATTTCATTGCTGATGAGTAGGGCCGGGATCCTTAGGTAAATAAATATTTTTCTGCGAGTAGATATGACCTCGTAAGTGAGTTACAAATTCCGATCATGATACCTGGAGCCTGTATACCAAATTTTATTTCAAATAGACACATATTTTCTACTTTCTTTATGTAAATACATATTTCTTAATATTCGCTCATAAATGCATAAAATGCATATTTTGTCACAGAATTTACACATAAAATTTCATATCTACTTAAATTTTCTTTTTTTATAAGATTTCTCAGAAAGAAATCAAAAGTCATTTTTTAATAGTCGCTGTACTTATTTTCGCATCTTCCAGAGGGAAAAAATTCTGTAAGACCTGGCAACAGTATCCAGTCTGGATGTAGCGAATTGAGAGGTTAAACGTAAGCTCAATGTTCGGTAGTGGACAGACCGATCCACAGTATTTGCTTGGCGTGGTGTAGCGTGGGTGTAGCACTAGTGTCTTTCGTTAGAAAGGTGAGAGTTTTCTCGATGATTGTGCGTGTTTGAAAATGCCAAAAGCGAAATCTGCACCAAGCTCTCGTTTGCAGCAATATGTTGCAGAATTCAAGAACACATTTACCACTGACGGAAAGCTACTTTTTTGTCAGCCCTGTGGAAAAGCCAGAACAGCAGAACAGCGATCTCAGGTAACCCAACATGTGAATGGCAATAAACATATTGGTGCAGCTGTGCGTGTGAAAAGCAAACAATCCCTTATTGGTGACCTCATTCCAAGTTCGTCCCAAGGACCATCCAAGTTTTTTGGTTATTGTGTGGATTTGTCTATGGCTCTTGTGTCAGCTGACATACCGCTTTATAAAGTGAATCATCCTCAGCTGCGAAATTTTTCAGGCAAATACACAAACATTGACCCCCAGATGAGTCTACTTTAAGGAAATGTTAGCTCCCAAAGTAATACGTGCTATTTGAGATTGAAAAAATCTGGGTCAGCATAGACGAAACTACGGACTCAAGTGGTAGGAAAATGGGATACGTGGCTGTTGGGGTATTGAAAAACGATGAAACAATTTCAAGTAAATCTTTTCTTTTAACGTGCCAAGAACTGTGTGCCACAAATCATGTTACAATTGCTAGATTGTTCAATGAAGCCATGCAGATATTGTGGCTAGGTGGGGTGAAGTTCGACAATGTTTTACTTTTGCTGATAGATGCTGCAGCATATATGAAGAAAGAAGCAGAAGGTCTTGCAGTCAATTATCCTAAAATGACTCATGTTTCGTGCATTGTTCATGAATTGCATAGGGTATGTGAAGAATTCAGAAATACATATCCTAATGTAAATAAATTGGTTTCGAATAGAAAAAAGGTGTTTATCAAATCGCCAACAAGAATTCAAATTTCAAAAAGGAAAATCCCCAAACACCGTTGCCACCCACACCTGTAGTTACGCGGTGGTCAGTACATGGCTTAATGCTGTTGCATACTATGCAGAAAATTTCGAAGCCTTTTCATCCTTTGTTAATGGACTGAATAAAGATGATGCTTCTTCAATTCAAATTCTTCAAGGTATGTTGAGTGACTCTGCACTAGAAAATGACGTGGCTTATATTTCTGCTAATTTCAGTTTCCTATGTAATACGATCAAGAAACTAGAAGCAACGAACATTCCTTTGTCAGAAGCAATTAAAGAAGTTCGTGAGGTGGAGAACAAGCTCAATGAACTTAATGAACCAAAGGCACAATTGCTTCGCAGAAAATTCCAGGATGTCATGGCAAAAAATTCTGGCTTTAAAATGGTATGTAACATTTCAAATGCATTGGACGGTGAACAGGAAGAAAATATTGGATATTTAAGTGTGAGTAAAATATCATGCCTTAAGTATGTGTGGTTGAATTCGTGTGACGTGGAACGAACATTCTCGCAGGATAAGGCACTGCTTCGGAACAATCGTCAGTCCTTTGTGATGACAATTTAATGATGACAGTCGTGGCGTATTGTAATTCACCATTATTCACCAAAACATGCTAATTTCATCGTGTTTTAAGCAGAAATTGTCAACATTTTTAACACATGAAAATGCATATTTTCCATGTTTAAGTACATAAAATGTAAATATTTTCCATATTTTGAGCACATAAAAAATAAATATTTTTCTGATTTTTAACAACTAAAAACCGAGCCCTTCTTATGAGACTACACAAAGGAAAAGACTAGAAGAAACGAAAGGGGACAAAGGAGATGACAAAAGAGAAAGGAGAAGAAGAAAGGCAGAAGGGAAAAGTAATAGAGGTTAATAGAGGATAGGAGAATTAGTGAGAAGAAGGGGAAAAGATGCGACGCGAGGAGAAATGAGAAAATGGCGGGAAGAGGAGAAGAATAACGAGATGAAAAGAGAGGAGAAGAGGAGTTTGGAGAGAAGAGGAGGAGACGACAAGAGGGGAGTGGAGATTAACTAAAGGAGACAATAGGAGAAGAACGAAGAGGAGAGGAGAAAAGTGGAGTGGAGTCGGAAATCGAAGACAGGAGAGGAGTTAAGAGGAGTGGAGAAGAGTGGGATGGAGACAAGAGGTGAGAACAGGAGGGGGCGAAATGAGATAGGAGCAGAGGAGAGGGAGGGGTGAGAAGAAGAATAAGAAGAGAGCCACTTTTGGCTAATTGCAAAGATGAGGATGAGCGATGATATGATTAAATTGATGAATGGAGACTCACAAACACATATGCCCAGGCCAGTTTCCGGTGGCCTTCAGCGTCGAAACAGAACTAACCTTAAAAAAATGTAGGAAATAGGCAGGAGGGGGCGGGAATATTTTCTTTGGGACAGTCACATTTACTGTACCACTATATGCTAGTTTTTCTTGTTTCGGGCAGTAAAGGGGGAGGCCTGATAGATCAATCCCCTCTTCTGAAGCCTTCACTGATACACATTGCAACGTGCCACCACAATCGAAACTCCAGAGTATGGAGATCCGAATTGGCAACACACAGCTCCTTGCTCCGGCTAGACAGTTGCAAGCATCAGTTCTCACCCAGCGATCGGGATTAAGGTGATCCCCAATCTACCAGGAAGGTAACACCGAGCAGCACATCACGTCAAATAAAATTAAATATGTTATAATAAAAATGTCCAAGAACTTTAATCAACAAACGCGCGCGTACATACTTATTGGCACTGAAAAAAAAATGTTGGGTTCTGCACGCTCGTAGGCAGTGATAAGCAACTTATTTATCACGACAGAATCCGCGCACCGCCTTCACAGTTAATAGAAAGACCTCAACTGCCACCTCAAGCGCGAGGCATAGCTTAACAGATTATTTCTTACAATGCTACAAACTCATACCATAAAAATAACACAAGAAAAGTTTATAATGTATATGTCAGATTAATGTTAATTAGCGATAGTAAGCTTTGATTGTGGTTTGCAACAATTAAGAATGCCAGCGTGGAACTTTTGACGTCACGAAGCGTCAATCCCCACTCCTAACATAAGCAGCCAATAGGAAAACATTATTTTATTGAAAGCGAGGGAGAATTGCTTTGCTATAATGTTATAATATTAACAGCAAATAACGAACTGATTTTAAAAAGTAATTCACATTTGCCCTTGCACATAAAATGATTAAATAAAGATTTAGTTTACGGAGTTATAACAAAGACGAAATTACTTTGATCTTGTACATTGTTGAACAAAAATCGATATTAAGAATAAATGTATATAACATGTGCTTAAACAACAACATTCGCGTGAAAGATAGAACTAATCCTAGCCATCTTCCATTTGACAAATAATGAAAACGTTGCATATACTATTTGGGATAATTATTAGCCTATAAAATCTGAATTAGATGTTGCGAATAATAATAATATAAGTATATACATGAATTATGAAAGAAAGTAAGTATAAATTATTTAATTCAAGTTATTAACTTAAAAGTATACGAATAAGATAAATTCAAATATATGACTGAAATTTGCCTAACATGGCGGTCATTACAACATCATGTATAAAAAACTTTTGTTTTAAATTAACTATTATGCCTCGTCAGGTTTTGGTGAAAAAATGAATAAGTTAGTTTTACGTCCACTTTGCAATGAAATGTACTTATCCGAATTGTACAGTGTATCACATCCACCAGGGACAATGGCAGTGCAAGACATTCTGGTGAGCGTAGGTCAATGGATGACAGTCAAAGATTTGTGTGGGCCACGTCATTCATACAAGGAAGATTCAATGTCCATTCATATCCATCTTACCAATGTGCCACCGTCTCTGATCAGAAATCGGTTCTGGGATATCCTTTTGAATTACACAACTGCAAACAAGCTTCGCCCCATCATAGTCATGTATATAACCCTACACTGGTCTACATTTTTACATTCCCTGAAGAGAGTGGGGGCGATTGTGTTCCAAAACTGGGGAGGGGGGGCAAGGTGCCAAAACTGCGGGTGGGGTGGGAAGAACAGATTAATTTCCCTTGATAATTAAGTTTTAGCATTGTGCGGAACCAAAGTGGCAAAAAGGGGGGGGGGCAACTGCCCCCTAATCGCCGCCACTGCCTGAAGATGAGATCAATGTATGAGCTCGAAACGTTGGAAGCTAACGCCGATTTAACCTGGCTGGATACCCGAGAGCACCTGTTGAGATCGCGTCGCCAGGAAAGCTACAATTACTATTTGCAAAGATTATACTCCTCCACGAAAACAAAACTACCAAATGCTACTGTGGATGGATCCCAGGAACCCATTATTACAAGGTTGGAGTCAGTTTTTTGTTCAGTAAAGAACTTCTAAGGTTCTTGTATTTACCAGGATTCAACATGAAAATTAAAAGCTCCGGAAAGTGTAAACGTAAGAGTATTGTAATCAAGAAGTTCGGGATTTGCTTTCCCTTTTTAGGAAGATACCAAAATTTACCGACAATCTTCGCAGAAATAAAACTGAATTTAAATTCATCAAAATATATTCTGTTAAAGCGAAAAGTGTAAAGATGATTGTGTTGTATCATTGTCAGGAAGTTACCATATCAAAATCAAAGAAAATTGTTCACAAGGATGCCTAACATTAGTTTTATTATAAAACTATGACATTTTTAAACTTTATTCAAACTTAATATTTGTGCATTAAGAAATAATATAAAAATAGAACAGATTTTTATTTAGTAACAATGATTTCTTTGAACATATCCCGAAAAATAACATTAAATTAAAACACAAAATAACAGAACAAATTTAAGCGAAAAGTGTATTAATCTTTAGGGTCGAATTTGTAGTCACTTAATGTCTAAAATAGCACAAAAATAGAAAACCCGTAGCTAGAAAAAAACTCCGTGGAAGCTCGCGGACTAACAGAGAGAGAGAGAGAGAGAGAGAGAGAGTGCAATATATTTGAGACCTCCTACGGAAGCACAATTAATATTCAGAATTCCACAATTCTACTGCTTTGTGAGTTTATATGCAGTAAAGCAGGAAGTTTTGTTTGAGATGGTGATTTATGCGCTTTGTTCTTCATTTTGAAAATATTTAAATTTTATGAAGTTACATACTCGTGAGAGCATAAATTAGTTTCTTAGACAAGCATTGGAAATAGTAGATCAAACTATAAAACATTTCCTGCAAAATTTGCTTGAAATTAATCGAAGTATAGCACGAGGTATGAATCGAAGACATTTTTCGAGTTACTCAATTTTGGAGGCAACTCAGTATTAATGAAAGTCTTAAAGAATGCCCCCTAGCAAACAAGTAAAACTAGATATATCTCAAATATGCATTTTTGTATGGTATTTAGTAATCTTGGGTAGCTACCTCCCTCCCTCTGGGAGGTATCTCCCACATCGCCACTGGACCATCCATTATTGTCTTGTTAAAAAGGATCAGTTAGAGTCTAAATGAAAATACGAAAGGAAAAATACCCCGAAAGTAATTCGCAAATACCCCATTCTGTAAAGTGTATTGTCTAGCATCAAAGGAGTCGGCATTTTCTGCAATTTTGATCCATTGTGATGACAGTTACCTGCACAAGGAAATCGTCGTAGAAGAGGGCCGCTGAAGTAGTTGATGTTACCACTTCGCCAGAGTGAGCGGTTATCCACTTGTAGGTGTCCGAGTGGGCATCGTCAAAGTCTCGAACCACAGAAGAGTTGGTTAAAGCTCTCAGAAGGGCATCGTAGGCTGGGCACGGCTTCGAGGCAAAAAGGAGCTGCAAAACAAGATTCAAGAAATGTTGAACAACGGAGTTCGTGACGAAAGAATCTCTATACATCCGAGATAGCAAGAGATACAAGTTTATTTGTACTTCATCATTGATTGGTTGATTTGGTTTATTTCAGTTTGCATTTCTGCCACTTGCGGCTAATTGCGAAGATGAGATTGACTGATGATATGATTAAATTGATGAAGGGACGCTCACAAAGAACACCCATGCCTAGGCCGGAATTCGAACACGGGACCTTTGACGTCGTCGCACACTGTGATAACAAATAGGTGAATATTCATCAAAATGCCTAGGTAACATCCTGTAAGAATTCTAGTGATTTTGTGAAAGATCTCGGTGATGATGACAAATTGGAATAAAAATATAACGATATCCATGTATACATCCAAATGTACTATTATAACCATATTTTTATTATATTGTTATTACCTGTCATTCCATAAAAATAGAAATGTTTAAAGTTCAATAATCTCAACAGCGATCCATTTAAACATAGTCAAATTTATTTTATCTTAAATTATTTCCAATATTTTTGCCGTTCTTCTTGTCTTATTACCTTGTTAACTGAATTACATTTTGTAAATATATTACCCTATTCGAAGACTTCGTCTCCCCTTATCCAACTTCTCTCTATTTTCTGCCATTGTCAGTCACATGTCGATTGTGAAAAATAGCCTGGTTAAAACACTTCCCTTTCTATCTATCTCTTTGGTTATTTTAAGTCTTAGTTTAACGGTAAGGACTGATTTTAAACTGATGATACTTGTATGTCTTAACCAGGTGTTACGTTGACAATTCAGCCTGGAAGGCTGACTCTCCAAAGTAAATAAATGTCCAGATCCAGATGTTGGTGTTCTTTGTACAATAATGTCTAAGTTTTCAACCTCAATTCCACATGGTACACACTGCGCTACATTGTTGCTGACTATCGAGGCTCTCGTTGTAATATATTGTTAACTTGTAGGTAAAAATTAGAAGCTGTACTGGAAAACGAAACATTACGGAGACAGGATGTTCTCGTCGGTTTGGAATGCAGACCTTACACATTCCATTACTTGCCTCATCCGTGGAAAGGTACCAGCCTGACAGCCGGATCTGAATCGACATGTATTGGAATTTGTATATCGAAGCAACCGAACCGATCTGAGAAGATCGGAAGGAAATTTCGAGAACAGTTTTGGATTTGCTTTGAGTGAGTCAACATCGTTGAACAAAGAGCGCAGGTATGTACCTGAAGGACTGGGGCGTCACTGCGAACTGAGGAAGGTCTGAGCCTATTTACACAACCTCTCGCTAGCAATTATTTTTCACCCTATACTTAGATCCCGATAATTAAAATAACAAATAAGGTAAGAAGGAAACAATATATATATATATATACATACACACACACACACACACATACACACACACATACCGGGTGGGGCTCCTAAAAGTACCACAGCTAATAATTCTGAAACGCGAAGGTTTACGGCAGTTCTGACGTCACCGATGTATATGTTATCAAGGGGTCCAGTGAACAGAGCATGTCTGGTCTCTAGTCGACATCTTGATGTCCGTCATCTTGGATTCAGGTCATGTTCTTGAATTGAGAAGGCGGTAATTTGATACTCAGGATGTTTTGGTCCACCACAATCCGCTTACTCACAATCTACTCACCCCCCCCCAACAAATGCAACCGCCCAAGGTGCAAAACCTGCCCCGGCAAATTCACCCTCTGTCCCAAAGTAACCTGATACAGCTCTAACCTACAGCAATATCTGTGGGAGCTTCTACCTGGGGGAAACATCCACAGCCCTGAACCTCCGCATCAACAACCACCGCTCCTCCACCCAAAACCTAGACTTTGCTGTTGCCATTCACACCAATCACCACAACACACTTTACCTCCTCCTACACCGTTCAACACTCACAGTTGCCCGACCCTGTGGCCGAGTGGTTAGCACATCGCGCTGCGACGCCAAGGGTCCCGGGTTCGAATCCTGGTCGGGCTTGGTTGTTTGTGAATGTCCATTCATCAATTTCATCATTTCATCACTCATCCTCATCTTCGCAAATTAGCCAAGAGGCACAAAACGCGAAGTAAAATAAACTAAATCAAATCAAGCACTCACAGTTTTCGACAGCCTGGCGAGGGAAGAACATGATTTTTTCTTGTGTGAAACTGTCTACCTTTTCTTTCGGGACCTGGCAACACTACACACCACGCTTTCACTCTGTTGATGTCGCTCCCTTCATGAACTTTTTTCTACTCCCGATGATGTGACAAATCGTCACGAAAATTTCAAGTTTTTCTGCGTCTGGTGAGTGTTTCCTCTCTCCTCTTTCACTTTTAATTTAGCCCTTGTGGCCTTCCTTCCTTCTATCCTATATATATATATAAACTAAACTCCGTGGCGCAACAGCCAAGACCTGCCAGAACGGCTTTTTCATTGGGTGACGCGTGGACAGCGCATCGGATCCCATTGTCGTTGTTTTTCTGGCTTTCGTGACCAGAGGCCACTACTTCATGAAGTAGCTTCCCAATTGTCCTCAAGACGCTGGGTCAACGCCGATATTTTGGGGACACCCACCCGGAATCGAACCCGGGACGGCTCGCACCAAAGGCGAGAGCTCTAACAATTTGGCTATGCAGGCGCCATATATATATTAAATGTAAAATGTAAGTTTTTCACTTACGTAGTCGTCCTTTTGAGGTATGCTGTGAACGGGAATTGGCTGCCATTGGATGTCCTCGTTCCACACCTGGTCTCCCATTGGTGGATATAAACCGGCCAGGTTGCACTGAGCACTCATGAGTGTCCTGTCGACGTCTGTGCTCAGAACGTATATGTCGTCGGGAGAGAACTTGGTGTCCAGGAGACCAGAGTACCTGCTTCTGAGATACTGCCCCAGCTGGTACTCCTGTTGTTTCCCTGTCTATAGAAAAAAAATAACAGATTGATTGAATTGGTTTATTATACTTCTTTTTTCTATCACTTTTGGCTAATCGCATAGATAAGGATGACTTATGACATGATGGAATTGATGAAGGAACACTCATAAGGAATATCCATGCCTTAGCCGGGATTCGAACCCTAAAGAAAAACATTTACAGCGCAACCGTGATTCCAATTAACCTGAGAAACTTATCATGTGTTGACTTTCTGTATGTTAGTGACAATGGTTCTTTATTAACACGCAATGTTAATTGGGTATTATGCAATGTCTAGTGCTGCAACTGCTTACACCTTTTCAAACACTATGTTTCTTGATAGCACTCATATCTTCTCTCGTCTTCAGACGCTAAGAAGAGTATAGCCTGCATTAAACAATAATTCAGAAGAGCCTACACAACTGTTTACACAAAATACAAGTTGAATGTTGACAAGGATACACAGGGGATTTGGACGCTCGCTATAGCTACTAGAAGATATAGTCAAAAATACATGGAATGAATCTCATAGAATTCAATGAAACGACATAACAATACTACACAAGAAACCAAGTTGGAAACAGAAAAATAACAGATAGAAATGATCCATAACCCTACAAAGGCATCTACGTGTAGAATTCAACCAATTAATTCCACGAAAAAAAGATAAATAAAAATAGAAATAGTAACTTAAATGGAGTAAAACGTACATATTATATTGCTGGAGGCTTGGTAGAGTAGTAGGAGATATCCTAGATACCGGACATAACGATTAATGGATTTTTTATTCATGAGAGACGTTCAGCTATTGTTAATTAATTAAGAGGAGATTATAGGGGGAGGGGAAGGGAGATGAGTCATGGATGACTTATGCAGTGGCGTTACTTGGAGTTATTGATTTTCAATTAGTGAACAATAGATACTATAATGTTTCAAGTTTTCATCCTAATGTATCCCAATTGTTGTACTATACATACGCGTTACAGCCGGATATGAGTCACGGATATTTCATGCACAAGTGCGAGCTCGGTCTTAATGGTTTTCAATTTGTGTACGTTACATAAAATACTGTGACACGGCATTTTGCACAGGTTTTCGTTTTACTATACCCACAATTTGGAGGCATATTCAACGACAAGATGACAAATATCAATATTTATGTCAAAAATTATTATAATTGTGTATATGATTGATATTATTTATGTGCTTAAAAATGTAATGGACGTCTCAATATAAAATGCATATATTTGTTTCCACACCAGTTCTAATACTTTTCTACAACTATGTACTTACGTTAGTGAGCTCTCCCCATCCAACAGGCCATAGGGACACATCCCCATAAGGATCGGTGGGATAAGAATGAACAGGCGTCCTGTCTCCATGACGGTAGAGCTGAAAAAGATAGGAAATTATCCATGAAATGCCTTGCGATACATAAATCATAATTTAGCTTATTTTCGTGACTGAATTATATGTATTTATTTATCAAGTTGTACTGTACCTTGGAAGAATAAATAGGAAAAGGGTTTGTTAAGTATTTAACGACATGCAAGTAAAGGACATAGGCACCACAGAAGGTGTTACAATGGGGTTCAAATCTTTCTTGTTACACACTGAATTATTCATGTCCATAAGACATCATATTTATGGTTCATTGCAAGTCTTGGGTTTGATATACTGGGTCGAGCAATCAACGTATTGAGACAAATATTGTATTTAGCTCGTTCCAATTTAACTTAATTTCAAAACGTTTACTTTAGATCTATTTTATGCACAGATCATTTGACCAAGCTCAACAATAACAATTTAAACAAAGAGCAGAAGCTAGATATTTCTGCGCCCGGAGGGAAAATAAATCTTCGCAAGCTGAGAGCTGAATTGCCTCCCCCTTGCCCCGTTTCTCTTGGGACAAATGTTCATCTCCTATCCTGAACTACTTTTTATTAATACTCGCAAGCATGAACGACGGTTTCGTCTCAAATACGGGAGTTTCTGTAGTTGATAACTGTAGCAAGAGATAAGCCAAAATTGTCCCGCGAAAACAAGTTCGAAATGTGCAGTTGGCAGACTTTCTCTCCTCTATGGGTAATTTATAATGCTCTACTGAGCTGTATATTTAGTACACTTAGTACAGCATACAAACAATAGTTATCGAGCATTTTGCAATAGAACAAGATTGTAGAAATGGAGCACCAAATCGAAGTAGTGTTATACATGACTTTATTACAGATAAACTAGTCCGGATAAGACTTACAGTTTCAAGTTGGATTCGACTTTATTAATGAATTTCCTACTGGAAATTGTTTTACTGTATGAATAATTTATGTTTTTAGTAATACGTGTGACCTGAATATGGGAATCTGACTCCACTTTAACGTTGAATATAACCATTTCACGTTACTTTTAAAAATAGCAAACGAGAAAGCGAAGATAGATCAAGCACCTTTAAAATGCAAAATGATTGATAGAATAGCTTATTTTCTAAAGAGAAATGAGAGAGAGAGAGAGAGAGAGAGAGAGAGAGAGAGAGAGAGAGAGAGAGAGAGAGAGAGAGAAGAAACATACTAAAGTGAGACAAAATATTTACAAAAGGTTAGAGCTGCATTTACACACAGACATTTACCACGTAGCCGTTGCTTTATCTTCCAGGCATTCACGGTTTACTATAAGCGAAAATCAACATAATTATTGTTATTTTCTTAAATTATTAAATTATCGGAATTTTACCCATAGAGCATATTTGTTCTTGTATTTTACAACGAATACGTTGCTATTACGTACTAGCACCTGATATATATTTCAGTTCACATGATCTTTCAGTTTATGAGCAGACAAAACGATTCTGATCGAGATTTGCATCAAGTAGATAATTCACATTTCCTTTGATTCGCCAAATTTCATGTACATATCTGAAATAGTTTCGAAGATAATTGGATCTCCTCCTTCAGATGGGTCGAAAAATGAGGTATTAAGGTTTCGGTCTGTTAGTAGTATGGTGATTGTTGACTTGCAATTGTTTGACACCCTGTCCCACAACATAGACAGACGATCAGAAATTTCTGAAACGTTAAACTAACATTTGCTAGTACTTCAATTGCAGAATATTTTAGGTCTTCACACTTCCGGGATATCGCCTGATCAGTTAATGAGCTATTGTTGCCTGTCACTGCAAGAGAGTCAGTTCGACGATTTTCTTTTTCTGCGGTGAGATATCATTATCCACGAGATTTTGTATTATGGCACTTTTGTTTTTTGTAAAGCTGATTTTTTGTTAAGAACGAACGGGAAAACAGACAGACGGCCACGATCTTCGCGTTCTTCAGCTATTGGAGGTAGATATGTTGGATGAAGAAGATAAAGAGTATTAACTGCACTTTCATTGTTGAATGTGCCATCATCGTGGCACAAGAGCCCATTGCCGAACCTTGGTGACTTCGCGATCTGATGCCATCAATCTCAATTCAGGCTATCGTTTTCCGTGCAACTTCCGACGCACAAATCAGACATTTTCTTCTTGTCCGTTGTCCTCTAGTCTAAACAGTCCGTTGTCTAGGTACCCACCAGATTACTGCTCTTGGAGTGTTCATAACATGGGTTGTCAACCCAACACCCAACCTGGATTTCCAGCACATTTGATACCGGGGATTCCGGTCCCTTCGTTTGCTGCATTTACAGACCGGCAGGATCCATGTTTTTACAGCAGAGGTTTCCTTCTCCTACCCTTTGGGTAGTCAAGCCCATCCGTCATCTCTATTCTGAAGGGTTCCTCTGCCAGAGATGCCTTCGATGTCTTCACCGTATTCCTGGCAATGGTCCTTTAGGAGGTATGTACGTACCACCAATCAGAGCCGGACGGACCAGGTCTTTTTAAAGTGGCGTTACTCTTACATAAGTTACCCTTTGTTCTGGTTTGTGACATGAATTGCCTTGCCTGATAGACAGGGTTGTGTACACAGAATACAGTTGAAAAATAATAAAGCAAATACATACGAACAAGAACAATATTAATTTTTTTTGCCCTCTCCTGAAAAAAATATAGTAAAAAAAAGTAGTAGATATTTTTATTTCTACTTCAAAGTGATTCGCTCGAAATACAGTCCACGAGAGGCAGACGAGAGAGGGAGAAAAGAATAATATATTGGGAGCAGAGATCAGAAAAGGAGCAATTGAAAAAGCTGGTGAAAATGAAATTGAATGGAGAAATGTTTTAAGAGGAGAAAACATAAATACCAGAGTAAGAAAATAGAAACCTTAAGAAAAGCGGAAGAGGGAAGGGTGAACATCTACGAAGTACCTACGTATGTACACATACATACGTACATATGTATGTATTCAGCATACTGCAGTTCGATGGCAAAATTGTCCGCAGAGCTTTTACAAAAACAATGCTTAAACGGATAAAGCTTTTGACTGGAGTTTAAGGTTATAGCAAAAAGTTAACAACCAGGATTCGAATAAGTCGGTTTGGTATCCTTTGTTGGTTTATGGAACAGTGTAAACTTGTAAAGAATCTACGTCTGGTATCGAACAGATATATACATTTACGTGTCATAAGATGATGAAGGAAAACTTTTCCATTTTCCTGAAGGGTGGAGTGACCCCATCATAAATCGAGTGTGGGGGCCCTCACGGCTATGAGCCCTGGCTGCTAATACCAAATTCGGCCCTGTTGTAACGTACTTCAGAAATCCTCGGCTGTCAATAATTGAGTTCCTTACCAAACAGCGAGCAACATACCTCTACAATTCCGCCTTGGTTCAAAGTAAAGATTGAAAATACTCAACTCACCACGTTAGTCAATAGAACTGTTGTCCCGGACGTAAAATTGGACTCCAACTGAACACTCAAGTTCAGTACCAAAGCTAGCGTCAAAAAATAAATAAGATATTTCACCATCCTTACAAGGTACAGGACAATTGTGCTGAATTTTTTCCTTCTTTACTGATCCTCCTTTCATGTTTATTTATATTTTTATATACCAAACTATTCAATTTATCGGTAAAGGCTAAGAGATAAAAAATGTCAAATTCTGTGATGTGATAATCTATTAATGGTGAAATAAAGATTATGTTGATTCCCACCTAATCATCTCTCGATTTTGGATGACATTCACTTTTTTTAATCTTGATTTGATAGACACCATGCTGAAATGTCGTGTTCGTCTGTTGTCCGTTCATCCGTATCAATTACTGATGTCTCAGAAACTACAAAGGGGTCTCCCCGATGTCGCAGTGGTATCGTCGTCGCCTTGCAATCAAGGGGTCCCGGGTTGGATTCCCGGTGGAGGCACATAGTGGTTCGGATCCCACTTTAAACTGTAGGTCCAGTGCCTATTAGCCTTACTGTGCATAAAGTGGACTTAAAACAACAAATCAGTCCAATCCAATCCAATCAGGAACTACAAGAGCTATAAAGACAAAATACCGAACAAATAATAGTTCAACATAAACTATATATGTTTATCGGTCAGCAAACAATCGATGAAATGTGACCTTTTCACATATCGGACACTAGCAAAGGTTAAGATGTATAACTTTCAAGAAGTGGAATCTGTAGAAAATGTGTTTAATGCTACATAAATTATTTTCATTGGCCTATCCCTCAGTTTATGAGGGCCAAAGAATTTAAGAACAACAGTCGATATTTTAAGTGTTCGGCATACTCTTGTTGAATGTGCCGAATTTGCTTTCCTCAGACAGACTTTTAATCTTTCCAACTGTTTGTCATCCCTATTGGGAGATAACCAAGATTTATCAAATGTTTTTAGCTTTTTTGCAAAGAGCCGGTCTCTTCCACTGTCTGTGAGGAAGCTTTAAGTTTATTCTTAATTTTTAATGTGTCGTGATTGTCTTGTGTCGGTCCCTTTACAATCTTGCACTTTTAATTTTTCCCAAGGGGCTTTTTACACCCCTTGTTTTTACTTTTTAAGTAAGAATTTTAGATAATGACCACAACACATATTGAAGGATACAAAATGGCCTAAAGTGCCGACGTAGACAAGAACAATTAATTGAATCAACGGTCGACATATTTGTAATGTTCGAGCTGTAAATACGATATTTGACGAGTTGAAAGAACCTGTGAATTAATGTGATATCGAAGGCAATCTATACACATTAATTTCTTAGAAACTACTGGAAACAAAGAATCTATTTGCCTGTCTATGGCAGTCAATCTAATGTCAACAACCATGTATGTCTAACTTTTGATACCTCAAAGTTAAAAAAATATCTAGCCCTTGACTGGTACACTTAAAACAAGTTACATGACTGGTACACTTGGGTCCTAGGGACCAGTATTATTAAAAATTGGAAATTTTGACCTTAACTATTTTCTTTATTGCTCAAAAGTTTTCAGGTACAATATAGATCAAAATTTTTCTGAACAGTGTCAGCATAATGTGCGGCTGCATTCTTTACAGATTGGTAATTTGCGACGATGGCAGTAGTTGTTTGTTTTCCTGCCCTTTTTGCTGGGGCACAATGCACATCTTTTACGTTTGAATTTTTCAGTAGTTACTGCAACAGCTGGTGGTTCTTCTTGATCTGCTTCTCCAAGAATACGCAGCACTAAACCTCTGCAGAGTTGGCACCGATTTCCTCTGTTCCAGCAATGGTGTTATCAGATGATATCTCACTTTCACTGTCATGTTCACTCTGTGCGTAATTAGCGTCATCTTCAGAATCTTCTTCCCTATTCGGGATGTCCGCTATTTCATCATTGGTTAAATGACTTCCTCTCGCCATAATGTCTGGACCAGAAGGAAATATGACAACTGATCAACAATCCCTCATCCAGAAAAGAAGTTACATAAATGATACACTTGGGTCCTGGGGAACCACTCCCCTGTAATACACGAGCTTCCAAGCACTTTACGGACAAACCTTTTCAGCACAACATTCACCACTGCCAGTCAAAAGACTACTGGGGAGATGAAGTAATCAGACCTGCCATCTGTGAGGAAACACGTCAACAAAATTTCATTGGGTCCTGAGGACCCACGCGTACCACTCACGGGCTAGAAATGTAAGTTAGTGTACCGAAGAATATCTAATACATAACGTTAGTTAATAATTCGATATCGTTTGATTACTCAGGAACTAATGCACTTGCAAAGATATATAGGCTCATTTAATATTTCGAAAAATCTATCTCTTTATCTGGCAATTTAAGTCAACAACTGACCACAACACGGGTTTTTTCCCCCATCTCTCCGTAACAAATTGTTTTAATGGTAAAATGCTGATGATTGTAAATCTAAAAACATAAGTTATATTGATTTGATATGTTGAAAATTACAAATGCTAAAAACATTAAATTTGATGTAATGAAAGTGGATTCAAATCATATTTGCATATTATGTAAATTATTCTCGTTAGCAATCTGTAAAAAAAATGTACACCAATAAACTGAATAAATGTCAATTATCTGAGTAATAATGGATCATATCACGGTAACATAATGTAGATTCAACTTGTTTGCGATTTGGTTTTCCAAAGCACGCAGAAATCGAAGCAAAACCACCGACTCCGCTAGCCCTGTCACAAGATCTTATGAAGAATCCAAAGTTTAGAAATTTAAGAAGAAATATTTAAGAAATCGTTTGAAAGGAAGTATAAAGTATTAAAATATTGCTAGGTAATGTTAAATTGGCTACGCTGCATGCTTTAAATACAAACAATATAATTATGAAAAAATATAAATATGCTGACCAAGGCAGTAATTTATTTTATTAAAAACATAAACTAAACGTAACGTTTCAACCTTCTAGCAAGGTCTTCGTCAGACTCTGTATCAAGTACAAAAGTAACAAGATACCAAAAACAGGGCATTATATATACACAAAACATTACTCCTTAACTTAACATGCTGTGTTACTAACACTTCAATAACTTTCTTTAATTTCTTTTCCAAGGGTTCCAAAATATTGTTTCTGCAATTCATTACTGGTCTTAACTTTATCTCCTCTTTGTGTATCTTTGGAAAGCCCTTCAAACTTGGTAGTCTTCCTGTCTCCCTTATGCATTTCTTGAATCCACTCCTCCTACAGTCTTGTATGGCCCTTTCTTTTATAGTTTGTTCTTCTTCTGTTCCACAAATCTCCTCATATCCGTTTTCTTTTAGGTCTTCAAACTTCCTCTCGTACCATTCTCTTTCCATCACCACAATTGCTCCTCCTTTATCTGCCTGCTCTATCACCACATCATTTCTTTTCTTGATTTTCTTCATCCCTTCCCTTTCTTTTTGACTCAAATTATCTACTTTTCCTTGTTTTCCTATTTCTTTCTTCAGTATGCCTGCTGTTCTTCTTCTAATCCTGTCTCTAGCTGGTTCTTCTTCTATATGGAGTACTGCTTCTTCAATGTCATATATAACTTCCTCATAATCTACATTTCTTTCTTTAACTTTGAAACATCTTCCTAGTTTTAAAAAAAGCTTCCTCTTCTTTTGATAGGTCCACATTCCCTATTACCACAACTCTTCTTCTGGTATCCTCTTCTTCTTCCTCTTCTCCCCTTTCTTCTTTCTATCCTAGTCCCTCTCCTTTCTTCTTCAACTTTATTTCTATTTTCTACCTAAATTTCTCCTGCCAGCTTTTCATTTCGTAAAATGAAAAAAAAGGAAATTATAGGAGAATGGGATAGTGAAAGGGTAGTGAAGGCGCTGGAAACCATTTGGAATAACGGTTACAGTATAATGGGAGATAAAATAATGTTAATGAGTGAAGGACTGAATATAGGTTCTAGCCTAAGCCCAGCATTGGCTGAATTGGTTATGAATGAATGGGAAAAGAAAGTGATAGAAAAAGGAGGTGACAAAATAATTATGTTTTGCAGATATGTGGACGATTGCTTTGGCATATGGAAGGGAACGAAGAGGCAGCTCGACATTTTTGCCAAAGAAATACAAGATGAAGAAGGAGGGATATTATTGGAACTTGAAATAGAAGAAGAAGGCAAGTTAAGCTACCTTGATATATTGATGAAAAGCAAGAGAGGAGAAGAAATTGAAACCGCTTGGCATCAGAAGAAGTGTGCAGCAGGGGTATTCTGCCACAAAAGAAGTGATGTACGTGAGGTGACAAAAAGAAATTTCATAAAGAATATGGAGGACAGAATAACGAAAATATGCACGAAGGAATGTGAAAAAGAAGGCAAAATAAATAGCCTATGGAAACAGCTGGAAAAGAATGGCTATGAGAAGCAGGATAGACTGGACATAAACAGAAGAAGGAAGAAAAGAGGAAGGGAAGAATTGGAAGAGAAAGAAAAAGAGAGAAGGTTTGGAATAAGGAGTATGGGGAAGACCACAGAAAAGATATGCAAAGTGCTTAGGAAAGTGGGCATTAAAACTTACAGGAAGGGTGGGAGAAGCATCTTAGGAATAGCGAAGAATGCAAACAAGAAAAAGAAAACAGAGGAGAGGAAGAGGAAGGGATTATCTACGAAGTAAAATGTAAAGAATGTCAGAGTGTGTACATAGGAGAAACGAAAAAGAGACTGAAAGATAGGTTGAAACAACATAGGGATGATGTACGACTTAAGAGAGAGAGAAATGCGATATTTAAACACACGAGAGAAACTGGACATGACATAGAGTGGGATGAGGCTAAGCAGATAGGAAGGGAGAAGAGAATGCTAGTGAGAAAATGGAAGGAGGCCAAGGAAATAGAGAAGAAAGGTGAAGAAGATACAATGAACTGGAATGGGGGACTGAAGTTAAACAAAGGATGGAAGAAGGTGTTAGAAAGAGTGGAATGGACAAGAGAGAAAGAGGACAGGAGAAGGAAGAAAATTAAGGAAAAAGAGCGTGAGATATAAAGCCCAACCACATTCTATATGGAAGCATATATTTTTAGCCTTTTAGGTGAAAGTTCAGTTCACAATAGTGAAAGCCACCTGCTAGAAAGTTCCAAAACAACTTTCTAATAGTCTGGAGGAGTAATGTTTTGTGTATATATAATGCCCTGTTTTTGGTATCTTGTTACTTTTGTACTTGATACAGAGTCTGATGAAGACCTTGCTAGAAGGTTGAAACGTTACGTTTAGTTTATGTTTTTAATAAAATAAATTACTTCCTTGGTCAGCATATTTATATTTTTTTCATAATCATGGAAACAAGGCTTAATGGTGTTTTAAACAATATAATATATTACTCTCTATCAAGTTTCATATTTTACGGATTATATAAAATGAACTTCAAGCATTGAGAGCACATATGTAAATAGTGTGTGTGTGTGTGTGTGTGTGTGTGTGGGTGTGTGTGTGTGTGTGTGTGTGTGTGTGTGTGTGTGTGTGTGTGTGCGTTGGTATACCCGTCATTAGGAGGAACAAGATCAGAAAAATTACCAGCATTAAGAGGGACATTTTCATTGCGAGGTAATTTTGGTGGTTCCTCGGAACGAGAAAGCACATTATTTAATATTATGGCCGAACCGGCAAAGGAAAATTTAATGTCGTGGAATTAATCGACGAAGGGGACCAAGATCTATATTTTGATAAAAGATAGAACAATGTCCGACAATTGTACTCGGAGTTATGCTACAAAACAGTGCATTTTTCTGGTTCCTCTTTTCGGGGCATTGTGCCTGTACGTGTGTATCAGGTGTTTATCGGTTCCTCTCAACGGGGCTCTGTGCTTATCACCTGCACACAACGTGTGTGTCGTTTGTGCGACGCCAGAGACATCTGCAGTGTGTGAAAAATTGCAGAACTACATCAGCGGTGACGTCAAGGCGGAGCGAGGAAGATCGTAGGGGGTGGGGCCTGCGGTTGCAGAAAACAGCGTTGTCGGATCTCCGCCTCAACTTACATGACTCAGCATTTTTCACTGACGGCTCTGAACGTTGCATTGTTCGCAGTGCTGCATAAGTTGCAACGCTGGAGAATGCAGCGTTGCTACATCATTGCCTACATGGGAAATGTTAACGGCGCTTCACGATTGCGTTCCGAGAGGGTTCGTTGTGTGATAGTAGCCGTATTTAATATATCGGTTTGAGCTTGGGCAATTATGTCTCGTATTTCTCGGAAAAGATATATATCAACGAAGAATTGTAGCAATCTGCCGGAGGGTGCGTGTGAGCGAGCAAAGAATATTGTAGGAAATGTTTGTGTATTTCCTCATCAAGAAAGCAAACTAGTAGGATTTCTTCTTGTATTAATTAACAAAATATTCAACCAGAGTTCCTATGTTAGAATACTGGAAATGATTGCGCTTAATCTAACTAAAGCACAAAAGCCAGATACAGGACAATATAGTACAAAAACAACATACATATTTACGTTCTTAATTGTGGTCTAACTATTCGTTTTCTCCGTCTACTCCACTCGTTAAAAATTTGCTCCTCCTCTGTGGTGACAGTGGCGTATTTAATAGTACGACTTCAATCTCCTTCCCGAAATACCTTCCACCCTTAAAATGTTTCTTTCGTCACTAGAATGCAGATCCATATGTTCAAAAATGGCAAAATACGTAGTTAAACATTAATAAGAATAGGTTCTTCACTAACATTTCAATATTTTTCGTAATACATGTCTCTAAAGTAAGGTATAATTCACACCGAACTTACAGGCGACACGTGTTGCTTGAGGATTTCACCAATCCAAAGCAAGTTTCTGAGCCCTATTATGCCTGCCGCTACGTTATGAAACGTTGCTGCGGATTGACGCGTTTCCAATCGACATATTCATTTGCACTTGCTGTTTGGAGTGAAATCCACGTGTTGCTTGACGTTTCGGTCTGAAAGTTACAGGCGACAAGCAACACGGAGATGCCAAGCAGCTTTCAGACCAAAGCGACACACAACACATGTCGCTTCGGAACTAAGCCCTGCGACAAGTTAAGTTTGCAGCAACTTTTCGCCCATGTAGACCCAAACGTGCACGCAGAATATAGTTCCGCTGCAATACTGCCGATTTTCTCAATGTCTGTTATATGAACAGCTCGGCGGTCGAGGCAAGACTCGCACGGGTGATGCTGAGCGCCGTTCTCGCGCGGTTTAATACATAAAACCTGCTGCAAACTTAACCTGTCGCGGGGTATAGTCAATCAATATCAACGTTTCACACCTTACCGGTAGCCCCAGAAGACTGAGTTCGACTGGTGAGATTCTCAAGCACCACATGTCTCTTCAATGTGAAATCTCTCAATGAGAGAAGAGCCCAGTTCGAGCGACATGTAAAAGCTCACTAAAGCAACACATACACCGCGCACAAGTGAACAGACCAAGTCAATTTGATGCACGGCCCGAGCGACATGGTGATTTCACATCCAAGCGACAAGCGACACGAGACCCTTCAATCTAATGCAAAAGATTCATTGCGTATGCGGGAACAACAGAAACAGGTGACACAAAGCATCGTATTGAGAGCATAGTCCAGTCCAAGCTACAAATGCAGCTTGTGTCGCTTCAGTTCAAAATTTTTGTTTTCAAGAAGCACGTTACATGGGGATTTCACACTGAAACGACACGACACGCATGATTTTGTGCGAGCAATAAAGGTTTCGATTTCCTGTGGGGCATAGCACCTTGCACTGGCGTACGCAGGGGGCGCTGATGGGGCTACTGCCCTCCAGAAATTTTAAGAAAATCCAAATTTTAAATGAAAATTTGTAAGAACTCACAGAAAGGAAAGATGTAAACGCAAACCTCCCTTAAAGTTAAAATGACACCCGATAACCATTTCTGTCTTCGAGTAGTTTTAATAGTGAAAAGCTGAAAATGTACGATAGCCTATATATTTTATTCGGTATCCCACAATTCTAGAACAAAGCTATATACTATACACCTTTAGAATTTCAGCCCCTCCAGAACAAAAATCCTGCTTACGCCAGTGGCACCGTGAGAACAATTGGAGCAGACTATGATATCGAAAACCAGAAAACTACGGCGACTCAATTGTATTTAACTTAGTATATGGCACATGTTTTCCCTCTTCTCGAGTGGCAGCAACGAATCGTCCCCTACGTATGGTCAGTGCATCGCCCACTGGCATATACATGAGGGAGGGATGAGAGACAGGCCTGCGGCAAGGAGTAGCAAGTCTCCATTTCCACTTCACAGCCTAACAAAGAGAACTAAAGGTAGCCAGGTAGGAAAATTTCCTTTGGGCTCAGGATGGTGGTGTGTGTTGCAAGGCGTGCTGTCCATGGGCGTCCGGAAGGGGGGGACAAGGGGAGGCAGTGCCCCCCTGGAAAATGAAAGTCGACCAAGAAATATGTATTTCACACATATAATTTCATTTTAGCCACAATAATATGTGTTAATTATTGCATGAACACCATAAATTCAAATTTAAGCAATGTTTTTTAGGGAACAACACTATTTTTGGGAAAAAAATGTCTTCGTTTGCCCCCCCCTGGAAAAAAATACCTTCCTTGCCCCTCCCTGGAAAAAATCCTGCGGACGTCCATGGTGCTGTCGACAGTGGCGGCGATTGGGTTCCAAAACTGGATTGGGCAAAGGAACTTTACTTTTCCTTTATAGATAAGCTTTAGCATAGTGGCGGAGCAAAAGTGGCTAAAAGTGAGGGACAACTGCCGCCCTACGCTCCCTCAGTCAGTAATGATTATTCGACTGTGAAATCAGTTGAAATATTGGAATCAGATTCTTTCCTCATTCATCCATAAACATTCTATTTCATTTCGCTTTGTAATAAAAATAAGCACTTTATAAATTTTAAAAAAATATATTTTTAAAATTATTCTTAAAATCAACGTAATTAAACAGAATTATGGCTGACAGATTTTAAGAAAGAAGTTACAGTCCGTGAATTACTTTTTCACAGTGTTCAATAATTTTATTAGGAGGCGCTTTTCTGCCATTTTATTTAACCGCGACGGTGCGGATGTGTGGTGATTAGAAGAAATTTAGGCCAGGCTGGGATTCAAACTCGGAAACCCTGGCGTAATATTACACTGAACTAACCTCTCCCCCAGATTTTGGAGGACAGAAAGTAAGTTATTCATATAATATATAAGATGTAATATATAATATATTACATATTATATAATATAATATTCGAACCAGTGTATAGTGCACCTCCACTGCATATCGCCAGTTTACAAGGCGATTCTCATATTCTGTATACTCTGTACTATTCACAGTTACAATACAAGTGTTAACCCATTGAGAAACCTAAGTTTGCCATTTTAGAATCTCTCTCTCCAGGACGTAGTGTAATCAAGAAGTCCAGACTTCGTTACCCGGTTGAGGCACTTTGTGGTTCCGATCCCACTTTAAACTGTAGGTTCAATCCCGATTACCCTTTCTAGGCATAAAGTGTACTTAAAAAGAATCTTACGTTGAACTTGATTGAAATTACGTTTTTGCTTGCAAGTTTGAATATGTATATTAATATTAATAGTAGTTGTATTTGTCCTATTACCAGCTCAGGAAAGTATGAACCCCCCTCAAGCAGAATTGTCTACACTTAAACCTAGCTCAACATGCCCATATGAGCTTTTTGCTCAAGTGTAGTACTCCCTCTAATCCAAGATTTTTGTAAAAAAGCCCTCATGGATTCCATGAGAAAGTATGACCCCCCTCAGATTGATTTGCCCATACTTACAAAAGGCACTTCTGTGAGATTGTTGTCCATAAACTTGTCAAAAATATGCCCCTCTTGATATTTTTTTTGGCCACACTTAAAACTAGGCCACACACATACACACACACACACATACATACACACACACACATACACACCTACATACACACACATAGTTACTTCTGGTTTAAGTTCAATTGGATACCAGCTTCAATTTGTTTATCCAATATTAAAACAATGCAATTCTTCTAGAATTGCTCCGTGACTCTCTCATTTCTTACATCATAAACATATGATTTTTCACCTATGAGAATAACACTACATATGGTGTCATCAGGTAATGCCTCATGAAATTCACAGATAATTTTAATGTTTGTCCTGTCATTCACCACAACTTGTTTTCTTTTTGAAGTGTTGATTACAAACATGGGTCTCTGTGCTTTGAATTCATCTGGTGTGTAATACATATCAATATTGCCAGTAGTGACCCTCTTGAAAGCCGTAAATGCCTCATATAATTTGAGGAAATCATCCTTGGACATGTCTAAATTATAATTTTCTCTAGGAAATACCTCATTTCTGCCATTTTTAAGATATATGTTCTTGATGTTGCAGTTATCAAATTTACTTGAATTTTTTTCCTGATTGTTGTGTCTTCCAGTCTGAAACAATACTACCACAAAATCAGGCATGTCATATTGTATACTGGAGAATGAATTTGTAGCATCAAACTCATAATATGTACCAGATGCGGGCTTCTGTACGCATTGATATGTATAAAATTGTAAAAAAATCTGTGGATTTTTTATTATATCTGCTTTGTATTTAAGAGCATAACTGGCTTCATACTCAACAACAGGGATTCTTAACTCCATAGTCTGAATAATGCATTTGCCTGCATCTGGTAGGGTATTGGGCAGAGCTTCCCCTGTAGAGTTTATTGCACTGTACCTCATCAAAGCATTATTATCATTTGCAGCTCTTCTAAATGTAATTCTTAAACCACCCTTCCACATAATATCTTTGTAATCTGAGAAGAATCCTGGCAATAGGCGCATCGGGAACAGCACTGTGTGGTTCTTAGATAATATCTTATCACCAGCCTCAAATCCACCTATTTTGTAGTATGAAGCCTCGGTTTTGGATAATTTTAATGTGGCCAAAGCTGTGGAGGTAATGCCGGGATAATCTATTCTGTTTATAACAACACCATGCTTTCTGATCTCAATTTCAGAGAACAGATGCGGCACAAAATTGTCTACAAGTCTTATATTTGTATTTGCCGGATAATCTGTTCCATCGAGCTTTACAACATCAAATTTGATGTATAGATCTGCTCTGTGAGGGTGTATAAATCCATCCCCAACATCAAGATCAACCTCAATTTCTGTGTTGGGTTGATTTAAATTTGCAAATGTCCTCCTGTTTGGGGGGAAAGATTGTAGCTCATAACTCTCAATATTTTCCATTTTTTTCTTGTATGTATTTTTATTTAAATATTAATTTCTATGATTGCAGTTGTTGTGGCTCCAGCAAAATCAACTAATTCTTCTTTTTCATTAGTGACCATCAATTCAATATTATCTATTCTGTTATGACACACAGGAAAATATAATGTTGGGGATGGATTGTAGATAATAGGCTCCATAAATTCAGAATTAGGTTTGAATGTTGCAATGATGCCTGTTTGTTTGTGAGTGCCTATGCCATTTGATTTGGTGATCATACCCTCAGCCACATTGCAGTGAATATTTAGAGTTTCTATGGCTAAGAATTTAGGTATATTCATAGCAGTGTGTTTGATGCCCGGTTCAAGTTTTGTGTTGTTCTCAAATCCTAACAGCTCTCCTATAGTACCCAGATCCACTGTTTCTGTTGCAGATACAATTTCCACTCTGTGAGTGACAGAATTTTGACTTAACACTATACCTCTGGGTAATTGAGCATTTAGAGTGGAGAGATTATATTGCCCTGGAGTGATGACAATTTTTTCATCACCAATTGCAATTGTGTTGTTGTGGTGTGTAATATTAGGGATCAGGTACATGCCATAAAATGCCCTGAGAGCTATTGTTTTGGGATACACAATATCATCATGTAATCTAAGTTTCAATATTGAATTTTGGCTGGTGAGATGGAATACCCCCATGATGTTTTAAATACCACAAGGCTTTTTGAAAATCTTCAATTGATGGTTTATTTATTTGAGACATATATCTAAGAACTGATAAACACAAATGTCCACAATTAACATCTTTGAAGTTTTGAACACGGGTATTATTGTAATAAAGATTGGCTGAATTTAGATATTTTATTAAATTTTCAGGTGGAACACCTCCAAATGAATCAAACACAAATGCCTCATCTTTTAAATATTTAAGATAACAGATCCAGTGAGTGCCCTGATTTTTGTACTTATCCAAATTAACAATGCCACACTCTTTGTTGAGTGGTTGTTCTGGCAAAGAATCAGACATGTACACACCTCTAAAATGTTTGATGCCCAGTGGCTTGATTAAAGCTTCAATATCTTGGTTTGTAAGCGGCTCTTGTTTTTTTTAAACTTATTCATGGCTCTCTTAACACCTTTGCCTTGTTTCTCCATGGCCAGGTTATGGCGCCTCTGCTCATCTAATTCTGCCCTATTCTTCTTGGCATCTATTACTGTTTTTGCTATGGCGGCTGATCCCCCAGCCAAGCTCCCCACAGCCCCGAGAGCAGCTAAGATGGCAGGGATGGTAAATATAAATCCCCCCACATGTGATTTTTTTCTTGATTGCTGTAATTTTTTTAATTGGGGGGTGCTAAGTAACAATTTCATACCATGACCCTTTGCAATACAAGAATTTTTCTTCTTGCGCTGCTTTTTGGTCAAAAGACTGTCAATAGTTTTAAGAGATTTGAGACCTGCATAAGGTATTTGATACATAACACCCTTGGCCTTCATTGTAGGTTTATTATATACATATTCACAGCCCCCACCCCAATTTTTGTTTCGTGCTCATAGCTATGGTGGTTCCCAATGCTGCTATTTTTTCACTCAAAGAAGCATCTTTGCTTACAAATCTGCCAAATGCAGCCTCTTCTAATTTCTTGTCTGCAACATGTCTCTTGTCAAGATCAGAATGTGTGTTGTATGCAATATCATGGTCTCTACAAGCAGCATCTAGGGGATTAACACCAGGATCACCTCTGTTTAATCTATGGTCCAATTTTGTGCCTGGACCACAATACTGATAACCTGGAATATGCAGTTCAAATGGCAGTTTGTTTATGATGTCATTAACCAAGCCCCGACCCTCAGAAATATTCCAAAATTTAGGTGGTAGAGTATTAATTATTTTTATAAGATAACCAATCCCCTTAGTGTCATTCACTATAAAATTAGACAATTTGGTGCTTATCATGTCCATAATTCCAACCTTTTCATTGTAAAAATTGTGGTTCCCAGCATTTTCCTCCCCAGCTATCACCAATAACCTATCTACAAGTTTCCTGACATCATCAACCCACACAAATTCTTTGGGCAGGGTGTTGTATTGTTTGATTCCACTGCCAGTCTTGATCTGTGACCATATGGGCTTGATTAAATTGTTGTATTTTGCCCCACTGCTCGACTTGACTCTTTTTTGTGTGGGATCATTGTTCTGGTATAGAGCATCTGATTTTATTAATATTTCTTTGTAATCCTCATAATCTTGATCTGTATAGCTGCCAGGTCTCTTCCTAGTCATCAGTTCCCATAATCCAGGTGTTCCGGAGTACTTAACAAAAGCACCTTTTTCTCCAAGTCGAGATTCTGAATATACAATTATATCATCTCCCATAAATGTTACTCTGAAATTGCCAATTCTATGTATGATGCTGCCATCAAGCTCTGTGTCAGCATATAGGCCAAAGACCTCATCTTTATTGTCTTTAGGTGTGGTTAAATATTTTTGAGCAAGAAGACCCAATTCAATAGGATCCTGACTAGCCTCAATTCTTCTAGGAGCAATAGGACTAGGTGTATGAATACTGGAAAGTGGGGTGAATGGATAATCTAATATGTTCCTTGCAGCTACAGGTACAAGCTCTGTGAGCAAATTTTGATTTTGCTCTGTAACAGTTTTGATATTCTTACCTAAATTATTAATAGCATCAATTACAGGCTGTTCTGTTTGTTTGTGTTTTTCATAAATTCCACGGTTCTCTGATTTCCATCCCTTAAATCTTTTTACAATCTAATCTCTTAACTTAAGATCATCAATGATTGGCCTTTTCATGTTTATTTATATACGTCTCTACGTCTAGAAAATTGTTAATTTTATTTCTGTATTTGCCACTATTGGGTGTTCTTGTCATATCAATTGTGACAAACCCATAACTGTCCTGGTTCCAGCACTTGCTGCAAAACTTGGAAAAATCATTGTAGCTCAGGTCCCCACCTACATATTCATCATGTATGTGTTTGAGGTTGGTATGGTCTTGATGAAACACACATATAAAATTGCTGTTGTCCCGGATCAGCTGCTTCGGTATTTTAGAAAAAGTCTGTGCCAGGTAGAAGCAATCAATATTTTTGTGCCGGCCCTGTGTAAAGAAATTCCTAACCTTGTTTTGATTATCCAATATAACATCATCAAACACAACAACAGAATTATCGAGACATTCATCAAGTGGCTTAACATCTGGTTCAAAAGTGGCAATATCCAATCCATCATAAAGCTTCATCAGCTGCTGATATTTTAATTGTTCCAAGCTCTTAGAGAAGATATACAAGTGCCTGTTTTTCCAGTCTAACCAGTTGGGTGCCAATAAAAAATTATCAACCATTAGTGTAGTTTTACCACAAGCAGATGGCCCAACAATAAGACACCTAATATTATCAGGTAGCAATTTGCCATTTCTCTTATTCTGTTGTTCAGGTTCTGGCAGCCTTTTTATAACATCCCAGGTGCTCATATTATTATTTTGTTTGCATCGATCCAGCTGTGTTCTGGAAGTCCTAGCCATTTGACAAGTAACTTGTTGCCTTTTCTGCAGATGATTTTTTCTATGAGATATGTATCAGGCTGTTTAGTTTTGCTGAGCTCTTGTTCATAGAACCTGCCTTTGAGAATTTCTCCTCGGTGATCCTTTATTATATATGTGTTAAGGGTCCCAGGTTTAACTTGAACCACTGTAAATAATTCAGTGCTCCAGTTTCTTGTAAAGCCTCTTTTGAATAAGTGCTTATATTTGCTGATTCTTACTTGATCCCCCACCTTGTATTTGGGTTTTTTTGCTGTTGGCTGATATTTAGGATAAAAAACAGTGCTGATCAATTTTTGCTCATCAGATAAAGTTACTTCAGAGGGTTTCATGTTGATTGTGGAATGGACCGAGTTGTTATATTTATGTAGAAGTTCTGGAAGAATATTAATCCATTTATAATTACCTTGAAGTGTAAATTGTTTATACATAAGATTTTTTAAGGTTCTGTTGAATCTCTCTACAATTGAGGCCTTGAGGTCACTGTAACTCGAATAATGTTGTATTGCCTGGCTTTTAATAAATTGTTGGAACACAGAATTATAAAATTCTTTGCCATTATCTGTTTGCAAATAGCGCGGGGATCTTCCACTCTGATTGATGATTGTCCTGAGGGCTTCTGTAACACATTTTCCAGTCTTGGATTTGAGTGGCACAGCCCAGGCAAATTTTGAAAATGTGTCTATTACAGTGAGTAGATACTTGTAGCCCTTGTTGATTTTGTCTAAGTTTTTCAACTGCCCACTTGCCATTTCAATCAAGTCGCTTTGCCATAAATCATCTATGCCCTTTGTGACTACTGGGAGTCTCTTAAAATTATGTCGGGCTTGTCTGTGTAATTCATCAACAATAATTTCTCTAGACATAATATGTAAACAAGAATATTGCAACTATAGGGTGTTCAGCAGCTGAGACTGCAGGATTTTCTAAATATAATTTGTCTCCAATTTGTATTTTAAATTCCAGAGAGCCATCATCTTCAGTATAGGCTGTTTCCAATGTATTGGGATCTGTAAAATCCTCCAATTCTACACTGGTGATTTTCACTTTGTTATCAGCATTTGTTATTGATAAGGTGGGGTAGTGGTGTGCCTGTGGCTGAAGCCAATATTTGATCTTGATTGGTCTCAATGTGCCCCCAACAAAAAATTGGTAATAAAATTGTGCAGGGGACAGCATATATATTTTGCCACCTGGTGTAAATGGAGAATCATATTCTTTGTTGGGGATGCTGTACAATTCAAGAATTACTGAATGTTTAGGATTCTCGATTATGCCTGTTATTTCCTTTTCTGCTGTGAGCAATCTGCTTGTTACAGATTCAAGGTGCTCATTGATGGTCCTAACAATCTCATCGTGCCCAGGCTTGATTCTTATGTCAACAGCAAGTTTTTTGTATTGTTGCACAATTTCTTGGAGCTGGGTGGCAAAAACAGACAGAGCATTTGCTTGATTGGATTCCATGGTCCCTAGCTGTTGCTTGATATTAGCTACAATTTGTTGCAAATTTTCAACAACTGCCAATTTTGAATTTTGAGCTGTAAGGTCATGGACCTGTCTTCTGATATCCTCAAACAGGGCATGCAGTTCATTAATATGTTGATTTGTTGGTAGAGTGGCCACTGTCTGAGTGAGTTGTTTGATCTCTGTCTGGATATTCTTGATATCTTCTGATTTCAATATCCTATTCACTGCCCTCTTAATATTTTTAAGTTCCTGTGATGTAGGAAGATTTGATACTGTATTTTGCAAAGATTCAAGTGCCAATTTCACATTGTGTAATTCAGAAGCATCAGCCACATTTTGCATAGCATTTTGGAGCAGGGCTATATCTGCCTGAGTGGGTGTGGATTGTTGTAAAATTTCAAGTTTTGTTTGGATATCATCTATCAAGTGATGAAAATGAGATAGCTCAGATTCAGTGTTGAGGTTTTCAAGCTTTGTGATTTGTTGCTGGACACTAACAAGGGTATCTACAATACCGGGCAGGCGGGATTCTAGTACATTTGCCAAATCACTTTGCACTGCTGCTATTGTACCTTCAAGATGGGTTATGGAACTTTGAATTTTTCCAAAATCTTCATATGTTTCAAGTTGCAGCTTAATATTTGCCACACTCCGAGTTATTGCATTCAAAGCATCAGAAGATGGCAAATTGTTCATAAAATTTTCAAGTGTCTCAATTTTTTCTTTAACCTCGGCTATGGCATTGTTCAAGGGGTCCAGATTAGGTATCTGGAGTGACTGAATCTGTTCTTTTAGAGTGGAAATGACTAGATCAAAATCTTCTTGTGATTTTATACTTTTGACAATTGTTTGGAGTTGTGCCTGGACATTATTTATTTGCTCTTCTAATTGTTGTTTCAATTGCTCAGAGTTGTTAGCCTGGGTCTTAAATTTGGCTTGAAGAGCTGCAACAGCTTCTTCTAAACTTTGAAAATTATCCAATGTAGCCAGGTCAGTATATTTCTGAAGCAGCAATTTGAGTTCAGAATCAATTTTAAGAAGAGGGTCCATGCATTGTGATTGCAAATTTGTAATTTCTAATTGAAGACTGGCATTGAGTGTGGTTTGTAAAGCTTGTAAATCGCTTCTTAATTTCTTGACTCTGACATCAAGCATAAGAATCTCATCACTGTGATCTTCATGTCTTGTATGGCCAAATATATCATTAGGCATTTTGTTTAGTAGTTATTTATTATTGAATATCTAATTCTTAATTCTATAAAAAAGGGTATAAGCTTGTCATAAGATCCAGGGACCTCAATATATAAGCAGTCACCAGCAGAAACAGTATATACAGTGCCAGAAACCATGTTTGAGTGCTTAATTCTGTAAATATTTCTCCCTACTGAAATCTTAACATCACCCTCAGGGGTTGTAATAAATTGTAATTGCCCACCTACAGGTAATTGGTAATAATTTAAATTATTGTTAAATATGTACAATATTTTGCCTGTTTTATCATCAACATCTGTAAGTATGCTGTTCAGATGAATAATTAACAAGCCACTCAGTTTAGACAGCATATCAGAAGAGGGTTGTGGTGGTGGCAGCTCCATAATAGCCTGTTTTTTGAACCCAAATAAGTTCATAGGCATGTTTATTTATTTCAAATCATGCTCTGTAATTGTGCATTGATTGCCATTTTTCAAATCACAATGACCCCATGGTAAAGTATGTATGCCACATGATAAAATACATCTCTTATCATCATGTGGGTCCAGAGCCACTTTTCTTACAACATTTGAAGTCAATAAGTGATCCACACTCTGGATTCTGGATTCTGATGTTTTGATTGAACTCTGGGATTTGAGGCAATTTTTATAATCTTCAAATTGGAGCTCTTTTTCAACAGTTACTTTGCCAATACCCTTGGCTTTTTTGACAACAGCACTACATGTTTTAAAACTATACATCTTGGCACTTAACCCAGCAAATTCTACAATAACATCACCAAGTGTCTCATCTTTTAACTTGCCAGGCACTTTTTTGTTGTGGTGTTGTTGAATCTCTTTATGTTCACTGGTATCAAAGTATTGAAACAATTCAGGCTGTGCCATATCTTGATAAACATCTTCTGTTTTAATATCAAGAACAAAACTATCCGTGTCCATGTACATCAATTTTACACGATCCTTATAAAAAGGTTTGAACACATCATAATACAATGTCAACATATGTAATTTGGCCAAATCCAATATTGCAGCCCCTACATAAATAGGTTTATCAAACTTAATCTTTGTTTTTTTCATGTTGAAAAGTGCCATATTTTCATCATAAATTCTTCTATAGTTGAAATTAGGCTTTGCAACCAATTTTTTGCTCAGGCTGGGGTCAGTAATTATTTTAACATCGGTATGTTTTCTGACATTTTCAATTGTTTTGCCATATACAGAATTAACCATCAATTTAAACAAAGATTTATCAAATTGGCTCTTTGCAGATGTTCGAAGCTCCGTGTTTGTATTAATATATGGTTTCAACCATTCTGAGTGCCTGAACCTTAAGACTTTGCCAAGTTTGGTCACTTGAACACCATGTTTCATCAGGAACTGGAGGTACTTGTAATGTATGACATAGCCTTGTTTTGGATCCAGTGTCATCATGAGCTTCTTCTGTTTAGAGCCAGGTGAGCACTGAACCTCGGGAATTGGGGGCAGATCAGAAAATTTATTGTGCAAATGATCTGGAATTGCCAGATCAACCTCTAAGATTAGGCCATGTTTACGGTCATCAAACTTCTGAAGATCCTCAATATTGAAATCTTCGACCCACTCAAGCCCTGCATATGGCAGTTTTTGCATCATCGCATGACCATAGAGGCTGTTGGCATCTATATACACTATATAATTTGATGGCAATTCTGGATTATAATTGGGAATATGCTTGTTATTTGCTCTGGCATATCTCTGAGAACATTGCACCATGCCTCCTCTTATACCTTGCTCCATAAACAGATACATATCTTGATCTTGGATCAGATCCAACTGCATTTTAGTATTCAAAAACATTGCAGCCCATGCTAGGCCCGGGGCACTGTAAAAATACACTGGGTCCAGTCCATAATTTTGCATTGAAGATTTTCTGAATGCCTGCATTATATCAGCTAAGAGGGTCACATCAAGTTTCAAATATGCCATGTGATAATCACCAAATGTCTTGCATTTTAAATTGTTCCACATCAATTGGGCATGGTGATAATCATCATCAGTGATTCCAGATCCTCTGATTTTGCTGTAAAACTCATGTTGTGGTGGCAGGGAGCACTCATCAAATTTAGAAAAATCTGTAACATAATCATATGGATATACACCCTTCCGCCTAATTAATTTCAAATCCTGATTTGGAAACAATGCACGTGTGATTTTGAATTGATCATCAGATAATTGAGTGGCCAGTGTAGCCAGGCTAGCAGATAAAATTCTGTAAGAATCAAGAAATCTTATGTGAATAGGAGCACCATTAACTTTAATTATTTTGCTAATAGATATATATTTCTCATCATTTTCAGCTAAAATATTTAAATTCTGCTTCTCAAACCCCTCATATCTGATCAGATGATGAAAATCATAATTGGATGCTCCATGGCAAAATATGGGGACAAATCTTGGTCTCTTGATCTGAATATTACAGCTATTACACAGGGCCATTAAGAATTTACCATCTGTATGAGAATGGTGTTTCACCTTGATATTTGTATCTGAAAATTCAAAATCACATACCGGGCATTTTTCTGCATTGTTGAAATCCTCAATCTGTTTCTCTGTTAAAGGCAACATGGGTTTTGATTTTAATAAAATGTTAGATGCTATGTCTCGGCACTCATTTTCTATTCTATGTGCAAATATTTTGATGGCATCTGGCCCCATGTATGAATATTCTTTGGTAACAACACCATCCTGTACAACCACATAACAAAAGCTGGAAGGTTCATGTAGCTGATATGGTGTAATTGAAGATTCTTCAGGATCTGGATTGCAGGATGCAAGAGATTTGAGGATTGATTCAAAATCACAGAGAATATATACTGGGTGTTCCAACAAGGCTTCAAACTTTTTGAATTTGCAATTTTCACTTGGATTGGGCATCACCATATGAAGAGGTTTATGATTTTTACAGTATTTCAGATGCTCAATTAACTTGTTTTTTGCAATTTCTGCATTTTTTTCAGGAACCCTCTTCACCGTTTTTCTACCATCAAATACACTTAAACATCTTCTGCACAACTTGAATATTGTATTGGTTTTGTCTAGTTGTGTTCTGACTAAAGCTTCAAGATTATGTATCAGAGTGTAATGATTTGTGCCATCTTCTTCAATTAAGAGCAAATCAATTGGAATAGCAAAATCATCATCAATTGTACTGATTCTGAGAGGTTCTATCAAGCAATTGCCACGGCCAGTGGAACAAATAAATACATTAATAGATAATTGTTTGCCATTGATATCCCTGGCCTTTTTTTCAAATTTATCAATATTCTGAAGAGACATTGGATATTCCAAACCCTCCATTGCATCGTCAAAATCATGTTCATGTTGTTTGTAATAACTTATTCTCTGAGAATTTCTTGAAACTGGATACAAAGCAGCTAAAATACACCACAAAAAGCATTTCTCATCATTATTTTCAATATTAACCACGGCTTGTTTGTTTTTAATATTATCAGGTAATGGCAGATATGTAGATCCTTGTAATGGGCTGAATTCAGAAATATTAACATATAACTTGTGTGGAGAGCCGCATAGGCTCCATCCAGACTCTTTTGCTGCAAATTCAGAGTGTTTAATATTTAATTGTTCTATCAAACTGCTTATTATTGTGTCTGAATTTGCATTTGAATATACCGGTACAGTTTCTGTTATGTGGGGCTGTGTAAATTTTGTGCCATTTGGTTTCTTATATTGAGTATACAATTTGAGGGAGAGCTTATAAGAGCCATTTTGTGCATTTAGAATTGCCTGTACATCAGGATTTATATTGTTCAAAAAATTCTCAATACCACATCTTGGCTCTGATACAAACCGATAATCCCTAAGTTGGGCATTAAAACTGCTATGGATAGGTGCAAAGCATGGCTGCTTTGCTGCTCTGGCATTAAGAGGTACTTCATGCTTTCTTTTCAGACCAGATGTAGATGGTTGTGGGGGCAATATTGATGACTGTGCAGAACAAGTATCTTTATGTGTATATGTGAAGTATTGCATGCTGTATTTTCTATGGCATTTGGGGCATATTTTTGTGGGGGTTCTGTATTTGTCTGGGTCACAAATTTTTTGGTGCTTGGCCCAATTGGGGCTGGATATATTCTTATTACACTGATTGCAATATTTTTGACTTGGCATTTTTGTTGTTGTTTATTATATACAATTTCCTGGGATTCAATTCAAAACTCTATACTGGATAAAAATATCAGTTGGGTTCAGCACTGTGTTTTGTATACCTAGTGTGTATACCTAGTGCATGTATGTGTGTGTATACTCACTCACTCTCACTCTCTAGCCTTCTTAAACCCGAAGGTTCATGGCTGCAGCAACACAGGCCTTCCATCTGTCCCTATCTTGAGCAAGATCTATATACTCTTTTCCATCCCTACCGATTTCCTTTAGGTCCATCTCAACGTTGTCCCTCCATCTTCGTCTTGGCCTTCCTACAGGTCTCTTACCATCTGGTTTCCCAACAAGAATCCTGTAAACTCCTCTTTCCTCTCCCATTCGTGCCACATGGCCTGCCCACCTAAGTCTTCTTGATTTAATTATTCTAATAATATCTGGACATGAATACAAATTATGTAGTTCTAAATTATGTAACCTTCTCCACTCACCTGTCTCCTCATCCCTTTTAGGTCCAAATATTTTCCTAAGAATCTTATTTTCAAATACTCTCAATTTATGTTCCTCTTTTAATGTAAGGGACCAAGTTTCACACCCGTATAATACTACAGGCAAGATTACTGTTTTGTATATTTTAACTTTTAGTTTCTTAGATATTAAACGAGAAGACAAAAGTTTATGAAGAGAGAAGTAACATGCATTTCCTGAATTAAGCCTACTTTTTATTTCCTCTTTAATATAATTTTCATTTGTTAATATTACTCCTAAGTATTTGAATTTGGAAACTGGTTCAAACGAGTTGCTATCAATAATTAGATTTTGATTATTACCTAACACTTGGTTTCGGCCTGTAAGCATATATTTAGTTTTCTCTTTGTTAACTTCCAAACCTATCTCTTTAGCAGTTTTGAAAAATATTTTAGCATTATTCTTAATCGTATTTATATCATCCCCCAGTAAGTCTACATCATCTGCATATGCTAACAACTGAGTCACACCATTTAATTTTAGTCCTTCTTTAGTTTCTTTTACCTTCCGAACAGCATATTCTAAGGCAAAATTAAAGAGCAATGGAGATAATGCATCTCCTTGTTTTAACCCATCATGAATTATAAATTTGTCAGACATATTATTACCCACACGAATTTTACTTTCTGTTTCACTGGTGCATATTTTTATCATACTAACAAGCTTCTTAGGTATTCCAAACTCTACTAATATATTATATAATTTATCTCTTTTGACCGAATCATATGCTTTTTTGAAATCAATGAATAGCTGATGGACATTTTGATTATATTCCCACTTTTTTTCAAGTGTCTGTCTGATGTGAAAAATTTGATCTGTAGTTGATCTGTTACGTTTAAATCCACATTGATAATCACCTATAATTTCATTAGCATATGGGGTTAGTCTTGTTAAAAGAATGTTAGACAATATTTTGTATGTTGTTGAGAGTAGAGAAATTCCACGGTAATTATTGCAGTTCATTTTATCACCTTTTTTAAACACAGGAACAATTATGGATTCTTTCCACTGTTGAGGGATTTCTTCTTTATTCCATATTAAACAAATTAATTTATGAATTTGACATATTAATGAATTTCCACCATATTTAATTAACTCAGCTGGTATTAAATCAATGCCAGGTGCTTTGTTATTCTTAAGCCTTTTAATAGCATCTTTAACTTCAGTCAAGTTAGGTTCTGGAACTAAAGGTTCTGCTGTGTGGACTTCATTTACTTCTGATTTATCTCCTACATGGACATTTAAAAGGTCATTAAAGTAGTTCTTCCATCTATTTAGAATATCGCTTGGGTCAGCTAGAAAATCACCGTCTTTATCTTTTATCAAGTTTACTTTAGGTTGCCACCCCTTTCTAAATTCATTTACACCTTTATATAAATCTCTGATATTTTTATTTTTGCTGTTTGTTTCAATTTCGTTAATTTTGCTTTTCAAGTAATCTCTTTTTTTACTTCTAAACGTGCGGTTAACTTCTCGCTTTATTGTATTATAATTGCTTAGATTTGTATCATCCGAGTTATTTAACCACCTAAGTCTAGCCTGATTTCTTATTTCTATTAGATTATGACATTCATTATCAAACCATGGCTTACTTTTTCTTGGTTTATGGTATCCTATAGTTTCTTTAGCTGCTGATTCTATTGCATTACGTATGTGCTCCCAATTCTTATTTACGTCTGTTTCATTTATATTTTCATCATCATTTAAATCCTGCAAAACCTCAAATCTATTTGACAGTTTAATTTGGTAATCTTTCTTAATTCTTTCATCAGTAAACTTTCCTGTATCAAATTTTAGAACTTTTAGATTTTGTTGCTTATGATTTATCACTGAGAGTCTTTCTCTTAATTTAGCAATTACTAAATAATGGTCACTGGCACAGTCAGCACCTCTATGTGTACGAACGTCAATTATACTAGTATGCCTTCTCTTATCAATGAGAATATGGTCTATCTGATTATGAGTTTTACCATCTGGAGAAGACCAGGTATATTTATGGATATCTTTATGTTTAAAAGTGGTACTTTTCACAATTAAATTCTTTGAGGTTGCAAAAGTAATCAATCTTATACCATTATCATTACTTAATTCATGAAGACTTTCTTTACCAATCGTGGGTTTAAATGTCTCTTCTTTGCCAATCTGTGCATTACAGTCACCTAACAGAATTTTCATATCATACTGAGAAAATTTATCAAAGACCTGTTCTAACTCTGTATAAAAATCATCTTTAGTATTATCATCTTTATCTTCCGTTGGTGCATGTATGTTTATTAAAATAATTTTACACCACCTACCCTGTAAAACTGCATATGATATCCTATCATTAATAAATTCTATTGTTTTAAGAGCCGAGATAATTCTATTATTTATGAAAAAGCCTGTTCCAAAATTATGATTTTCAGTACCACCATAGAAAAAAGTATAATTTTTAGTTTTACAATTCCCTTCTCCTGGCCACCTAACTTCCTGGACAGCTATTACATCTAATTTATACTTCACTATCTCATTAACTGTACACTGAAATGCCCCAGGCCGGTAAAGGCTCAGAACATTCCAGGTGCCTAATTTAATATCCTTATTCCTAATGAAGATCTTATCCTTAGTCCAGGGACCTCCCAAAGTAGTCCCCACCCGGAGATCCGAACGGGGGACTATTTTACCTCCGGAATATTTTACCTTGGGAACATCCATGGCCTTATATTTCTGTTTCTTGACATGTCTTTTTACAGTGCAGAGTTGTCAGCTCTACGCCTAACCCCCGATATGAATGGAGGAACTACTACACAAGACAAACACAAACATATTAGACAGCACAATTACTACACAAGACGAACACAAACACATTAGACAGCATAACTACTACACAAGACACACACAAAGACATCACAACTACTACACAAGACACACACAAACACATCACAACTATAACACAATATAAACACACACACACCACAACTACTACACAATATAAAAAAACAAACAAACAAACAAACACACACACACATACACATACACACACACACACACACACATATACACACACTCGTGGAAGTGATCGATTTGCAATACCGGGACGGCGCCACTCGTGGAAATGAGCAATTTGCAATGTCGAAACGAAGCAGAACATAACACCCTAAACTTTTTACTTTAGTTGTATTTTTTTCTTGATTTTTATCATAGAAAGTTGAATTAACAATAAGACACAAGAATAAGTGCATTTAGCTCTGTCTAAACATTTATGTGATCCATAATTTAATAAATAATAATACTGTAATAATAAAAATTATTATTATTAATTAATTTTATAATTAACCTAATCAAATTTTCATGGAAAAGAGGGGAGGGGTTAAACTGACCTGTTTGAGATGTCCCGTTTTTGGGTCACCCTAAACATGACTGACTTCTATACATCTGTGAGTTGGATGTTTTGCTTCACTTTTCATGAAATTACCTAGTTTCAGTGCAATTATTGCCCAAATTCACATAAAGCATCTTTGGATAGCTGACAGAGAAACCAGAAAAAGGTACTATTATCCTATGAGAGAAACAACTACGAATCATATATTTCGGACTTCTTTACATTGCTAACGTGTTATTTTCGAATGTGGAACATTTCCTAAAGTGAAATAATGCATATCAATGTCTATTTCTTAGATTTACAAGTACTTACTGTTACTTGTTGTTTCGAATCTGTAACACATTATGGCCATGATAGCGTACTGGTTTAGGGGGCGTTCTGAGAGTGTTTTGTCGATTTATGCAGTGTTGCAACCTCGTTCATTGGAAAATATCTACTTTCGTGCCCGGATTTGAAATTATGCTAATACGTCGCAAACCATTGGCGTTAGCCCCACAAACCATTCACGTTAGCCCCAAAAACCATTTTCCGTAAGGTTAGGTTAGGTTAGGCATGCATAGTTAAAAAAAATAATTAAAAATACTCGACACGGCATGTTCTAGTGAAAACACGGTGAGGCTGTTTATGTGTGTGTATGGCTATGGAATTTTTGTTGTTGTTTATTATATACAATTTCCTGGTATTCAATTCAAAACTCTATACTGGATAAAAATATCAGTTGGGTTCAGCACTGTGTTTTGTATACCTAGTGTGTATACCTAGTGCATGTGTATGTATGTATGTGTGTGTGTGTGTGTGTGTGTGTGTGTGTGTGTGTATGTGTATGTGTGTGTGTGTGTGTGTGTGTGTGTGTGTATTAATATTTTTGGCTTTGGTATTTATATAAAATTTCTTGGGGTTCAAATCAAAACTCTATGCTGGATAATAATTTGTTGCAAAACATGATGCAATATAAATAAACCAGAAATATGCCACAACTTGGCCACAAGTGGACCGGAAGTAGGCAAACCGGAAGTGGACCGGAAGTGGACCGGAAGTGGACCGGAAGTGGACCGGAAGTAGGCAAACCGGAAGTGGACCGGAAGTGGACCGGAAGTGGACCGGAAGTGGACCGGAAATGGACCGGAAGTGAACCGGAAGTGGACCGGAAGTGAACCGGAAGTGGACCGGAAGTAAATATGTGTAGGTGTGGGTGGGTGTGGGTGTATATGTGGGTGATATGCAAGTTGAGGCTGGGGTCCAATTAAACTTAAACCGGAAGTAAATATGAGTGTGTATGTGTGTGGCCTAGTTTTAAGTGTGGCCAAAAAAAATATCAAGAGGGGCATATTTTTGACAAGTTTATGGACAACAATCTCACAGAAGTGCCTTTTGTAAGTATGGGCAAATCAATCTGAGGGGGGTCATACTTTCTCATGGAATCCATGAGGGCTTTTTTACAAAAATCTTGGATTAGAGGGAGTACTACACTTGAGCAAAAAGCTCATATGGGCATGTTGAGCTAGGTTTAAGTGTAGACAATTCTGCTTGAGGGGGGTTCATACTTTCCTGAGCTGGTAATAGGACAAATACAACTACTATTAATAATAATAATATTAACTACTTTAATTAATAGAGTATGAGATTTGATCAAATTGTCCTTTGCTTGTAGAGATGTTACTGACGCAAGTATTGATGGAATAAACTGCAATGAGAATTTTGCTACCCTTGAAAAAAAAAACGAACCAAAGGAAAACGCCGCCCGCCTCCCCCCTCCCTGTCCTGTTTAAGTGGGAAAGAGTGGTCCGACGTTCAGACCAGACGCTTGGCAATTCTGAACTACCCTTTCTTTGTCAGTGCCAAGGGGTAGGTGCGAAGAAGTGTTTGCGCACCCTTTAATTTTCTTCCTCACTAATTTTTCAACCAATAACACCAACTCCTAGAGTGCCATACCCGGTGGAGGCACATAGTGCTTCGGATCCCACTTTAAACTGTAGGTCCAGTCCCGATTAGCGTTACTGTGCATAAAGTGGACTTAAAACACCAACTCAACAACAACAACTCTTAGAGTGCCATGCTGTATCATGTCATATTCAGCGCCGAATGTTACGTTCTAAAGTGAGACCGCTGTTATTGTTTACATCAGGCAAACACTGATCCCCGATTTCTTTCCTGTACTGTCGGCAGTTTATAAAGGCAAGCCGCCATTGTCTTTCTTTCGTCAGCATTGTTGTTAAGAATTGTTTCTTCTTATGTTTCAAGTAGTCTGTGTTTGTCGATAAATGCCTATAGCTCAGTGTCAGGTGCTTTGTGTTATCCTTTGCATTATTGATCCACCGTTTTTGTTGTCTGCCTACTATCGGATCAAAAGCTATGTATACTCGAGTTTTTGACTCCAATTAAAAATTAATCAGTAGACCTAAATAAAAATGAGTTACATCAAAATTTGACTGTTTCAATTCTGTGTTAAGCTATAGTAACCAATCATTTTCGATTTTTAGTCGTCTTGAGAATAAAAAAACTGCCGTTTTTTTGCTTTTTCCAAACAAGAAATCAAAAAAATTTAAAAAAATCGTCCGATCGTGATCAAATTTAAATATGCAGGTAGAAAGGTTGTAAATATAATTCTTAATTTTCAATTTTTTTATTGGCTAAAAAGTCAAATGTGTCTTATCAATTTTCTGAAACATATTCCCTCCCATCCCGTGGGAAAATACGTTGCTTGCCTTTCCTTGGAAAAAATATTCCAATTTTTCATGTGTCATTGGCCTCCCTTCAAATTTTTGGCCTCTCCGATGGCGCAGTGGTAGCATCGTCACCTTGTAATCAAGTGGTTCCGGGTTCGATTCCCGGTGGAGGCATATAGTGGTTCGGATCCCACTTTAAACTGTAGGTCCAGTCCTGATTAGCCTTCCTGTGCACAAAGTGTACTTAAACACCAACTTAATCAATCAAATTTCTAAACATGTCTTGTACTAAAACCGAGCAAGAGTGAAGCAGTTGGAGTTTTAAAGTCCGCTTTATGCACAGTAAGTCTGGACCTATAGTTTAAAGTGGGATCCAAACCACTGTGTGCCTCCATCGGGTATCGAACCCGGTACACCTTTCGCTAGTTTTATCCACTTTCATTGGCATATTATTGGAATTTCAATTAGTGGCTAAAACATGCATGCATGTTTCGTGTTTTCTTTATTTTCAACACCGCGCCCCTTAAATTTCATTCCACACTCTCTCAGCACTTCTACAGAGCATTCATTCCCCGACATTCGTTACGAGACTCGGCAGCTAGCGGCCCGGCGTCAGCGCTTGTCTTTCCCAGTGAACGGGTCCGCGACAGTCGCACGCTACAGTCTGTTTTTTTCGCTCTCCCTGCCTTCGCTCTCTTTCCCTTTCTGTTGACGTTGCAGACTGACGCCAGTATAATCCTCCCTCGGAAGTTGTGTTGTGTCGTGTCCGTGTGTTGAAGATTGTGGCTTAATATGGCACAACAAAAGTTTACATTGCAACAAAGAATTTACGTTGTCGAGTGTTACTTCGGAAAGAGGAATTGTGGATAAGTGCGACGACGTTTTGCAACGAAATTTCCTGGTGTTCCCGTTCCACATAGAACCACTATATTAAACCTCGTAAAAAAGTTTAGAGTAACAGGGTCAGTTCTGAAGAAAAATGGGGAAATCTAAAAAATAAAGTATACAAAGACAATCCGCACACCATCCGTGAGTTAAAAGAGAGTATTGTACGAGAAATCGGGAGAATTACAGTAGTAAACGAACTTGCACGTGTAAATGCCAATTTCTTTCGGAGATGCCAGGAAAGTGTTGTAGCAGAGGGACATCATTTTCAACACCTTCTGTAGTTAATGTTAGTACACAATATGAAAACTGTAATTTTAACAGCCGACTCGAGCGACTGTCGAGGACCCCGTTCACAGGGAAAGACAAGCGCTGCTACCGGGCCGCTTGCCGCCGAGTCTCGTAGCGAATGTCGGGGAATGGTCTGTATATAATTAATTGTGGCAACGCACCAAGATTTACGGTTGTGGTTTTCTCTCCGTTGGGAACAACTAGGACGTTTAAGTAAGCAAATAAGTAAAATAATAATAATAAACAGTTGTGTTTATATACGTATGTATACGTATATAATTTATATCCCCTCCTCCACATTCATCTGAAAGTGGCAATAGTTGTGATTCGTGGGACCGTCTGCTCAGTTGATATGTTTTGGCTTTTTGAGTGTGTGCAGTATTCCCCAAGGCCCTCTTCTCTTGTTGTTGCTGTGCAGAAACACAATAATCCTGAAATCGCTTGTATGGCTAGGAATTAAGTACAATGTAAGTGACAGCGTTCAAGAGATTAGAGGGAAGAAATGGTATGGCAATGAGTGAAGTTGCCAAACGAAGAATGTGTGTATGAGAAATTACTATTGTTTTTGCATGCATAGTTCGTCATTAACTTTTTTCCTTTTGTTGCAACATATGCTTTTTACTTCAAGACTTATAATAGGTCTGTGTGGGCCTCCCTGATGGTGCAGTGGCAGCGTGGTCACCTTGTAATCGCTGGTCCATGGTTCGATACCCTGTGGAAACACACAGTTGTTCGGATTCCACTTTAAAATGTAGTTCCAGTCCCTATTAGTCTTTCTGTGCATAAAGTCGACTTAAAAGAACAATTCAATTCAATTATAACGAACGCTTTCATTATACTTTAATAATCCTAATTATTATGCATTGAAATATATATTGATACAATCAACTCCATAAAATTCTGAAAATTGATATTGGAAATATTAATAGATTGAAGAAACAGGTATATATAACTTTACTCTTCTTGTTTAAAGTAATAGAATTTTGAAGGAAAATGTAACTCACTTCCCCTTTTGTTGTTTAGTGTCTAGTGGAGTGACCTACTAATTCTGACAGCAAATTCAATGAGTCATGATATTCATCTTGGTCAGGGTGTGGATGCCTTTAGATTGTGTTTCTTTTATCACATAATTAATAGTTCATCCTCATCGCCGCAATTAACCAGTATACATATAATTTTGACCATAAATAGCAAAATGCAAGTAAAAACTTCTTGATGTTTACGATTTTCTTCGCATCTAAATTGTGGACATAAGCCTAGTAGGCTCCTGTTGTCTGCAAGAAACAATCTGGAATTTTATTAAATTTCTTGCCGCGTCTCATCGGGCTTGAAATGTATTACTTCACAAGAAAATTTTGAATAACTGTACTATCTTGCATTACGAGCTATAAAAGTAAGTAAATTCATCAAAACTTTCACAAATCGTTGCTTGATTTGGTGTTTTAAGTCCACTTTATGCACAGTAAGGCTAATCGGGACTGGACCTACAGTTTAAAGTGGAATCCGAACCACTATGTGCCTCCACCGGGTATCGAACCCCGAACCCCTTGATTACAAGGCGACGACGCTACCAATGCACCATCGGGGAGGCCCTGAGGACGCGTTAAGAATGACCGATAGTTCACAAGTTTTCTTTTTGGCGTTAAAATATATTTTCAACCAAACATGTTGAACATAAAATAACATAAAATGTTAATCACTAGAAAAGTAGAAAGCGAATTACCAGATTAGAAGAAAAATCTTCATTAGCTGAATATTTCAACCTCCGATTATTATACCCTAGTACTTAAACCGGACAGAAACGTCGTCGCCTTGTAATCAAGGGGTTCCGGGTTCGATACCCGGTGGAGGCACACAGTGGTTCGGATCCCACTTTAAACTGTAGGTCCAGTCCCGATTAGCCTTACTGTGCATAAAGTGGACTTAAAACACCAAATCAATCAATTAAACCGGACACAAAAGAGAGAGATTTTGGTTACGCTACTCCTCTATTTTAGACGCTGTTTATTGTGTTGGTTGGTTTCTTGTGTTTATTAGCTGTTTACCAATAGGTTCGATAAACACTTTAATGGTGCTTGGTGTAAAGGTAAAATTAATGATTGGAAAGGTTTAAGTAAAAAAGGAAATCAAACACCAAACCGATATCACATGGTATATTTGGTGTTGCGATATTTTCGAAACTATTAGTTACAAGTACGAAATTTGGTGATTTGAATTAACTATGAATTATCAAGTTGATACAATATGATATCCTATTCTAGATCAGCCTGTTTGTTTGGGTGTTTTACTCTGCCCAACAATCGAACCCAATCTGAACGTAGCTGTCACGATCCACATTCGTTCATACGTAACTCAGTTCTGCGTAATTCGGTTTTATACGTCAATTACTGTAGGTCTTGGGAAAATATAATTTTAAAACGTGTTAATTAACCTTTACTTGTACGTAATGCATTTATAGGTAATTCTGTGTTATACCTATAACATAAAATACAGTTGATTTGTACGTAACCAAGCTACAACAATGTCACACAAAAACACAAATACGCAACAGGATAGGTGGATATGGCGGCGGTCGGTCTGGAATTGCGAGAAAGGGGAGTGCGGCGCGGCGGTGTCACAGAGAAGACAACGAACAGAGGCGGCACGCGGCATGAAATCAGAGGAGATTTGACGCAGTTGTTCAGAACAAGATACCAATTTTATTTTGTACGTACACCAGGTTGACCAGGTTTTCTGAACAGAAAATCAGTACATCCATGGATGCGTACGGGGGGGTTTGTAGCTATAACTAAAAGAGCACAGGGTCCAGTACACCCCTCCTTGGCAAAGAAAAAGTCATGCTGCTTATATGTTTCCTGAAATATTACATAATTCTCTTTAATCTATTTTCCTTTTGATTTTATTTGATTTTTGTTATTTAACAAAAGGTATGTAACTTCATGGTATTGTACCATCTTCGCGATTAACCAAATGTAACAGCCACGCTAAGTAGCATAAATCAAATCATTGATTGATTGTTTAATTTGGTTTGTTTTACTTCGCTTTTCCTACACTTTTGGCTAATCGTCAAGATGGTACGATAAAATTGATGAAGGAACAAACACAAATAACACCCATGGCAAAGTAAGGGTTCGAACCCGGGATCTCTGGCTTAATAGTCAAATCAACATGTTTTGGATTTTCGAAAGGTGGGATTAACACGCGCTTCTTTTCAGTAGTCCTTCCTCATTTTGCAATCCTTTCCTTTCTTTAACCTTCTAGTTTTAGGAATACTGGGCCCTAAAGGGGGGAGGGGGATTATGACCCACAACAACCTCCCTGGGCACGCCACTGATTGCTACCCCAAGTGTCGATATCACCGCAGGACACTGGTATACACACTGGCTCCAACGAAAAATATCTTGAAACTCCTGTACTCGATTGCCGATAGAGAAGGGGCTGTAATGTACAGAATGCTATTTTTGCTTTTGACTGATTGTTGTGAGAAGCGAAAAAAAGGTAAACAAACGAGAACAATTGACACTTGTTTACTGTGAGTCTTGTGCATGCACAACCATGGACGTCCGCAGGATTTTTTCCAGGGAGGGGCAAGGAAGGTATTTTTTTTCCAGGGGGTGGCAAACGAAGGCAAATTTTCCCCAAAAATAGTGTTGTTCCCTAAAAACAGTGCTTAAATTTGAATTTATGGTGTTCATGCAATAAACAACACATATTATTGTGGCTAAAATGAAATTATATGTATGAAATACATATTTTTTGGTTGACTTTCATTTTCCAGGGGGGGGCCACGGCCCCCCCTTGCCCCCCCTTCCGGACGCCCATGTGCACAACAATGACAGAGTACATTCTTTCCTCAATAATGTTCGCACGGCTATCAACTGCCGCGGGATAAAAAAAATCGGGGGTGGGGGTATTATTGTTCTGTATTAGTTGGTAAGAAAAAACCTCATCTTCTTTTAATTTCTTTGTCCTTAATTTAATTATACTACCATCGATAATATCAACTATCCGTTGCTTTAAAGGTACGAAGAATAAATTATAAAATAACCGATTATGTGCAAGACAATTACGAAATTATACAGAAATATGTCGTATGAGAAAATTGAAGAAATACGTTGTAAAGACGCGAAATTGGTAAAATATGTTAAAATATGCCTTGTCAAGTTTGTCTATTTCGGCTGATTTTCATCATATAAGCGTAGATAAGTATTCGATTCGATGCCAAATGAAAAATATGTTATAACAATAAAGTCCCGGGCCCTAGTTATGTGTTGTATAAATTTGTAAAACAAATCTCAAGAGTACAGCCCACCATAGGAGTGGGCAGGGGGGCAGTTGCCCCTTAATACTGCCGATTAGAAATTTAGTGTAGAGGAATCTTATCGACAATATTATACTACTAAAGAAAAATGAAATATCTTCATGTCAATGAGAGTTCCAAGCAATTACGTTATTTACTATGTAATTGGACTTTCCCACTTTATCCTCTAACAAATTTATTGTCATTAACATTCCAAAAAAATTCTTGTTTTTGGCACTCCCTCATACTTCGGTGGTTGAATGATTCTGATACTACGTCAAATGCGACATGTACATTTTTTCTAAAATTCTGCAGATCAGTGGCAACGATTAGTGGACAAGTGGGCAGTTGCCCCTCTACTTTTTGCACCCGGAACATTGCCTCTTGGAGCTAAACCTTGTCTACTAAGAGAAAGTAAACTTTCCTTGCACACCCAAGTTTTGGCATCCAATCACCGGTACCATTGACGTCCGGAAGGAGGAGCAAGGGAGGCCAACACCCCACTGTAAAATGAATGTCCACCTTAAATTATATGTATTTCACACATAATTTCATTCAGACACACTAATTTTTGTTAATTATTATAAGGGCATTGAAGAATCATTGCTAATGCGCATAATTAAATTTATAAATATATTATTATCTAAACCTAGAATTATCATGGTTGTTCAATGGTGCTGGTGTAAGAAAATTAATGGAAAATTGAAAACACAGTTTGCGGAGGAAAGTACTATAAGAATACTTCTGAGGACTGAGTGCAAAAATAATCACTCAGTTGTACGCTGTGTGACAGACTTTGTATGTGAGCGACTGTGATGTTTATTGTCAGGTTGGGAGAGGGGGTGTCTATCGATGAATTGATTTTTTTCCGTTACTTTGGACCATAATTTCAACTCTACAATTATATATCTCCTTGCAAAACCACCGTAGCATTGCTGGTCACATCTAATACTCCAACAGCTTTTCGCCTATCACCGTGGCAGAGTGGTTAGCATATCACGCTCTGACGCCAGGTTCGAATCCCGGTCTGAACATGGGTGTTCTTTGTAAGTGTTTTTAATCAATTTAATCATATCATCAATCATCCGCATCGTCACGATTACACGATTAGCCAAAAGTGGCAGAAAAGTGACGTAAAATAATCTAACTCAACTAATCCAACTGCATTTTCGGCCCTTCTCTTTGTTCCACATTTTAGGATCTCCCCCGCCCTAAAAAAAGCTGGGTATGGGCCTTTGATATGGAATGAGGTTTTAATTTCCCCGACTGGATTCTCATCAGGGCTTTTGCCCCCTCCCCCCTAATCCGAGTGTCTGCGCACTCCTGTGCAGCCCACATACGAAGTACCCATAACGAAAAACAAACACCGCTTCAAATGCCCTGGCTGTAGCTTGAACAGATAAAAGAAGGGAGGGAGACTTTCAGGCGGCACGGCTTTGATCAAAGGTGAGATGCCGCGATGGAAACAACCAGCCAAACTCTCCAATAACAGTAAAGGTGGGGGGTTATGTTACGATTGTTGTGTGGCATCTAATGTCTCCGAGAAATCTAGTTACAAAGGAAGCCTGGCGATTTACTTTGTCAGTAATCCATGAATCATTGTCACTGTAGTGCGGTGCAAATGTTTTCGTCTTTCTATTTCATGCAATATCTCAAAACCCACAGTATTTGAGTAGCGCAAAAGGTGTGACGAAGTTTAGCATTAATATGGCAGTTAATTAATTAAGGAGAGGACGTTTCACGAAAAAAAAACCTTGCGACGCCAAGGAGTTCACATTTAAGCTGATTTTATGCATCTGTTGGGAAGGCGGGGGGGGGGGGGGCTAGTGCTGCATTCATAACTCTTACGAGTTTAACTCCATGAGTACATATAATTTGTCCACTTAATTTTCCCTGGAAATTGTTTCTTTGTTTAAGTTTGGTTTTAAGTCCACTTTAAGTAAAAACTATTGAAATTAAGAAATTAATGTATTTTCACCACAAGTGATTCTGATATTCACAAATTACTTATGTGCATTATTGTATATTTCTTTTATTTTAAAAGTAACATGAAACACTGATTTTTGCCAATCACACAATTTAAATAAATCAAACTGATTTATACAACCTTGAAATTTTGTAAGCATATCATGCAATTTGTCATGTAAAGGCTTGTTCTAAATTGTAAATGACTATTGACGTTAATGGTTTTTTATATTTTTTTTCACGAGTAGCTTGTAGAGAGAAAAGGAAACATTGGGAGCTTCTCTGTACTTACATTTAAATTGCGCACATAGGATGGACATGAAAACTTGAAAGAGAGAATGTTTCCTTTACCAAGGAATCTTTCGATTTTTAAGCCAAGACCTCTCTCCGATGGCGCAGTGGTAACGTCGTCACCTTGTAATCAGGAGGTTCTGAGTTCGATACATGCTGTTTCGGATACCACTTTAAACTGTAAGACTAGACTCAAACTCATTTTAAGCTGATAACCGCGATGATGGGAACACGAGCACTCTGATTTCATTACATTATTAATCACGGAACTCCGTAAATTGTTACTTAGAAAGCAAACAAATGTTTTAAAAAGTGGAAAGTATAATTTCCCTTTGCATTATGAAAAATTTCCATTTATCCAAGGAAAAACTAAAACACGATCACAAAACTTTATGAAGAAAATACGGTTTTCCCAAGTAAGAAGTTTGAAATATGTAATTATGAAAAACTGATAATTCGTGCCTCCATTCAGCTTGATTTTAATATGCAACGACTGTATCTTCAAATATTTCTGCAGTTTCGATCCCTTTTCACCAACGGCGGCGCCAGAATTATTCATCTAGGGTTGCTGAGGGGTTGCAGAAAGAAAGTTAGGGGGTGCGATTCTGAAAATAAGGAAAACATGAAACACGCACGCAACCTGTCAAAACTGAGGGAGCCCGGTGCCAATACTGTGGGGGGAGGGGAGGGTTAAGGACAGTTTACTTTTCCTTGGTAGATAAAGGTTTAGCACAGTTCAGGGGCACAAATAGCAAAAAGCGGGGGGCAACTGAATCCCTAATCGCCGTTACTGATTAACATAAATTACCGAGTGAAATTAAAATATATGTGTGAAATATATAACTTAAGACTGACATTCATTTTCCAGGGATGCTACCCCCCCCCCCCACCCTGTGCCCTCCACCTGGACGTCCATGATGATATGTATTAAGTCTTCTACTCCAAGAAAGTGGTCATACCATGCAGTGTATACATTCAGATACACGTTGCAGTCTTATTGAACAAAGTAGTGAAATACAAAATAAATCCATCCTGCCCTTAAAAAGACAATTTTTGAACCTTCTCAATGTAACCAATGAAGGCACCGTCTGCCACAAGACAAAACGCGAAGGGCACAGGAACTGTTGTCATCTTTAAAATCCCTTCTGCCGCACTATCCCCAACAACGAACTGTAAAATTTCTTCATGAACATTGGGCCTCTTCCTAACAGTCTTTGAAAAAGCTTGAAATGGTACGTTTACTGGACATTTTACGTGGAACAAATACACAGAACGTATTAAGAAGAAAACTACCCTCCATGTTACAACTCGCATTAAATAATTTCCAGAGCACGACCTGATGAGGTGATACCTTAAAAGCACCTGAATTTTTTGCTCCAGTGTAAGGAAGAACAAGTAGGCGGAAAACAAACCGTTTATGAACAATGCAAAAAAGAAAAAAAATATAACTTACATTAAGCTATAGGCAATTATCAAAAACCACGAACAGACCACATGAAGAAACAAAAGAAGAAAAAATTGATAACAACAATGCTGACGAAAGAAGAAAAACGACCGCTGATCTTTACAGAGGCTGCCGCAAGTACAGAAAAGTATTGGTACCTCTTTCAGTGCTTGCCTGTTGCATGCAATAATAACCTATCATTCGGCGCTCAATATGACATGACATAATATTACATATTAATGTTAGTGTTTTCAGTTGAACGTAGGGTGTGCTGAAGGGGGTGCGGAAGAATATTAAGGGGCGCGCAAGCACTCACTCGCGCACCCCTGGCGCCGCCCCCTTTTCACCTAAAATCTTGTCTGAATTCTTCTGCCCTGAGGGAAGTTTACCTTCGCATAGCAACACTAAACTGCAACAATGATTTATACCACTTTGATGGGTGAAAGAAAACATTGTTGCCTGCTCATCTCTTTCCTGACGACAGGAACGTACGTTTAAACGTGAAAGTTTAAACCCCCTCGCCAGCACAGCACAGCACGCTACGTCGCCAGGGGTCTCGGCGCTCGAATCCCGCGGCCTCGTCATGGGTGTGTGAGGAGTGTCCCTTCATCAATTTCATTGTATCGCCACTCATCCTCATCTTCGCAAGTAGCCAAAAGTGGCACAAGAGCGAAGGGAAATAAACAAAATCACGAATCCTGAAAGTTCGAATTGCTTTGCAATTTTTGTGTGCATATGTGCATACTTCTTTCCAACGGTAAGGGACTAAGGGTATAAAATATATAGGATCACAGTTAGTCCAGTGGCTAGTGAGAAAACTCTAGGAAGGAATCTCTTCACTTACGCCAACAGCAGTTACAGCATGCCATCACAGGTCGGACAACCCTAAGCCTGCGTTCGATTGGTTTTATTTTTACAAAACAAGTGTTTTCAATATGCAATGAATATTTTACAAGTATGTAAAAAAACAATTTAATCAGCGATCAGCAAAAACAAGGTAATGCACGCAATTAACAATATTGGTCTTTTTAGGTTGCACCGTGTCCTCAACGATTGTAAAGGTCGAAACTTCTCGACACTCCCTTTTTCTTCAGTTATTTTCGTAGTTTTTTATCTCTTGGGGTGACGATGAGAATGCATTTACGAGTGTACAATGGGACAAACGCAACTATACACTCTCATGTCTCGCACAAAATAAAAAATAAAATTAAAAGGGACTCTTCTTTCGCGCCAATAAGTGCTCCTTGATAGCTTTGTAACGACTGGGGCAGCCAAGGAGACTAACTTTCCATTTTAGACCGTCAATTTAGGTTCTATTCTTGCAAACATTGTGTGAATCTGAAAATTTATACATCTGTTCTATTTGATGTCAAAACAACATATCAACAGTCCTGAAGCCCTTTCCGTATCCTGAAATTCCAGGCGGTGGTCAACTTGGGATGCTGAATGGTGGAGAAGTGCAAGTTATCACTGGAATGGATGTTACGTCCAAGCAGCTAAACCCACGGATTTGAAATAGGGCTCCACCGAAAGAGAAATAAGCGGGCTTTAACTATGACTACACATATTGTCTTCCAGGACCGCACAAAAGGAACAAAAACTACCAAAGTCGATTTTTTTCTATTTATCATTCTTGACGCTTTGATATCGCAGATGTCGAGAAGACACTCCTATAAAAGGTTTTCATCAAGCTTTAAACTTTCCGTTGACATCTTTGTAGACCATGTGCAGAATTGTTACGCCACGGGATGTATTAAGCTCGTGTATTATTCTGGAAAAAAATCAAGAGGCTTCGTCTCTGATATATGCAGCAATAACGCTAGTGAAATAAAAATTAAGTGCAGAGAAACAAGAGGGAATATTCTTTTCTGGGTATTACGTAGCATTAAAACACTCGCTTTCGGAGTTTTCCCTTGCCTCCTCCACACCCCTGGCCCTCTAGGGTTGCCTCGCTTGTTCTAAGCTGCTCAGTTGACACTTTGCACCTTGTACAGTCAGGGACACTTCTGGATTATAACAATACCATTGACTTTCAATTAAATCATTACAACCTACAAGTGTCCGTGACCGTACGTTTGCGGTTGGTTTCGTTTTCGATGTTGTTTTGTGAAAGGGCTATTTGGTTATCTATTTAGTATTAGTACAGTAGTTGCGATTAGGAGGGGGCGGGGGGGCAGTTGCCCCCCTCACTTCTCGCCACTCTTGCCCTCACACTACGCTAAATCTTATCTACAAAGGGAAATATACTGTTTTTGCCCCCCCCCCCCAAAGTTTTGGTATCTTGCCTCCTGGTTTTGGAACCCAATCGTCGCCACTGAGTATTGAGGATTGAGGAGCAGCATCTTACGTGTGGAACATTAGCCGGTGGAAGTAAAGCGTCCCGAAAGGACACTAGAAAGCAAAATAAAATAATCATTGCAAAGGTTAACAAGATTTTCAAGAATCTTGCAGACAACGAAAAATTTAGAAAGCTACATTTACTTCAATGCGGTCTCTACAAAGATTAGCGGCTGCTGTATCTTTTCCGTCAGCATTGTTGTTAAGAATTGTTTCTTCTTTTGTTTGTCGCTTTCGATAATTACCTGTAGCTTAGTGTGAGTATATTTTCTTTTTCAGTATTGTTGATAAAAAACAACACTTAGTTCTTTATGATTGTAACTTATAGCGTTGTAAACAATATAGTATACCATGGCGAGCCTTGAACAAGCTTTGTTCGTTTCGAATTTCATAGCCTGTGGTTTTTGGCTGTGGTAAAAAGAAAAAAACTTGCAAAAATGAAGTGCCTCCTCGATGGCACAGTCTAATAAGTGGTGTACTTTTGATATTGTCACTGAAGTTCAATGGTTAGAGCCCCGGCCTTCAGTTCTCTTTCATCAATGTCATCTAATCATCATTCATCCTCATCTTCCTGTTTGGTCTAAAGTGGCAGAAAAGCGATGCTAAATAACACATATATACAAAAATTAAGTTAGTTCCTACAGAAGTCTTCACTTTCATTGACATATTTTCATAGAAACATACTAAAAGTTGATTAGTATTTGATGTAGTGGCTAAAGGTTTCATGCATTCTATATTTTTAACATCGTACTCCATACATTTCATTCCGTACCCCTTCCGCACACCTAGATGATTAATCGTCCGCCGCCGTTGTTACACAGAGAGAGAGAGAGAGAGAGAGAGAGAGAGAGTGTGTGTGTGTGTGTGTTGATTCTTACTGTGGAAGAGACAAATATAATGTTTTGTAGAGTTACGGGAAATATTTGCATCTCCAGTAAGTAAATGAAGCCTGGCAAAAGCCACAGGTAGCGAGCGCGCAAGATCAATGCGCAGCAAAATTCGTTCAAATGAACCATAAAGTATAGCTGACATCTTACGCTAAAAACGTTGTAGCCTATTTGTTTTCAAAATTAATTTGAATATTTTATTACAAACTTTTGTCACTGAAAGTGTATAGGTGATCAATTAGAATGCAAGTTATAGTTCTTGTCTAATGTTACGGCGGGCGCTCTACATTCTGCCAAGAGAAGTGGGGATCGGGGAAGCGACCAACCCAGAGCGATAAGAAACGCAGCAGCAGTGTTGTTAACTCTAGCGAGAAGTCGCTAAACCTGGCGGATTTGTAATGCTAGTTGGCGACAAAAGACGTGAAAAAGTGACGAGCGACTTTTCTGGATACTTCGTGTGCTCTTTAGCAACTAATCTGGAGAATTCACAAAATATATGCGTAGGTACGTCTAAATACCGTTTCATAGTTATTAAATAAGCAGGGACGGCGTCAGAAATTTTCGACTGGTTGGGCAGAAGCGTCATATTGATAGATTAGTGTGGGCAGTATAAATGTAAGACCATATATAGTAGTATATGTGTGTATGTAAGTCGTATGTATCATCCTTTCTCTTACACTCCCGATTCTCCTCTTACATCTTTTCCTTTTCCTTATCCTGTTTCCTCTTTATTCTTTTCTAATCTATCCTCCCATCTTGTTCCATTTCCTTTCGCTTTGTCTCTGATGTACACAATTATTTCAAGGAAGTATTTAGCATGTGCAGCGATACATTCTAACCACATTATTTCAAGCATGTTAATACAGTGAAATAAATGTGAATTAGGTTTAAGCTTGTGTTGCAAATGCAAGGCACGTACTTGATTTTATGTATTTGGCGACAGTGATAGATTGATTTGATTGGTTGATTGATTTGCTTTATTTTACTTCGCTTTTTGTGCCACTTTTGGCTAATTTGCGAAGATGGGGATGAGTAATGGCATGATGAAATTGATGAATGAACACTCACTCACAAACATCCATGCCCAGGCCGGGATTCGAACCCAGGACAACGGGCGTCGTAGCGCGATGTGCTAACCACTCCGCCACGGCAGCCGGAGCGACAGTGATAGAAAGTGCGATGGTAGACAATCGTGAAATTTCTCGTAATTGAAGACATGTTCCTGAGCATAGTAGGCCATAGTACGGGTGCAAAAAGTGGCAAAATGTGGCGGGGGAACTGCATCCCCCACTTCCCGCTCCTCCTAATCGCCGCCACTGAATGTTTGGATTAAAATGAACGTCTTATTAGGAATGATTTAAAACACACACGGAAATCCAATTCTTTGTTCATTGTCAATGAAGTGTTCATAGGCTAATGAAAGGCTATTTTGACAAAATATCACTCATATGTAATAAACAAGTGAGATTGAAAAATCTGTTCAGAATTGAAGAGATTATTAGCTAAGTTGCTATTCGTTTTCTGAACTCTCATGTATCTAATGCGGGAGAAGCAACACAACACACGTATGGTTACATGAACTTTTTTGAGGTATCAAAATGATTTAGGACACAAGGAATTCATCGAAGTTGATAATTCATCTATTTTTTATAGATGACTTGGGTTGTATGGCGTGACCATTTCGAATACACTAGAATGTAAACCTCTGCAGCATACCCTGGGCAACGAGTCCCTGGCGCCTGGAACCACTGTCAAAGTAATAATTTATGAGGGCTTATATTTTGAGTGTCAGAATGTATTTGTTTTCGCCCCTTCGTTACTTTCATCTAATCACAATTGAAACGACTTAAAATAAAACAAATCAACCACGACTTACTCTTCCAAAAATGGAGTCTCATTAGCTCGTACCTCTTAGAAAGTTGAGGTGGTAGTTTCAATTGCACAGCGTTTCATTAGTGGATCAAGGCAGCTAATTCCGTGAACAATGACGTTATTCTCCGAAAGTCTCAATTTGTCTCAGGCAATCACCTTCTCAAAATGGACGCATCTTCTGTGGTGGACACGTTTGGTGCGAGTTCTGTCTATATATATTTTTTTTTCCCATGGCATAACGCTGTCGCATTATAATGAAGACGTCATGTGTTGAACTCCCCTTCTTCTGGTGGAAGCACAATGCACACTGGTTCGGACTACACGTTAAACTGTAGGTTTAGTCCCGATTAGCCCATCTGAGCATAGAAGTGGGCGTATAAACAAACTAACAAAATCGTCTTCTGGATACTTCGTGACATAACTTTTTTCTTTACTTCAGCTACATCTGCAGATTCTGTCGACATTTTCGGCTGATTCGTGTGGCAAACTTTGTGTGCCGAAAGAGGATAAATATGATAAGCCAGTCATTAGCAATTGGATAATTCTGTAGCTTTTTCCATACATAAGTGGTTTATTAAAATGTATTCATTTCGGTATTGTAGTGATTATTGTGATTCGTTCTTATTAGTAGAACGAATATAAAGTTGATATTTCGCATACCATATTGATATTTAAAGATAACAGGTATATAGAAATTGTAATGAAATAAAAAAGAAGTACACTTCTGGAATTTCAATGCAGAGCTAATTAAAACTATACTATATTCTTTAGCATACTTAAACCCGAAGGTTTATGGCTGCAGAAACACAAGCCTTCCATCTGTTTCTATCCGGGGCAAGATCAATCCAATCTTTCCTATCCTTACCAATTTGTTTTATGTCCATCTCAACGTTATCCCTCAATCTTCGTCTTGGCCTTCCTACTGGTCTCTTACCATCAGGTTTCCCAACAAGAATCCTGTAAACATTTCTTTCCTCTGCCATTCGTGTCACATGGCCTGTCCATCTAAGTCTTCTTGATTAAATTATTCTAATAATAATAATAATATTTCAAAAAGTCGAAATAATTTATTGTGTTGCTGGAGAAGTAACGCTTAGATGATATTTTTATTTGTTTATTTGGATTATTTTAACCATCTCCAGATTGGGATTTATATACGTATGTGGAGGCCCGGAGCTTACAGCACCAAGGCCTCACTCCAATCCCCTCTACACAGTTTCAGTTATAACTTCTTGCCAAGTTACATGGTGTGGTTTGTTATTATATTTTTTACCACATCCGAAGTACCTAATTTTTTTCATTATGTGGTACTTTTCAAAGCAGTCTTACCCAGTGAAGGCCCGGAGCTGCAGTCCTCAAGTTTACCCTAAATTCTGATCTAATCTTGATCATACCCTGCAAACTTTTGAGCCTCCAAAGCCTACTAGCTGTTTTTAATCATGGAAGTATTCATTTGATTACAGTTTTTGTTTCAATAGCTCTAGTAATTACTTTCACCCAGTGAAGGCCCGGAGCTGCAGTCCTCAAGTTTACCCTAAATTCTGATCTAATCTTGATCATACCCTGCAAACTTTTGAGCCTCCAAAGCCTACTAGCTGTTTTTAATCATGGAAGTATTCATTTGATTACAGTTTTTGTTTCAATAGCTCTAGTAATTACTTTCACTTTCTAATGAGAATATTGGCTTTATATAAGACGACTCGCGTACTTTCGACGTGGCCTTTGGCCACGTCTTGTACGCTCGCATGCGTGACCTTCGGCCACTTTGTGGGCGTAATCATATTATAGATGGGATAAAATGTCTGCATGTTGTATTGGATGAAGGGGAACAAGTGTATAAGTTCACTAATTTTAAAAGTTTAGAAAGTAACTTTGTGTGTGTATGGGCTCTAATAAGGCACAAATATTCAAAGCATTATTGTCTATTTTCTTAATAATAAACTGAGTAATTAATAACCGTTTCAAGATTATTAGCTGGATGTCTTGCATAAACGAATTCAATAGCGACACTAAATTGGAAATGCAATATTTACGTCTTTTGTCATTTTTACATTTTTAAACATAATTGGATAATAATTGTTTTCCGTCATTCTCCTCAAATTCCTACCTTGCCTCCGTAATAAATTCTGACGCTTGTATTTTGAAATTCGAAAAGTCTAGCATAATTCCCTTACAGTAGTTCTCGGGGTGAAAATATACTTTCTTTAAGTTCCCTAGCAACGTCCGTTTCCATGGACAACAACAAGCACGGCAAAAACTCTAAATAATTGTTTGTTATTATACCTCTAAACATTTAGTTAAAAGAACCACGATGTAGATAACATTTTTCGCATTGAGTTTACCAATATATACGTAAGTAATTGATTCTGGGCTGAAACTCCTTATGTAGATGTCACCCTTGTTTAAGGCACCTTTTTGAACCAGGTGTTGATTCATCTGTGTGCTATTGATCTGTGACAAATATAATGTAGCTAGACAATTAAGAATTGAAGGAAACAATGTGTGCAAAAGAAATGCCCGTGGCAACGGTTGCTAAGGGCGTGAGAAAAGGGCATTTTCACCCTTAAGGAAGGGCCGATTGAGCGATTTTTGAATTTTCTCGCTCTTTTGGGACGATTTCATGGGGGGTCGTAATCGGACATTTTTCGCCTCCGGGGCTTCCTTCACGGAGAACATTTATGTCAGTGAGTGAGTGAGTGGTGGGATTGGGGCTATATATATATTGGATATGTGAACATTTCTAGCAAAGATAATATTCACAAGTAAAATGTACATGTTATGAACACCAGAATACACTTATTTATTGAATCATTCATATATATCCAAGTATATACTTATTGAATTTGATTGGGTGGGCAATCGGGTGGGCACAGGAATTTTTGGGTGGGCGCTTGCCCACCCGTGCCCACCCCTGTCGCCGTAAACATCCTCGCAATTCGCTTCTGACGCGCAAAGAGAAACCGAAGCAAAGCGTATCCCCTTTTCCAGTAAGGTTTGTGATGTTTGTAAACATCACTGCTCACAGCTCATTGTTATCCGATACTCCTCCTGGCTCCGTTGCGGCTGAGTTATTATAAAACAGAACGTTTGACTTCGCGGTCGCGTCGTGTGTGGCTTCAGATTGGAGTTTTTTGTGTAGTGTGTGGTGACAAAGGAAGTGCTAGTGTAAATTATAAAGTTCGTGTGTGGATTTGTGCGCAGGCCAGGACAGGGTAGTGTCCAGTATGGGAAAACCGCAATACAAGCAACATTACCGGAAGGAGTGGGGAAAACTCTGCATATGGTTGGCCCCTGTCGATAGTGACATGGCGAAAGCGTACTGTAAGTACTGCAAAGTAGAACTATCTGTATGCCAAAGCTACTGATCTGAAAAAAAACTTTCGGAAACACAGAAACATAAAGTCAGATCTGGTTACTTCTGTTCTGCAAGACAGCAAAAAAACAGTTCAAACCGGAAAATTTAAATACTTCTAGTGCTGAAGCTGGTTTAGCTTTATTCGTTGCCGAACACTGTTCTTTGCTAACCGTGAATCACTTATCCGAATTATGTATGAAAAGGTTTGGTGACAGCTGCAGTGCAGCATGCATTCGTCTGCATAAAACCAAGTGCACAGAAATAATAAACAACGTTCTTGCAATGCATTTTCTCGTTGATTTAGTATCTGACATCGGTAATCAGTGTGAAGTGCAGTGTTCAGAGGAAGAGGAAAGTAACGAGGAAATATTGTTTTTATAGGCAAGTACTAGATTTTTTTCACCTTTTTGCTATTTTTTAAAAGTACATTTGATTTAGCGACTTTTTCCAGAGCATTTACATTTCATTTAGCGACTTTCTAGCGGATTTTCTAAGGACTTTTAGCGACTTTTACGTTCAAGTTGTTGGCAACACTGCGCAACAGCCTTGTGTTAAGCTGCTGTAGTATGAGGTGCGTGAAGCACCTCCTCCCGCGACGTCGTAAGTCTAGGCGCATACGCTGTGGCCGGGTTGGTCTGCTGAATTTTCCTCGCTTCCCACCTTTCTTGCCAGCATATAGATCGTCCGCCGTAAGAGTAGACAACAGCTATAATTTACGTTCTATTTGATCGCGTATAAATCTTTCAGTTGAAATTGTTGCTTATTTGAAAAAAACTGTAGGTAGATGGTGTGACCTTGACTGGACTATTTTCGTGGCGTCAGCTTTAGGATAATGTTTTACTTTTATTAATTTCATCATATCATCACTCATCCCTATCTTCTCAAATGAGCCAAAAGTGGCACAAAAAACGAAGTAAAATAAAGCAAATCAATCAATCAATGTGTCGAGACCACCTCTCCATCGTTCGACAAGAGTTTGTGTAATACCCAGAAACAGGGCGATACTGTCTCGAACCCTTGAAAATATTGCTCACATGCACAGGTTCGGATTCAAAAACTATCTTGAATCAAATCGCTCTAAGTGGCAGCTTACAAATGGTTAGTGGTTATGCAGAAAAAGAGAAATTCGAAATTAGGTTTCTGTCCGAAATCAGGATTCTCCTTGGCCGAGACCGAGTGAAACACCCTGTATTTCATATATACTTTTAATTCATTCTCTCATCTGATCATCTTCAAGGTCAACGTGACGGTACACATATTTTATGTTAAATAAATAAATATAAGTAAATATCAACATGACTTAACGGTGTTCCAATGGAAGTGAAGAAAATTCAACCATGGCTTAAATGGCCAGAATTAAGATATAGTTTAAAACAGTTTTATCTAGACATCCCAACTGACAATACTAACAGCAATCAGCCTCCAACGCATCACAATATCCATCGAAATAATAGTATCTGATGCCATGCAATGGTGGTGGTAGATGCACATTGCAAGGTGGTTCGATTTCCACTTTAAACTGTAGGTTCAGTCCCGATTAGCCTTTCTGTGCATAAAGCGGTGTTAAGAACTAACCCAAACAAGTAACAAGTCCATGTGATGAAAATTCAAATATATTCTTTTAATAAAAATTATTTTTCATTCTACCACAATTTAGTCTATCTCCCTAAGATACAACTCCCCATTTATTTCCTTTTATTTCTCACACACCTCATTAAATCACAAAATCAATAAGTGTCTTTGTTATTTTTCTAGAGTAATACAGAATATAATTGTAAAGATTAATGAGAATACCAGGTAGGAATGTGTTCTGTACATTTCGCAGGGGTGGGGGACAGTTGCCCCCCTCTAGCTACGGGCCTGCATTTATTTCCTTTCACCTTACGTCGACTAATTGCGCGAGTTAGAAAATGGCCACCGTACGTTCCTTGCCTGTCGTACCGCTTGCACCGTTACTAAGCCATCCGAAACCAGCTTGTTCCACCCCTTTTGGCGCGGAGATGCTCTCGCACATTGTTGCAACATTTATTCCCATATGTTTTGCTATGGAGGGCGGTGCTTGGGTTGCCGCGTGATGGACGGCAGATTACTGACAGCTAGCGCAGCCAATGCGGGCCGAGTTATGACCGTCAAACACCAGCGCGCGCTTCGAATCAACCGCCAATCATCATGTAGTTCCTCTTTATTCACGTTTTACGAACACTATTGTGTTTAGTTGGTTCCTCGCTTCGGGGTTTGGTGCTTGTAGATTCCTCTTACATAACGTTTCGTCAACACAGTGTGTGACCTAAGAAAGAACAAATGAATAACGATTCCTCGCAATACTCTTAAGTTTGCACGTTCCTCTCTTGGGGGTGCTGTGCTTGTCCGCACATTCTTTGTCAATATCTCAACTTCCGTGGAGTGTATAGCAGCCACACCCATATTCCCAGTATCCTCGGGAGTAGCTCTATTACGTGTAAAAATCTCAGTCCAATCAGAGCACTTTTAAAACTTCCTCGCTTTGGCGTGAAAAGTCGAGCTTCCTCTTAATGGAGGGTGGGAAAACAGGGGTGTGTGTGTGTGTGTGTGTGTGTTCAACATAGTGTACATTAAACTTGAGAGAGACCTTGGCGCAGTGGTAAGGTCTTCGTCTTGTAATCAAGACGTAAAGGGTTCGATACCTGGTGGAGGAACATAGTGGGTCTGATTCCACTTTAAACTGATGAAACTGCAGATCCAGTCCCTATTAGCCTATGTGTGCTTCAAATGGACTTAAAACAAAAACTCATTAAACTTGAGAATTCTCATCTTCAAATTGGTAACATAATATTTTCCATGACTACGTGGAGTTGAAATTTTTACCCTTGTACTTTTATGAATATTTTGTATCCCATTCTGTGTTATATAATACCGATTATGAATTGCAACATTAGTAGAAACTGAAGCTCCAAAGATTCTTTAGCTATTAACGTCAATATATTTACATATTCCTATGGTTAGAGCAGTGTTCAGTAGCAATCGAAAGAAAGTGTGATTATATTCTTGTGAAATGGAAAGTATGAACACTGTGCAAAATACAATTTTTTCTTGCCTGCAACTACTACAGATAATAGTTCAAAAATGGCTCCATTTCTGATACGTAAGGCTTCCATGTGTTAGTGAGTTCAGCGTTTTAGGTACATGATGAAAGCAATTTGATGAGCAGTATGATTTGGCAATCTTTAATCCGTAGATTAAAATTAAGTGCTGATAAGGAAATGCTTATTTCATCTGCAATAATACCTTTCTTATTCTAAAACCCGGGTATTATTGTGATAAATCAACTAGTGTCAAAGACGTTTCATGACTTTTGTGGGAAAGGTTGATATACAAACAATATTCACTATACAGGGATATTAAAAAACAAATTCATACTTTGAATACTGGCCCACCCTAGCGCAGTGGTAGCGTCGTCGCTTTGTAAATCAAGGCGTCCCGGGTTCGATACTCGGTAGAAGCACATAGTGGTTTGGATCCCACTTTAAATCGAGTCCCGATTAGCCATACTGTGCATAAAGTGGACGTAAACAGCAACTCAATCTATACTTTGAATACTTTGGTAAGTTTATGTTGTTATTGAAATGTGCTATGTTATGCAGGTATGAAAAGAGTAACTCTGAAATTTTTCTTTCATTGACAGCCTGCAATCGTAGTACCTATACTAGTGACACCACGTGGCCACTTTTCCCACAATGGCTGCTACCCCGACGGAGAAGGTATTTTGTATTATGGAGTTTTGAAAGTTGGAATCCGCTGCCGCAGTTCAGGACCGAATTTTAAAAGGCTGCACCTAAAAGGTAAGAAATTTACGATTGGGTAAGGATATTTGTTTGTAAAGACAAATGCAGTGGGAGGTCATGTAAAGAAAATTGTAAGTTTAATTGCAACCCTACTTTAATAATAATAATAATAAAATAAATAAATAAAATACAAAATCAAGCCCCTTTTATGCAGTGCAGAATTTTACTTTAACATCCACTGTATGCGATATATTATTATTGATTGATTGATTTGGTGTTTTAAGTCCACTTTATGCACTGTAAAGCTAATCTGGACTGGACCTACAGCTTTAAGTGGGATCCCGACGTTTTATTATTATTATACTTTTATTACTATTGGCTTATTACCAAGAAATAGGCGTTTGAAAACGTAGCATAGTATTCTCAACACACAGCCATAAATTATAAGGTTTAGGGATGCTAGAGAGTTAGTTATAACGCGTTCATCCCACTGGTACTTAACTATTAAAGTTGAGCATGCTTGACTCAATACTGTCACTAATGAATTATTGCAGTTTTAAATTAGTTCGATTTATCATTGATTGATTGAGTTCGTGTTTTAAGTCCACTTTATGCAAATTAACGATAATCGGGACTAGACCTACAGTTTAAAGTGGAATACCGAACTAACTATGTGCACCCAGAGGGTATCGAACCCGGGACCCCTTGATTACAAGGCGGCGACGCTACCACTGCGCCATCGGGGAGGCCCAGTTCAGTTTATCGTTCGGAAGTAGACCATCATAGGAGCGTTTTTTGGGGTTCACTGTTTGAGGCTGGCGACAAAAAAGCATTACTAGTTCATTACCAGTGGCGTGAACGCGTCATATAGTTAACATAACATAAATGACAACATAAATCTTCCATCTGCCCCCCCCCCGGGCAAAATCAATCCTCTCTGGATCATTCGTACCAGTATCCTTCAGATCCATCGTAATATTATTACATATTTTACTTGATCTTGTACAAGTCTCTCGCCTCTAGGTTTCCCATCAAATCCTGCAACCTTTCCTGTCCTCCCCAAGGTGTGCTCACCGAAGCGTTCTCGATTTAATAAGTCCAAAAATATGGGGTGATAAAGCATCGTCGTTAAATTTAAATTAATCTAATACAGAGTTACTTAAACGGATTTTACTTTCTGTTTATCATATCAACAGGCAATTCAAACTCAATGTATCATCTTGTGCTTTCATAATTATGGACATTAAGACGATGTTCCCAGAAGATAACGAGGTTAAAGATAATGCCCTACGCTCCCTTTCCTTAGGCAGCGATTCTCAAAAGGGCTAAGGGGATCCTTTGAACTCCGCGATGCTTCCACAAGACATCCCTCATGACCCCTTCATGGTCGACAACGAAATTACTCGGAAAACCCATGTATTTTTTCAGCTTCCTTAGGGCAATGATTCCTTCATGATCTATTGTATATTGGAACCCAAGTTCTTCATTATCCATTTATTTTAATATATGTGGCTAACAATAACAATCCTCTCACCTATAGTCTGTCCTGTTTATCTCTGGAGCAAGAGCGAACCAGCACACGCTGCTGAGAAGGCTGGTAACTGCAGTCGCTTTCCCCTCCAAGCAATTCCATTTCCTCTCACGTGTTCATTGGTGGATCCGCCTCACGTGACTAGTGCTCAGAGACTTGTTTTCGTTCGCCTGATTCAGAGATAGATGGGACAGAGTATAGTGTCTGTGATGAATCCACAAGTACATTTATATTTATTTTGTTCAAAATGTAGGAAATGGTCTGCAACGAAACTATTGTCCTTTTTCTGGTGGTAGTGGCTTCATGTTGCCGTCGTTCGAGGCAGTGAAATTCAGGAAAAATTTGATGTGAAAATATACAAATAGGAATTTCCTGAAAAACATAAAAACTACAAGGAATTTTGAAGATATTCGACTCATATTATATTAGATTCAATGTCTTTTTAAATTCCCCCAAAAATTCATGAGTCATCGAGTAATTTCTTTGTCGATCATGACGGTGTTTTTTTAAAGATAAGTTAAGAGCCCTATCAGATGTGCAACGGTGAAAGGTTTCAACAATCTTTATTTCTTTTATTAGATTATTTTACGGCTCTCTTTTAATTTAATCCATCAGTCCCAGTAATTTTAAAATTCAATATTTTCTATGAGATAAATTGAAATAATAATAACGGAAATCTAAAATTGGTAAACGTTGTAAGTGCCACAATAATTCAAAAACCGTTTACCACGTTAAACTGTGAAATGTGCCATGCTTTATAATGTGGTAAACGTGAAATGTGGCTGGTAGCCCTCTAAGTAGTTCAAAGGGCGTGTAAAGAGGTCACTAGTGTGAACGTTCTTACGGTCTGATGTGAGGAACGATGCAATTTCCCAACACTTTCGCTTTTGGCACTTACAACGTTTACCACTTTTTGTCCTTAATTATTATTATTATAATTGGTTAGCTTTTGTGATGGTAATTTCAATTTATCTAAAAAATTTTGATTTGATTTAGTTTATTTTACTTCGCGTTTTGTGCCTCTTGGCTAATTTGCGAAGATGGTGATGAGTGATGAAATGATGAAATGAATGAATGGACATTCACAAACAACCAAGCCCGACCGGGATTCGAACCCGGAACCCTTGGCGTCGCAGCGCGATGTGCTAACCACTTTTTTTTTTTTTTTAAGGAAATACCCCCTATACAGAGGTATCCCCCACCATTCACTCCTTTTCTCACTTTTACACTTTTCAATTGTTACATTTTTCATTGTTTCTTATCAACTGGACGAACACAAATACCCATGCCTTACTCGGGACTCGAACCCAGAACCCCTGGCGTTGTAGCTGCTAACCACTCCGCCACGGAGGTCGACATCCACTCGGCCACAGGGTCGGGCAATTTATCTAAAATGAAGGGGAAGATACTTGCATAAATTTGGGTGCCTCGACTACTGGATCTTAAGCAATAATGATTCGTTAAATGTATGGGTTTGATGTTCTTGTGTGTTGTGATTGACAGAAATGAATATAATCTTTATGAGTAACATATGTGTTGTGTTTTATCACATATTTCTCCATGTGTTACTGATTTTAAGAGGACACAGTTGTGGTGCATGTGTATGAGGCCACCAGCAGTAGCACGGGAGGTTTCATTCAGTGGCGAAGTGTGACATTTTTACGTAGTCATCGCAAGACTTGCCAAACGTCAGAGTCAATCCTTCAACTTAAGGGGGAGGGGGAAGATTTTCCTCAACGGTAAACGTCAAGGCTATGCGTTATGTTGTGATTCGCATTCTACTATCACGGTGAAGTAAGAGTTTGTTTAACATATATTATCCTCCGAAAAGAAAGTTCTGATAAATTGGGAGACCAAATCCTATCAAAAATACAAAAATTCAGGTTCCTAACATCTTTACTATAATATTACGAAAGTGATTTAAAATCCGAATTACATGGAATTACACCAAAGAATTACAACATTGACAATGATGATAGCAGTGTTCCTACATGATGTGTGAAGTAGGGATGGCCAAATCCGTTTCTTTCTACGGAGTATGTGATCGTAAAATAAGCAGTTATTAAATTCTACCCGAAAAATCGAAAAATTGTTAAACCTCTCCGAAATTCGGATTGCCTCCAAAATCCGTACATTAAAATTTCCGATTCGAGATTTTTAAATTTTCCGTGAATCCTGATATTTTTGGCCATCCCTAGTGTGAAGGTAAGATGTGCTAGAAAAAAGGTTCTGTCAGAGTATATATGTCTGTCACTTCGAGAACAAAAAAATTGATCAGTCTTGTGATTTGCAAGCATAGTAAACACAAAACAACAGAAAGTACTTCGTGTTTTGTAAAGCAAGAACGTTTCTCCGAAATCGATAGGTGAACCTTAAGATCAAATAAATTTAAAGGAGAAATACTAAGAATGAAATACAATGAATCTGGAGGTGCTTGCTCTTTCTTCAGTTCTTTCCAGCAAGAACCGTGAGTAAATTTATGCTCTTGCTTGCTTATTTTTTCTATGCACCATTATTTTAATGTATTCTGTGTAAGTTGTGTTGCGATGTTCTTTAGTGTGTGTTTTTCTCTTAAAAATAAGAGTTGTGCATGCTTTACAGTGCTGGAGATAGCAGACACTGAGAAGTTTCATCTTAATGACGTCACAGAAACCCTTCCGTGGTTGTAAACATCGGTCTGAAAAAAAGGCCAGACTTTCAAGAGCGGGCGAAGCCAGCGGTCGAAGGACCTTGGATTCGTACATTGTCTGCGATGACCTGGGCCACCTGACACCATTGTACTCAACAGGAAACGTAGCGGAGCGGTTGGGCACGTGGGGTAGAACTGGGCTCTCATTTCGATGGGTCAATTTAGCGCATCTCTTGCGTATTTCTGGCTGTTTCATGGCGTCACCTGACAAATTTCGCACAAATACGGGAATATTCTGACTTATTTTTACATCTTCTCTAAAATATTTAAAAAGCAATATTCTTATCATTTTGCTGTGTCATCGCCGCATCTCCCGATGTGCGGACGCCTCGCCTCTGATTTCGTTGGTTCCTTGCAATATTTTAATTTTATTGTACTTCATTCATTATAGTAAGAAATCATAGTATAGCTTAGAATTTCTCAGCAGCATCAAAAATGCGACACTTACTTGTAAAATTTCATGTATGGTTTATGTAACTACATAAGTCGGCTAATTTTGATTTGCTTAGAGTATCGTGCACAGCAGACGATAAACAGGTGACGTTAGAATGGTAACGGCTGACATATCTCCTAGTTTCTAAAGCCAACTCTTCATGCTCGTACTATTTCTAATAGTGTAAAGGAGCACATTCCACTAAAAGTGGTCCTACTCCACGTCCATAACAAAATCAATTAACACAGACATTATTATTGTTCTTAATTTCATTAAGGTTTATGTACATTTGATTTGATTTGATTTAGTTTATTTTACTTCGCGTTTTGTGCCTCTTGGCTAATTTGCGAAGATGGGGATGAGTGATGAAATGATGAAATTGATGAATGGACATTCACAAACAACCAAGCCCGACCGGGATTCGAACCCGGGACCCTTGGCGTCGCAGCGCGATGTGCTAACCACTCGGCCACAGGGTCGGGCGGTTTATGTACATGTTTGTGAATGCATATAATTTACACATTTCACCAATAAAAGTTACTAGCATCTGCAGAACCTAGTATATGCTTCACAGGCAAATGAAGTCAATTTTCTACATTTTTAAAGCGTCACCTACGTAACACACTTTTTAAATGCATTTAGGCTATGCCATCATACTCAAGGTTTCTTTCATTTGTTAGCAGACCCCAGAGGGAACTTCATAGTTCCATTAAATGAGTTCATTATAAATATTTTAATCCAGTCTCATGTCTAGAACCTTAAATTTTGTGTGTAAAATGTCACACACATAACGCTGGAATGCCCCTATAACATCCTCCATCGAATGAAGGATGTTATGTATTCAAAGCAATAAGGAGTAAGTTAGTGTGCCACCTTAAAGGTTTTAGGATAGCCTATAACGCCCACAGTACAGACACATCTGAACTCTCGAGGTTTATTTCTCCAAGGAACGTACTAAGCAGCACCCATCATATTTTATATGTAAGATGTCAATATTGTTATAATTACTACATTTAAAAGATATACATAACTGATTCACTTAATTCTTTACGAGAGAAGTCTCTCCAAGCTGAACGTAACCCACCTTCCTCTCTAAACATCACACCCCATCTACATTTTGCAGCCTTGTTCCAAGGACATTGCATTGTTCCCTTTTCAGAAGAGGATCTTGAAAAATATAAACGGAAGTCTGCAGCTCTTGTGAAAATATACTCCTTCCTCCTCCGCCATCTTAAGACACTCGCTTGTTCCGTTCACATTGTTATGAAATTGGCCTAAGGTCGGTTGGAGCACGCTGTTTAGACAGAGCGCTTCCCTCGTCTGACGCCCACACAGATTCTTGCACCGAACAGAAACATGAGATCGAAAAGTTAGATTGTAAAGTCGAAACCATTCACCTTGTCTTCCTTTTTCAACCAGAACGTGTACGTATATATTTTTGTTTCTCTGACTTATCTTACGTTTCGCACTCCCCCATGCCACTTCAACTACTGTAGAGTTTCGCAGAAGGGAAGGGATGGAATAGGATAGGGAATTAGAGACAATATAAGAACAGATAAGAACGATCCTCCGTGAGAGAATTCTTCAGATATCTTTGTCTCGACAAGACTGTGAATCTGGTTGGAATTTGCGTTTTCTGAGATTTTATTACGAAACACTTAAAATATATATTTTTTTTCAAATAAAAATATATTGAAGTTCACCTACTGGCGTTCGTGATTTTCCAGTTCCGTTTCCTTTGCATATAGAAACAATATATTACAATGCTTCGAGAAAATGTTTGCATGATGTGATGATATAATTATATTCTATTCGTTTTTTTCTATATTTAGACATTATTTTTAAATTGGCAAACAACACATAATTGTAATAATAATTGGCGATTAACTTTTAGTTGTTGTGTGTGTGTATGCATTGCATGTATGTATGTATATATCGTCCCTACCGAGACAAAGGGGCGTATCAAAAAAAAAAAAAAGGTAAATTGAGATAAGTCCACCGGGACTTTCCTCTTGGTGACATCTACAAACTGCCGCAGTGGCGTATCGCAAAACGCAACGGATGCGACGATACGGTCTCCATGAGTGACGACACATCTCATAAAGTAAGCATTTGTCGCAAGATAGAAGGGCGTAACTCGAGTTACTCGAACTACAACTTTACTATTTACGACCTCAAAACTAAGATGTGTCACTGATTTACGTGGCATGAAGGACAGGGAAATAGAGGATCATGTGAAATCACCACTTGCTTGAGAATGTACCTCGAAATTCTCAATGCCGCACATAATATCAAAGAAGTAACTTTATTTGCGGATGGATGCCCTGGACAGAATAAGAATTCCATTGTAGTAACCATTCTGTAGATTCTGCACATAGTGCCATTAGCACAGCCATAGATAATGCTGGTGATGTCTACGTGCCTTCCCAACTGATCCCAATCTTCCGCCTCGCGAGGAGAAAGAAACCATATATCGTGCACACACTTCAGACTTCGGACTTCCTGGATTACAAGACCATGGCACGTGATTTTCGCATACTATCCATCAGAAAAGATGATCATGGAGATTCTGTTGACTGAACTGCAATGCGAGAGGTGATGGTGCAAAAGACTGATAAGGACAAAGTCTTCTTCAAAACCAGTCATCTGGTGGAGTCATTCAGATCCTTGAGTCCGAAACAACGACTGCGAGCTAAATCCAATTGGCATCTACCATGTAAATTGTACTCAGAATCTCCTAAGATTTCAAAGGACAAATATGATAATTTGATGTCCCTTTGTCACAATATCTTACCTGCAGTCAGAGTAGCGGGTTATGTCAGGTTTTTTGAATCCTTGCCGCATTGAAAAAAAGACAATCTTGCTTGCAATAGTTTCTTAGATGTGACTATTTGTATCTAAGGGTCAAAATATGATGTTCTGACAGTTTGTGATTATGTCACTTCATAGTATTTGCGACAGGAATTTATATAGTTCGGCATGTATGTTTACCTTGATATCAATATCGTTATGGTAATACCAAACATGTTCCAGTATTGTATTATGTACTTGAGGTTTATTGTTACTGTAAGTGTCCAGTATTATTTTGTTAATGGGTATGCGATCTATAGTACAATACTTTCCACAATGGAATATTACGCACTAGCTAACTGCATATTGTACGTAAATTCATGCCTTTGCAATGCTTTCTTGTACAGGGAGCCCATAAAGTCCTGCAAAAAACTAAAACTCTATAACTTTTTAGCTGTTGCGTTTAACAATACACATTTTTTGGGTGAGAAGGGTGGAAGTTTAAAGTTTTGTTCTGGCCGCACTGCTCAGTGACGCTTGCACTGGTAATCACGTGATCATGTGACTTAAGATGGCGTCCATCCAGGAAAAGGCACAGTGTGTTCTGTGGTTTGCAGAGTTAAAATCTTGTGTTTCAGTGCAGAGAAAGTTCCAGACAACATATGGGAAACCACCCCCAGCAAATTCAAGTATCAAGAGATGGTAGGAAAAGTTCAAAGCAAAGGGAAGTGTGTCAGATTTACCACGCAGTGGAAGGCCAGGATCGAGTGACGATGTGATTCAGTCAGTGCAGGACAGCGTGCATCGGAGTCCAATGAAATCGCTGAAACGAAGATCACTGGAACTGGGAATACCAAAGTCAACGTTACCCAAGATCGTACGCAAGAAGCTGAAGGCCCGGCCCTACAAGTTAAAATTTGTACACGAGCTGAAAGACGAAGACTGTGACATGAGATGGATTGGCCGAAGAGGGCCCACACCTTGGCCTGCAAGATCACCAGACTTGAAACCTTGCGATTATTGGTTGTGAGGACATGTAAAGACCGAGGTGTATTCACAGAAACCAGCTAATCTGGATGACCTAAAACAAAAGATAAGAGATGTGATTCTGAATATCCCAGGAGAGCACCGTCAGCACGCAATTCTCGGTTTCACAAAAAGACTGCAACAGTGTTTGGACGTGAATGGTGCACAATTGGAGGTGTATTTAATGTTCCTTGGTGTGTTTCCAGATTACTTAAAGTATTTTTCTGATACTACCAAATGTTTATTTTCATTTACCTACCATTAAACAGTTTACCATGTTTCTACTTCCATTATATGTTCTTTTTAAAACTGTTTTGTGAGCATTGAAAGCTATATAATCCAAACGGTATGTTTCACTAAATTACCAAACTTCCGCGAAATATTATCATACAAAGGAAGAGTTTCTGTACTCTTCATCATCAAGATACTGTGACTACTTTGGGCGTAACTCACTTATTCCCCACTTCATGGCATATTTGTGTTATCTCCAGTTACGAAACAAAAGGCGTATCTGTGGCGTAACTCAAAATATCTTCACTGGAACATGTTTTTCTCACAAGACAAATGGGCGTCTCTGTTTCAAACGGCCAAAAAAGCCATTATTACTAATTTGCAAAAATGCAAAGACACTCACCAAAAAGCACGGCCCTTTAGCTATCCGTATGCTTCGACACATTTCAGTACCCCTGAAAACAAAAGTACAATCAAAGTACACAAACTTTACAATGTTCTACTGAAAAATCAAGAAAACTGAGATACACCTCTTTGTCTCGGTAGGGACGATATGTATACACAGGGTGTTTCCGTGATCTTGATTCAAACTTGCCAAGAGGGGATGCTCCCTCGGCTCAACGCCCAATCGTCAATCATTTGAGTGAGGAGGAAATGTCGGCAAGAAGTCTTGTTATATCGTAATAACGACTCCAGAGTGGATACGACGGAGATTTTTGCGACGCTGGGGCCGCCATTTTGAACCATTACTGTAACGTAGAGTGCTACGATACACTGCAGTAGCCTCCGAATTAAATCTACAAGCCGCATCTTTCACTAGTCTTATTCCACTGTCATAGTAAGCCCCAAATAGTTTCGACTCATTAAATTTGTAATGGTGCTTTTTCGGACGGTGGTTCCTTATCTGATATTAGTACTTGGTTCAGTATCCATCCACCCTGCAAGTTTGAATCAAGGTCACGGAAACACCCTGTATGTGTATTTATATTAGTGTTGAGCTGATATCGATGTCGATGAATCGCTATCGGCCGATACCTGTTGTATCGGTATCGGAAAGTACCGCTTGGGATTCATCTACAGATACATTTCCGGCATTTTGCTCTTTCGCGGAGACTAATCCTAGAAATTGTGCAAAATTCGAACTTTCTTTTTACTTTACACCAATTTTGCACGAAAAACTATATTTTGTAATTACATAACATCTACTTCCATATTCTGGTGTAATTCTTGAATATTGTAAAGCAAATGTCTTGGTAATTTTATGCATATACTCATAATTACAGAAAAAAAATATTTACACACCAATAGATATTGATCAATATTTTGAACAATTTTTTTTTTATTACAGTAATACCTCGTTAATTCGGACTATTGGGAGATAAGTTGACCGGTTTAACGAAAGTCCGGATTAACTGAAATAACCTAAAAGAACAGTAGAAAGTGCATTAAAACTCCTTTTATAGTAACAAAACCGTTTATTATGGTGTATTTAAAGGGCATAGGCCTAAATACACTATACAGTACAGTAACATGTAAAGCAATACTCTACATACAATGCAGTACGAGGGAATTCCTGTGTCAATGTTGCTTCTTCCGAAAGCATTCTGCTTATTTTTTTTTATCCTTTGCCTGTCCGGCTTATCGGGGTTCGGATTAATGAGGTTTTACTGTATTGCAATTTTCAAGTATCGGTACTGATAGAAGTTAAGAAAAAGATAAAAGATTTAAGAAGATATACTGTGAATAAGTCTAGTTGGAGAGAGATAGTATTTTGTCTTTGTGAATGTCTTTCAGGTAATTTTTATAACATAAAGTTATAAGTTAAATAAATATTGTTTTTTCTATTAACGTTTTGCCTAATTGAAGATCATTACAATTGTCGACGAGGATAAAAATTGAAACGAAGGTAACAAGAATAATGTGTATAAGAAGATTAGTCTTATTATGAATAAGAAGCTATGAATAATGGAGGTTAGTAATCATGTTCAGTTTTTTGAACAGTTCGATGTGGAACGTGGCAATATTCAAACATACATTGAAAGATTTGACCAATTCTGTTTGGCAAATAATATTGCAGCAGATAAAAGTGTTTGTACATTAATTTCCGTAGCTGGCGGAAGAGTGTACGATATACTAAGTGATTTAGTAGCACCAGCAAAAGTGCCACACAAGACATATGAAGAATTATGTACTTTGTTACTAACTCGTTTTAAGCCTAAAAGAAATGTCATAGCTGAAAGGTATAAGTTTCATTTATTGAGACAAGAGGAGGGGCAAACGTTATCTGAATTTGTAATATGTTTGAAGCATCAAGCAGTTAATTGTTCATTTGGTACGTTTCTTAATGAAATGATGAGGGAACAATTAGTTTGTAGTAGTGAATTAGTAGTGAAGTAACAAGCTGAACCAGAGCTTGATTTTGTAAAAGCAGTATCTTTATCATCAACCATGGAAATGGTAGAGCAAGATGTGAGGTTGTTTTATCAAAAAGATAAGACGGTATTCAGTAATGTACATCATGTACAAAAAGACAGAACAGTTAGTCAGCAAAGTAAGAAAGCTGCTTTTAAATGTTCAAGGTGTAATAATATACACGAAAAGTACAAATGTCAGGCTTGGAATGGACATTGCTTTAAATGTGGATTAAAAGGTCTTTTTCAGCAGTGCTGTAAGAATAAAAATAGCAGCGTTATTAGAAATGAATCTGCAACTATGGTTACATCAGATGTTGATACGTCTATGAAAAGTTTATTATTGAACGTGAAAGCTGATCAACCAGAGTACATTAATAAGAGAAGTAGATTAGACATTGTGAAGTTTAATAATAATTCAAGTGAACCTTCGCATGGGATTAAGGTACATAAAAATCAATTATATGTACAAAAATCGGATGTTGAAATGAATAGCTATTTAAGTGAAGTTGATAATTGTTTAGTTAGGTTGATGTGCAATGGCACAGAGGTCCAATTCGAAGTGGATACGGGTGCAGAAGTATCTGTTTGGGATGAGGAATTCCATACAACGAATTTTAGGAACATTCCAATTATAAAGAGTGTTCTCACTTTAAGGAATGCAGATGAAAGACCATTACCAATAGTAGGGAGAGTTATGCTGGATGTGCAATTAGAAAATAGAGGATTAAAAATGCCCTTGTACATTTCCAGAAATAAATTGAAAACACCTATTTTAGGAAGGACCTGGTTGGATGAATTATGGCCAGATTGGAAATCTTGGTTTCAGTTAACGGTTTCTAGGGACAGTTGTTTGTTAACAATATCTAAGCAACCAAGTTTTACTAATCAGAAAGTTGAATACTTAATAAATAAGTACAAAGAAGTATTTTCTGGTAATATTTGTGAGCCTATTAAGCAATTTAAAGCTACAATACTAATCAATGATGGAGCAGTTCCAATATTCAAAAAGACATACGATGTTCCGTACAGTTTACAACCGAAAGTAAAGGCTGAATTGGATAATTTAGTTCAATTTGGAGTTTTGTCACCTATTCAGTATTTTGATTTAGGTACACCTTTAGTGGTAGTAAAGAAAAATAATGGTGATCTACGGCTGTGTTCTGATTTTAAGGTAACCGTCAATAAAGTGGTAGAAAAAGTAACTTATCCTTTGCCATGAGTGGATGATTTACTTAATTCCTTGGTGAATGCAGACACGTATGTAGTGTTGGACCTGACTAAAGCATGTTTTCAACTATTACTCGACGAGAGTGATAAAACGTTATTGGTTCTCAATACTAAATGGGGATTGTTCACTGATAACAGGTTACCAATGGGTTTAAGCTGCAGTACACAGATTTTCCAAAGAACAATGGATCAAGTACTGTTAGATTATATATTTGCCAAATGCTACCTGGATTATTTGATTATAACAGGCCGTGGAGAAGAAGAATGTTTCAATAACACAAAACTAGATTTGGATAGATTGATATATTACAATATAAAAGTTAATCTCGAGAAATGTCTGTTCTTCAAGAAAGAGGTAGACTATTTAGGTTACAGGATATCTAGTAATGGTTTTCAACCTTTAATCAAGAATAAGACAGCAATATTGAAGAATTGTCCATAGCCAACAAACGTTAAAGAGTTGAAGACATATTTAGGAATGATTTCATTTTATCATAGAAGCATGCCAAAGTTCGCTATGAAGGTAACACATCTTTATGAATTGCTAAAGAAAGGAGCATAAAGCGGAATTTCTTGAATCCAAAGAGGCATTGCGAAAAGCTGAGATATTAACTCCATACAATCCAGATCAAGATATTGTACTGATTGTAGATGGAAGTGGTGTAGGAGTTGGGGCTCAGTTGTGTAATAAGATTGCGGGTGAATTGAGAACAGTTGCCTGCACTTCGGCGACACTAACGCCTTCAGAGAGAAATTACAGCCAATTGGAAAGGGAAGCATTAGCTTTAGTGACGGGTATAAAGAAATTTCATAAATATCTTTATGGAAAACATTTCATGGTTTATAGTGATTCTTTACCTGTAACATATATTTTTGGCGAGACAGCAGCAATTCCATCGTTAGCATCTTCACGTTTACAGAGATGGGCCTTGTTATTATCAGAGTACTAATACACAATTGTTTACACAAAACGTGTTGATTTAGCAGATTTTTTATCGAGATTGCCAACAGAGGAAGACACAGGTGATGCTGAAGAATCTTTAAATTATATTGACACCTTTGAAATAGAGCCTCTACTGTTAGATAACATAGTAAAGAAGACAAAAGAAGATGACATTTTACAAAAAGTTGTACAATGGGTTGATGTTGGGTGGCCTAATTCACTTCCAAAAGAGTTTCAAAATACTGTGGTCTTACATTATTACAGAAGGAAGAATGATATAACAATGAATAAAGGATGTCTTATGTGGGGAAGACGTATAATAATTCCGAAAGAATGCAGGGAAACAGTGTTGAAGCTGTTACATGCAGAACATGTAGGTACGCCTAAAATGAAGATGATGGCTAGAGAATTCTACTGGTGGCCTTTAATAGACGAGGATCTTGACAGGTTGGGAAATCAATGTGTAGAATGCAATAGTTTTCAAAGAAGTACATCCAAAAACAAATATGTCGGATGGAAACAAACAGAGATTCCTTTTGAAAGAATACATGTTGATTTTTTTTAATATAGAGGAAGGAAATTTTTACTATTCATTGATAGTTGCTCTAGATGGACAGAAATATGGCAGGTGCGATCGACAAATGGAGAAGAAAATAGAATGTTTAAACAGAAATTTCCAGATATTTTGTTATCCTTCTGTTATTGTGTCAGATAATGGATCGCCTTTCAGAAGTAATCAATTTGAGAAATTTTGTGAAAAGCTTGGAATAAGATTGGTACATTCACCGCCTTGGAATCCGGAAAGTAATGGTTTAGCGGAAAGGTGGGTGCAAACTGTTAAAGGCTTATTAAGAAAGAAATATTTTCAAAGTAGAAATGAGGGACGTAGAATTGACTGGAAAAAACTGTAGATAGTATTTTATACTATCTAAGATTTTCGAAGTGGCAACGATTAGGAATGTCTCCAGCAGAAAGAGTTATGAGTTATCAGCCGAGAAGTATATTCAACTTACCAAATTTCCAAATAGATGAAAAGATAGACAATAATAAATATGAGGCTGAAACTTGGATGCCCAAATCAGGTGAAATAGTTTGGATAAAAAATTGGCCATCCTTAGTGCCTAAATTTATAAAAGTTCACGTGATTAAGAGAGTAGGAGCAAGGCTTTTAGAGGCTAAACTGGGAAATGGATTGACAAAGAGAGTACACAGACATCAGGTGAGAAAGCTTAAGAACAACTATAAAGTTCAGAGACGGGAGGTTGAGAAGAAAGAAGAGGATTTGGATGATTTTTGGACGTTTCCAAGGTATACAGAGGCAGCACCAGGACATGGGGAACCAGAGGCAGCTGTACCTGCAGAAGCGAGGAACATAGAAAACAGAGAATTTCGAAGATCTTCTATATCCAAGAAGGAGCCGGATAGACTACAACTTACCTTTGGTAACAAGACCTATTAATGATTTTTTATTTTAGAGGGGGAGAATTGATAGAAGTTAAGAAAAAAAAAATATAACAGATTTAAGAAGATATACTGTGAATAAGTCTAGTTGGAGAGAGATTGTCTTGTCTTTGTTGAATGTCTTTCATGTGGTTTTTATAACATGAAGTTATAAGTTAAATAAATGTTGATTTTTCTATTAACGTTTGCCTAATTGAAGGTTATTACAGGTATCAGTGAGAATCGGTAAGAGTATCGGCATCGGTATCGGCACAAAGTGGTATCGGCTCAGCCCTCATTTATATAGATATGTATATCAGTTGCCCCCTCTCTATATATGTGTGTGTGTGTGTGTGTGTGTGTGTGCGCGCGCGCGCGCGCGCTACTATTTATTTGGTATGTTCACAAGTCTACCAAATTTTGTCTTTATACCTCTGGTAGTTTTTGAGATGTCGGTAGTTGACAAGCACCAACACACAGTCAGACGGTCAGGACCATCGCATAGGAGTACGGACATCGTCATGTTTATATTAAATATGAAATCGTTCTGAGAATATCTTAAGTTAGAAAACATGTATTTTCAACTCTGATATTACAATCATCAGAATTTATTTTGATATGAGAAATATATCTGTATTTCGAGGAAGACGTTTGCAATTAGAATATACAAATTATATCTGCAATTAATGTTTTGCTCTTTCAAATTCGTTTTAAGTGCACTTTATGATGATAGGTTAATCGCGACTAGAACTATAGTTTAAAATGGAATCCGAACTACTTTGCAATGTGCTTCTACCGGAAATCGAACACGGGCGTTACCACTACGCCATGGGAGATGCTCTAAATTTTTTGTCAAGATGTAGTTTCACATTAGCTGAATAGTTATTTCATTATTTCATTTGAAACGCAACCATTCCGAAACTTGTACTGAAATTAAAGAGATTTGGCAGTTGGTAGCTGAAGAACTTCTCTCCTATTTAAAGACTATTTAAAGTATACTCTAGGTATGATTACATTTGGAAAGTTTAACTCCTATTTGAATTTCAGGCAGCTGAACACCGTTGCAGAGAAATTTTCATTCGAGATACCTTTCGTCCTTTGAGAGTCGAGTGAGAATTAAGTAACGGCGCTTTGCTTTTGAAATTTGCATGATGTTCTCCGAGGCAAGCAAGAGGTACTACATGCCAAGAATCCCATTTTCTCGGCTCCCTATTTCCATCCCGTGATATTGCTGTTTTCGGCTACAGGCGTCGATATATCACCATATTACGTAAATTTCTTTTTCCATATCGCTCATGAAAAATTCACTAAGGTTCTACTTGGATATAAAACACGCATGTATTGTTGAGATTTCTGCGAGATACGTGCATAAATACCAACATACACACACACGTGTGTGATACGAATTGACAGAGGGTGTAAGGGACTGTATATCCCTTCATATTTAATCATGTAATACAATTTTTCCCATTACAGTCTTAAATGTAAATTCGTTCACGATGCAAGTAGTGTCTAAAGCTTCGAAAAGTCATCAGTACAATCGATTGCAACTCAAGGCAGAGCATGTACCAACTCAGGGCCGGATTAAGGTGGATGCTATTGATGCTGCAGCATTAGGTCCATTCCTGAAATAGGCCCAGATGAAAACAGACGAGAATTTTCAGAAAGCTGAACAGTTTTCTTTTGCTACATTAACCTGAAAATAAATCTTAGAATGAAATTTGGAGCCCCAATTTCGGACGCCTAAACACATCGTTTCTTATTATACAGTTACTATTATTCTTTGCGCTGTGGCGTAACTATAACGTCGTTGTGTTTATTGTACACCGAATATTTCAAGCATCAGGCCCAATTTCGTCTTAATCTAGCCCTGTACCAACTTATTATCAATAACTACTTATATTGTCTAGTAGTGAATTTCAATCGATGGACCATCGATCCAAGATTTCAGTATTCCACTAGTACGACTAATAGTGCTATTGAGCCAACCATGCGTAGAAACAGTTCTCAACACGAAGGGCCACCGAGATCCCCATATTGAACACCATTAGACTCTTTTGCATCTTGCTTCATTAAAGATGTTGTGTACAAGAGGGAAGTTCACGATTTGGGTGATTTGACACAGAATATCGTTGCTAATAACGCCTCAAATGCTGGTCAACACTTGGCAGGAGCTTGAGTATCGTTTGGATATATGTCGAGCTACAAATGGTGTCCAAATTGTAATGCACCAGCGTACATAAAAACTTTCTGAGTAACTTTGTACAAAACAGGGAAAAGAAAGTTAATATACTTTACATATGCTGAACTGTATATGTGTGTATTTTGGGACCAAAGTTTACACCATTGCAAGGAAGGCTTCCGTTCCATCCTTTTTACATAAAATCCTTCCACGAGAAGACTTATGAACTGTTCGTAGAACTTAATATATACAGATCCTACAAAAGTTATTTCTTAAATACTGGGTTCTTTAAAAACAGTTAAATTTTGTGTAGATTCAGAAAATTATTAATATATTGTGCGTTGCAAAATGCGACCTCCCCTTAAAAACATTCCACTCGCACGTGCACACAGAGAGAGAGAGAGAGAGAGAGAGAGAGGACACACACACACATATGATTACATATAAACATGTATTCTTGCATTTGTATTTGGTATTTTGTATTTTTTTAAAACCTGTACACTTTTCTTCCTCTTCAGGATGACGATGCGAAAGAATGATGATAACATGAAATTTGTAAAGGGACACTCACAAAGAAACACCTACACCCAAACCAAGACTCAAACCAGGAACCTTTCGGTTGTGACATTGTGAGTCAGCCACAGAGCCGACAGATAGACGTGATGAAGAGACTCGCATTGTTCTCGATGTGTCTGCAATGACGACTATATCGATTGCCAATTTGTTAAAGCTGATTAACTGGCAGAGAAAGAATATCTGAAAAAAATAAATATAAGTAGGCTGGCTCTCTGATGCAAAAATAGGCTAGTAATGACATTGGTAAAATTGGACGTTACCTTCCTAAAGTTCATGTTTCTATGGCCACGTGTGCATTAGAAATTCTCAAATGTAAACTGCATCTTCCTTCACGGATGAGTACGCTAACGAAGGTCAACCAAGAAATTGAGTGATTGAGAAATTCGCCTGGGGTTACCTCGAGAGCCCAATTATCTTGCTCCCGTTGCCCTGCAGACAAACGCGAAGGAAGATTCGTTTTTCCTTGCCTGTTTTTTTTTTTAATTTGGCTTTGAAATACAGCATCAGTTCCTCGGGTCACGAACAGATGTTTCCATCCCCCTCCACTCACATCTACATACTTCCGATGTTACACAATTTCATAAACCATATTTTGTAATACAGGGTGAGTCAAAAGTCAGGTTACATAGGAAATTATAGTATATCTTCAATTTGTGCACCTTGAACATCACTGCATTTGTGCACGCGACGTTTCCACTTCTCGAGAACATTTTGCAGAACGTCCGGCATAATCATGTCTCCACATTTCACAGTGCGTTCCTTCAGATACTTCATGTTCTAAATCTTAACTGAGTAAACGGGCGCCTTTCAATGGTGTCAGGTCAGGAGACCTCGGTAGCCGCTCAGGAAAATCACCTCCACCCTTTCGTCTTTTGTCAGCATCTTCCTTCACTCACAGTCACAAACTTCCTGTGTAACCTGACTTTTGACTCACCCTGTACATTTGTAATAAAGGTCCATTCGGCTATGAATGCACAATATAAGTTCGTTGTCAGAAATAAATAACCACTAATGTATATCTACATTGTTTTATGCGTACTGTTCAGTATACCTGTTAGTAGGCCAAGATTTAGAACTGGACTCTGCCAGTGGCGTAACCACAGGGGGTTCCCCCCCCCAAAAAAAAACTTGGGTGGAAATAAATTATTCCAGGGGAGGCAGGAGGGGGGGGCAAAATTGAAGTTAAAGAAAACAAGACTTGCAGAATCTAAGAGTAGCAAGACAAAAGGATTCTCAAGATGGAATTAGTTATCCTGTATGTCTTGCATTTGTCTTCCAGATGGCCAAGGGCACCTCTACAATTACAAACTTTATACAAGTAAAAACACATTTCGTAAAATTTGTAATGTTCGCTTCGCACGCAATACCTGCTTTTCTTACAGTCTAATCAAGTTCAGAGCCGTAGATATTATTATTAATATTATTATTATTATTGGCGGCTGGAGTCAGCTTTGGGCGCCGAACGAAATAATTGAAAAAAGTTGTAAAAGAGAGAATACCATAGTGATCCGTGGAATTATTTGGACCCTATTAAATCGATATTGTTTTCAATTTGCAAAAAATTGGATCTAATATTATTTTCCTAGCTTCGCTCGCAATATTATCATTCTCTGTAATGCATTGTAAATTCAGAGACAGAAGTAAGACCAAATAGGGTAACCGGCTACAATAACGCCATCCTTTTCACTTTTTCTTAAAAAAAGCACATTTAATAGCAGAGAAAAAAATAATGCTACATACTTTTACTAGCTGTACATCTCGTGAGTATAAGGTAAAAAAGGTAAAATGCTCCCCTGTGCTTAGCACCACGCCATGAAGGTGTATAGGGGGTGTGGGGGTAACGCCCCACACTTTCTTGATCCGGTCATGAGTGGGGGTGATGTGATCAGCATCACGCCCCTGACCGCCTTTACCCTCCAGAGTTTCCCCAAGTTACCCATGTTATTCGACGCTGGGTGGGCGCCGGGGCCGCTTCCAACGTTAGTAAAGTTCCAGGATTTGAACCAGCCGGGGATCGAACCTGGGACCTTGAGCATGGTAGTCAGACGCGTTACCTTTTTTCACCTGGTTGAGTTCGCTTAATATGTGGAGTTAAAAGGAGTTCATGGAAGTAGTTGTCCCTGGATGTTGAAGACACACCAGGCCTACTTGCTTCGGCTTCAGGCACACATTCATGTGATGTTGACGGCTGGGGATTCAGGTCTTTATCGCCAGTTTGTACCTGCTCATTTGATTGCGATGCAGATCCAGCAGATACTTCTGTGAGGATTTCTGAAGAGATGGTACTTGGTGCAAAGGCTACTTCTGGAATTGCTGAAGGATTTAATGGATATATTCCTGTCGCTTGAAAAGCAGACATTGCAATCTAAGGTGTAGCAGCTTTAACCCAAGATGCATTCAATAGTTTAGGGAATTGAAGTTTCCCTATCGGCCTTCCAGGGTACTGCCGTCTATAGTTATCAACAGCTTCGTTCCAGTAAACTTTCAGAGCTTTAAAAGAACCCTTATCCAATGGCATCAGTTCATGTGTGCAATCTGCAGGCAAGCAAAATAGGTGAATATTTAACTCTTCTGCCACTTCATAAACCTCAGGATCAATGTGACTTTTATGGCCATCGAGAATCAAAAGCGCTGTTCCACTGAGCCTGTGCTTATGAAAGTGGCGAAGCCATTGACAAAACTCGTTCTTTTGCATGTAAGCTCTTTCTGTCATTGAAAACTCACTGCCGTGATGTAGACCGTCCCCGAATTCGTTCTTTCGATTCTTGCCTTTGTATAAAACGAAAGGTGGAATCCAATTAGATCGAGTGGCATTCACACAAGCTGTAGCTGTAACCGTCTCACCTTTTTCCGTATTGGTTGCAGCAAACACTCTCTTACTTCCTTTCATAGCAATTACTTTTTCCGGTTTTCCATAGGAAAGCTGTAGCCCAGTTTCGTCGACATTGTAAATGAGATGAGGTTTATCTGTAAGCCCCAAAGAAGTTACAGTGTTTTCCAACAATGTGAAGTACCTTCTAACTGTTTCCTTATTAAATCTCATTAGACGCCCATAGATAAGTGGTTAAGGAGATCGGACAGAAAGGTCCGGATGACGTAACATGAAGCCTTCGAACCAACGTCTGCCAGCACTATTTCCTCTGAATTGATGTTTGATGTTCTTTGCTTCACATTATCTGAACACATACTTGCACACCGTTCGGCGAGTCAGTCCGAATCCAACCTGTTGCATTCTTTTAATCCTTTGCACAAGATGTGATTCTTCCTCCGATGTTAGAACCCGTGATCGTCCTAAACGTTTGACGTGGACCTTGCGCAGTAGGTTGTCTCGCAGAGTCAGTCCTTCGTGGAATACTATATTCCCGCGAAGCAGCACTCACACTTAGTCCCTCCTTTACAGCATTTATTGCCCTCAGCAATTGTTCCTGTGTCCACAAACCTCGCAATCCTTGTGATTTATAACGTGCCATTTTACTGAAATAAGATGGAAAAGTATTTTTAAGGACCGGAGTACGTAATAGCAACGCACACTTCTTTCAATACCACATTACTGATAATTATTTTTAGAAGGAAAACCATGGCGCTATTGTATCCTTCGCGTACGGCGTTATTGTAGCCAACCAAGAGGGAGCTCATTCCACCACGCCAGTGCTCCCTGCTAAACATGAAGCTCGTAAGAACATGGTAAATACACTCCTCATGGAACACTGTATTCCAGAAAAAATCCCTACAAAAACTCTGATAAGCATGCCTGCCTAGCGATATGTAGTACAAGGAAACAAGAAAACGTCACTTACGTTTCCGTTGTTGAAATCCTGTTAGAGTTTTCCCTAAAGAAGCACAAAACAAAACACACATTGAACAGACAGACAATTATCGGTGTCTAGCAACAACAACCTTTCCTCTACACAAAGGCATGCTGCAGAGTGCTGCCACCTGCCTTGTCTTCCTGTAGAAAACAGTTGAAAATCAAACGGCGTTATTGCATCCATGGCGTTATTGTAGCCGGTTACCCTATGAACTTCAGATTGTTGCTGCTAAACAGTTTTGTCTTAAATACATGAACAATTATTTTGAGGAAAAGGAGCGCGGACATGTGAGAGACAATTATATCATTTTTTGCTCTTGGTTTGTTATGAGGTGGATGAATTGATTATGTAATGTATTAATATAATATATGTTACATATTATATGTGTATTAAACTTTGCATACGTACACAATTTAGTGTTACTAGGTCGCATACGCGTAAAACATATATTGTACATGAAAGTTGTATGTCATATGTACAAAAATAATTATATTCTAAAATGCATTTCTCATGTATTTTCTGTCTTTAAAAAATACAGTTTGTGTGCTTGTTTTCCATTATTAGCTAATGTGAAATTGAACGTGTTGAAAAAATATTTCAAATCCTCTGTTCAAACACAAATGCTTTAGAGCCGACTTCTACCAGCTTTTTGCGTGGTTTACGAGGATAATAACACTTTGACACTACTACTACTACTACTACTACTAATACTAATAATAATAATAATAATAATAATAATGTAATAATAATAATAATAATAATAATAATAATAATAATAATAATGGCGTTGTTGTTGTTGGCACGTTTATTCTGGTACTTGCTCCCCAGACAAAAATTCGTGGTTGCGACTCTGGACTGAGCCCAACGGTAACATTTCCCTACTTAATGTAATCAGGATACTTCCTCTCGTGTTTTTATTGTTTTGGTGAATAGTTGCCCTGATGGTGTATTTGATGTTATTCTGTGTAAGGCAAGGAGAACAGTGAACATGTTTGTGACTTTGCCCTTGCAAAATTTGATTGTGATTGATAGATATGGTTCAGTTTACCATGCTTTCCTGCCACTTTTGGCTAATTGCGAAGATGAGGATGAGTGATAATATGATGAAATTAATAAAGAGACACTCAGAAAGAGCACCCATGCCAAGGCTGAGATCATAGAGCACTGTGCTAACCACCTTTCATCTTTTTTTAAGGAAAGCCCCGAAGCGGCATCTTCCCCCATCATTTTCATTCTCTTATATCACTCAATTGTCTATTTAATTTCTTTCAAGACAGACGAACACAAACATCCATGTCCGAGCCGGGATTCGAATCCGTGACTTCTGGCGTCGTAGCGCGCTCCACAACACAGAGACATTGGCGCGATTCGGGTGTCCAATACTATACTGCTAAGCATGTGTTTAAGAGAACAGTAAAGGTTGCACACTTCATGGATGACTCAGGACTTGAGGTTATTCTATCTAGATTCTCTTCGCAACACCTTATTTGCGCTCTCTGAAAAAAGTCAGTCCTGAATTCGTAAATTTGGCAATAAAGCTCTTCTGAGACAGCATATACTGTAGTAGTCAACTTTGCAACAATCCTAGCTTCTAAATGAAAACGCTATTGTGATTTACTTTCATCCTTTCACATTTCATGAAGTTAAAAACCCTAAACCAGTAGTACAATACAGAATTAAACAAAAATCGTAATTAGAGATACGAATGTTGATAAATATTGAAGATTCTTCGTTCTGAAATTGAAAATAAGAAAATTTATGTGCAGTTTGAAACACTGAATAGATTCTCCTCCACCTGGAAAGAATTGCCGTTACATTGGAATGCAAAGAGAAAAAATGTCTCAAGATTTGAGGTGAATTTTCAGTATAGATATCTTGCACAATACCGGACGATTCTGCAAAGTGTATTTTCCTTGATCTGTGTCGAATGGTTCGGAACTCCGGATAAAGGTTCCTTTCACTGAGATCAGCGTGATTTACAGAATTTCTCGTCAGTAATCTTATGGAGCAGTTGGTTCAGCTCTTCTGAAACGTCTACTTAAGTGGTGGAGTGGTTTGCACAGCGCGCTATGACGGCCGGGGTCCCATGTTCGAATCCCAGGTAGGACATGGATGTTTGTGTTTGTCGGGGGATACTACCGCATAGGGGTATTCCTTTAAAATAAAATAAAAGTGATTAACACAGAGCGCTGCGACGTAAGGGGTTCCGCGTTCGAATCCCGGGTAAGACATGGGTATTTGTGTTTGTCCTAATGAAAGAAAACTGAAAATTGAGAAAACTGAGAAATGTATAACTTGAGAAAGAAGTGAAAAAACCGGGGATGCTACCGCTTAGGGGTATGTATTCCTTAAAAAATAAAAAGTTGTTTAGATGGTCGCCCTGTTGTACTTGTTTCGTCAAGAACGAAACATCGTAGGTTCAAATTCCACCCTCTCCTATTTCTTTTTCTTTCGTGTTATTTAATTTAATTTAATTTGATTTATCTTACTTTGCTACTTGTGCCACTTTTGGCTAATTTGCGAAGATGGGGATAAGTGATGATATGATGAAATTGATGAATAGACATCACAAACGTCCATGCCAAAGCCAGGATTCGAGCCCGGGACCCCTGTCGTCGCAGCTCGATGTGCTAACCACTCCGTCAAGGCCGGCTTTTCTTGTTATTTACCGGGTACGAAGTGTTGTAATAATGTAGGGTCCAAAAGTGTGGAGACACCCGAATAAAAGTTGAATGACATACAGTTACGCAAAACTAACATTGTGGGTTTGTAATAGGGGTGGGAGAAAATGTTATAGGCCATATGACTATGACGGCCGCCATCTTAAAACCCACCATTCAACTTCATAAGTTTAAATGGGAGGGGGTGATATGATATATCAAATCAGGCTACAATTTCACGAGGAATGCAATGGTGAATGTTTTTTCGACGTATCTTTAGCCAGTAAAACGTTATGACTTCCATTGAATGAAAGGTCCTTCACAGTGACAAGGCTAATGTTTATGTTCATAACTAAGGATCCATATGCACCTCGACAAGGTTGTGTTTTGTGGAGATATATATAAACGGACTGCACTGAACTCTTGACCACGACTGACATAAATTATAGATATAATGCAATGCGGACAAACCTGCGGGCGAGTTGCTAGTAATTAGCGTTACTATGTTTTTCTATTAAAATTGCACTTGAGGACACCCTATTGGTGGAATCTGAGCGCCTAAGGACCGGATGCATAACGTGCGTGTTCATTCATCATCTCGATTAGAACACGAATGTATGTATGTTACGTTCAAAATATCCTAAGTAACCATATATGTAGAGTACGTCATTTACCTTACAAAACGACAATAGAAACCATGAAATACATTGCTTTGTTTAGAAGGGAAGAGGCAAAGTGGGGCAGGTCATCAATGTTTTGAAAAATTGACGTATTCTGAAAGTTTAAACTTTGGGCTTCTAATAAAATCTCTAACATTGAGCATTGTATACGAGGGGTGGGAGTAGAAAACGGACCAACATATCGATGTTTCGACCGCGACATCTGCAGCAAATTTAGAGATTTTACACAAATTCACATGTCAAGTACGAGGGGGGTTCAAAAATTTTTCATATCCGTATAGAAATAATTTATGTAGGAATACAATCCAGTCAACACACTAACGTTGCCACAACGTTGTATGTATGTTGTATTTATGATGAATGTTGTATGTAGGGAAACAACGTTGTGATAACGTTGCCACAACGTTATATGTATGTTGTATTTATGATGAATGTTGTATGTAGGGGAACAACGTTGTGATAACGTTGCATCAACGTTACAAAAAAAACATTCCACTGAATACGCTTTAGTTTGGATGGTCACCACCATGAGCGCCACAAGCGTGAGATCGGAGTGTTTTGTTTAATCTGAATTTGTATGTGCACTGACCACCAAACCTTATATTTCCTACAGCGTACACTAGATGGCAGTACGACTCAAATGCAAAACAAACATAACTTTTAGTAACACAAATAAGGATAACTTCAATTTTATTTAGTGAAAAAACGTGTTTTATTATCCTTCGAAAGATGTGTGAATATTGAAGTTGTAAGGAAGATCAGAAAATGAAATATGTTGAATACAAATGAAACTCCCATGATAAATATTTTTATCCCAGACTATATAATCAGGAGCTAAGTGCTGCAAAAAGAAACTTATTACCAGGTGTAGTTAGAGATGTGTTCATTCATGAAAATCTCCAACTAACAATTGTCTATTTTGGTGGAGCAGGAAAAGTTTTTATAATATGTAAGGAGAAACTGTGACGTTGCAAAGATGAGTTTTTCCTGTTACACATTTGTAGTATATACATAAATGGCTTGGCAAGATTAGATTGATAATAGCTTACCATGTGAAATAACCATATTTTAAATGCGCATTGTTATATTAAATTACACAGGCAGCAAGGTAATGTTGCAAAAAAGTTGTGGCAACGTTAACCCCTTACATACCTAATGTTGCTACATAATGTTCAGTATATGTTGCGACAACGTTGCAGCAACGTTGAAATAAATGACCCTTAAACGTTGACACAACGTTTTCACAACGTTGTATCAACATACATTCAACGTTGTAACAACGTTAGGTATGTTAGGGGCTAACGTTGCCACAACGTTGTGGTAACATTACCTTGTTGACTGGGAAACTTGTGTAAGTTGAACAAGTACAACCTTGTGTATTCTATGTGCCAAATCTGACTGCAGTTGAAAAATTACTGTTTCCTTCCCAGGTGTTTAAATGAATGAAGGTGCAACAATGGACAAATTGGAATACAGAGCAGTGGTGCGATTCCTCTTTCTGCAAGGCAAAGCTCCCGAACAAATCCATGTTTTGTGTATATGGTGAAGAGTGTCCATCCTCTAGTGTTGTTGCTGAAAGCAAAGAAAGTTCAAAACAGTGGAAGCATTGTGATTCCAACCTCCTAAAAAGACAAAGGTCAAAGTGTCTGCCACGAAGATGATATTATTGGTTATTTGGGATGAACGTGGTGTTATCCTCACGGCTTACCTTCCGAAAGGCCACACAATTACTGGGAACCATTACGCAACGCAAACCTTCTGGCCAAATTGCGTGGGAATATTAAAATTTGCAGGTGATGAATGCTGTCTAACGATGTGCTTATCCTGAATCACCTGCCCATGCACCTCATCGTGTTCTCGTCAAAGCACGTGACTGTGGCTATGATATTTTGCTTCATCCTCCATATTACCCGGATATTGCACCTTTGGAATTCTTCCTCTTCCCTAACATGAAGAAGGTTTTGCGAGGCAAGCATTTTCACGATGACAATGACGTCATATCCACGACAGAGGCGTGGCTAAACCCTCAATGAACAGCGTTTTACAAAGATGATATTCGCAAGTGTTTGCAACGAAACGGTGGAGAAAATGTGTAACATTGGGGGTGACTATGTAGAAAAGACATAATCTTTCTGCATAGTTTCGACTTTCTCCGTGTTAGTGCTAGGTCAATATGGAAACGTTTTGAACTACCCTCGTATATACCTCAAAAGATTGGTCTTATATTGCAATTGAGGGAAATCGGACAAACTGCATCAACATAGCGGACGAATAATTGATTTTCCTGTGTTGCGGGGATACCAAATTCTGCAGATATTTTCGAATCTTTGTTCAGGCAATATTTATCCAGCGTGACAGTATTATTATTAGTATTATTATTATTAAACACAACAGACGAATGCCCAATTACAGTGTTCTACATGTCTTGCTTTGAGTTTGTAAATTTACAGTTTGGTAAGAAATATTATTGTGCAGAAATGTAAATAAACCAGGGACGTAGCTAGGTTGATCAGTTTGTGGGGGCCCAAACGTAAGATTTTTCTATCAAAGTATTATAAATTAACAAACTATTTATACACCATATAGGCCTATAGTATATATATATATATATAGTTAGTTTTGTAAAGAAAAGGAGCAAGGGTCTCCTCGTCGCCTTGTTATCAAAGGTTTCCGGGTTCGATACCTGGTGGATGCTCATAGTGGTTCGGATCCCACTTTACACTGTATAACCAGTCCCGATTAGACTTACTGTGTATAAAGTGGACTTAAAACACCAACTCAATCAATCAATAAATTGGAAAGGAACATCATTTTCTTCTGTAGCTCCCAACAGTCTACAGATATACTCCCACGAAATCCACAGCCATTATTCGGGAAACTAATGAATGTACTTATTAGCTTAATGGCTGATACACCAAGAACAATGTTATTAGTCTTTAGATTTGAAATTTGCTGGAAGAAAATTGAGACGTAGATGAAATCCTTTTCCGTGGTTTTAGATATAAAGTCCTGGAACCAGGTTTACAAGTATTGGCAACAGTGCAAATATGAAATGTGTGCGGAATGAGTTCAAGCTAGGCATCTCATGTATACAGTTCATACTGGAATCGAATCCGGTATCTCTTAGTTCAAGGCGACCGCTTTAAGCACTATTCTAAAGGGCGGGCCCGAGTCTTTATGGCATCTGATTGTTCACTTGGGAAATGATGACGATAAGAAATTATATGCACACGTCTAATTTCTTAAAATTAATCTTATTTGTGTGTGGAAAACTGAATATATGATGGCACTGGATAAAACAAAGTTCCCACACGCTCTCTTCTTTGGTTCGGCAGGTTCAACAACCTCCCCGGGTTCGATTCCCGCTGAAGGCACGTAGTTGTTCGGATCTCACTTTAAACTGTAGGTCCAGTCCCGATTAGCCTTACTGTGAATAAAGTGAACTTAAAACACCCGTTCAATTAATCAATCAATCAAGAGGTTCAAGGTTCGATCCCTGGTGGTCAGGCCGGTAGCCAAATTTTGATTTCGGAAGGGGGGTTATACCTTATCGGCAGCCGACATCGAAAGATGAAAAGGTTGGGGGGGGGGGTGTAAATGAGCTGAAGATGAATTTCTTGGTATATTGCAACTTACCATATACAAGATGTTTAATCCTATTAATTAAGTAAATTTAATTACTACTACACATTATTAAAATTCGATATTTGTAAGATTTCTGGAAAGGACTGCAGCCCTCGAGCCCCTTCTCTGGTTTTGTGCCTGCTTGTATTAGTTCCAAAATTTCTGTGCTGTTCCAACATCGTGAGGACAATTTGGGAAGTACTTGAAAGCGATATGGAAGCAAAATCTGCTCTCGAAACTATGGGACTCGATGAGATGACCACGCGCAACCGAATGAAAGAACTCTTCGCAGGCCTTGTCCCTCAATTTTAATTTTGCTGACTAATCGTAAGTTTTTCTGGGCCTCCTCGATGACGCAGTGGTAGCGTCGTCGCCTTGTAATCAAGGGGTCCCGGGTTCGATACCCGATGGAGGCACATAGTTGTTCGGATGTCACTTTAAACTGTAGGTCCAGTCCCGATTAGCCTTACAGTAGATCCCCGATTAGCCTTACAGTGCGTACAGTGGACTTAATTGGAAGGTTTTACAAGAACTAAACATGGCTTTTGATGCATCGTACAACTTTGCTTCTATTCACCCTACTTTTACAGCTTTTCTTCCTAAGAATTCAACTGAGTATAACACGCTACGAAACCAGATGTCCAAGGTTCGGACATTGGACAAGTCCCATCGCCATTCCTTCAGCTCATCATTCATCCTCATCGTCGCATTTAACCCGAGAGGTAGAAAAGCGGCGTAATATAGAAATATATAAATGATTGATTTGGTTTATTTTACTTCGCTTTTCTGATACTTATTGGCTAATCGTGAAGATGAAGATGAAAATGAGTGATGTGAAATTGATGAGAGGACCATCACAAAGAACACACTCGCCCAGTCCGGGATTCGAACCCAGGATCCCTGGCATCGTAATGCACCTTGTTAACCACTGCACAACAAATAGAAACAGAAAATACTTGATAAGTTATTTGCTTCTTCATAACCCATGATCATATTATAAGTATTATTTGCTGAATGACTAGGGATTAATTATATTTGTATGTCTAGCCAACCTTCCCACGTAAGCAGCAGCAGCTTCCGCATTGGCAGGTGGAGGCTAAATGAAGAAAAATCACAGAAAGTCAGAAAGATATGCAAATTTTGTAACGTAATACTTATAGAGCATGCAGACGACTGTAAAAGCAATTGCTACATACCTAGTTTCCTTCCTTAACCCTTTATGGACAGTTGTTGCATATTTGCAACGTTTCAATGTTAACGGTTTTCTGAACATCCAACTTACGTTTGGGTGAAACGGCCGCTTGTTGCATATCTGATACGCTCCATTGTTTGCGTGCAACAAGTGGTGGCACCTTGCGGCTTTTGTGTGAAATATACAGACTGACTGAATTGTTCGCAGAGTCACGCATGCGTAACTGCGTTATCCATAAAAGTGAGTATTTTTTTATTCTTTCTCATGTTTATTGTTAGTTATTACAAAAAATATTATTTGTTTGTGCTAATATCATCTTTAAAGTTTGCAATACGTTTTAACGTCTATGTCCATGTAGTAGTTTTTATGGGCATTTATCTTAATGTTACATATTTGATACATCCGACAACTAACCATTGTTTTTTTCCTTATCCTTCATAAACAACTGTGAAACTCAATATTTTCCAAAAATTTCTTCACATTTATTATTTTCAAAGTAAAAGAATATTTGTTTAATTTTCAAGAAGTGATATCAAAGTAAATTTCTTTCTATCACAATATGTTATAGTGAAGCTGAAGATGAATTCAGGGGCGGAGATATTAGGGGCTCAACACAGTTGTAGCAAATTTATATTTCACATTTCAAACAAATATATATATTTTTTTTTAATTTATTTATTTATTTGAGAAATCCTGAATACAGAAAGAATCCATTTTAAATCAGGATATCAACAGCGAGAAAAATAGAAATTAACAAATGAGAAGCACGGACACATATGTAACAAGAATAATACAATAAAAATAATAAAAATTAAACAATAATAATAAAACAATATCAAGGGTATAACAAATATTAATTTCTCTTCAGCTGCTTGATGCACGCATTTCTGAAAGCCTGCTTAGATAGATGGAAGCCTGGAGGATCAATTAGTGTATTGTACCTTGTTTGTAGCCTATAGAGAAATGACCTTTGTTCTAGGGATAGCCTTGAGGTTTTTGTATAAAAGAAGTTGTTGCATTTTCTGTTGGTACGTGGGATCCGGATGTGAAGATGTGGCAAGAGTTCGTTAGTGAAAAGTTGTCCATTCATGATTTTGAAAAGAAAAGTTAGATCTGAAACTTGACGGCGAAGGGACGGATCGTGAATTTGAAGAGTGGATAGAATTTCATGTTTGGAAAAGTTTGCAAGGGCTGGGCATCTATGTTTGACTATTCTGATAAAGAAATTTACCACTTTGTTTGTTCTCTTTATATTGCTATCACAGGCCATTGACCAAATACAGGAACCATATTCAAGAATAGGTACGACGCACGATGTAAAGTAGGTTTTGAGGGCAGAAACATGTGTGATATCTGTAAATCTGTAAATTAGCCCAAGGGTTTTCATGGCTCTCGAAGTTATGTAATCTATATGGTGGCTGAAAGTGAGTTTGCTGTCGAAAATGACTCCAAGATCTTTGTGCTGTTGTACGAACGGGATGATTTTGTTGCATAATCTATAGGATGGTGCTGTAAAATTGGATTTGAGGGTAAACCTCATAAAAACAGATTTCTCGGGATTTATTTTCAGATTCCAGTCTTGGCACCAGCGTTCAATGTGTGTGAGATTGTCTTGCATGGAACAAGTGTCTTCAACTGAAGCGATGTTTCTAAATAACTTACAGTCATCAGCATACAATAAAATTGAGCATTCTGGAGAAATATATTCATGAATATCGTCCATGAAAAGAGTGAAACACAGGGGCCCTAGAGAACTTCCTTGAGGCACACCGGAAACTACAGGGAGCCATGACGAAGAGCAACCAGATATGATAGCCTTTTGCTTTCTATTGTGCAAGTAAGATGATAGTAATTTGAGAAGAGGTCCGTGAATGTTGAATCTGTTTGAAAGTTTATGGATGAGTTTTGTATGAGGGACAGAGTCAAACGCTTTAGAAAAATCTAAGTAAACGACATCCATGTCTTGCTTGGCACTCAGGCAGTTAACCGCGTTGGTGAGCAAACAAGCAAGGTTTGTGTCACATGAAGCATGAGGAAGAAAACCGTGTTGAGTGGGAGAGAGGAATGGAGTAGCATGCGCAAGGATACGATTGGAAATTATTTTTTCGGCTAGTAGTGCAAGTGCAGGAAGTAAGGAAATCGGACGATAAGAAGTAACGTGAGTTTTGTTTCCGTGTTTGAATATAGGAACTATATTTGCTTGCTTCCATGCAAGAGGAAATACACCCTAGGAAAAACATTTGTTAAAGATTATGCTGATTGGTTTGGATAGAATATGGGCTAATCGTTGTAGAAATATGCCAGGGATATCATTAGGAGCGTTAGCTTTAGAACATGAAAGAGATTTTAATAATTCGTGGACTTCATTGCAGTTAGTTGAGATTTGAGAGAGTGTGTAAGGAGTGATGGGCTTGACTTCAGGCAGTGCGGTAGCGGTATTATTTGCAAAGTTGCTGTGAAAATACGAGTTAAAGAGTGACGTGCGCTCCTTCTTTGTAGCAGACTTACCGTTCCAGGAAACTTGAACGGGAATACGGTCGTGTTGTCGGCGTGAGTTAATTAGCGTCCAGAACATTTTGGGGTTTTTAGCAGCACTTTCCGTCACAGTTTGAATGTAATTATTATAGTCTCTTTGCATTAAGTTTTTGCTATGTTTTCTTAATTGAGTAAAAGTGTTCCGTGTATGAACGTTTGGGACTTGTTTCCACAGGATCCACGCATTCTTTTTGTTCTTTAGCGTAAGTTTCGTCTCTTCACTATACCACGATGGGAATCGGGATGTTCTTGTTTTCCTTAGGGGCACGTGATCTTTAATTATGGCTTGCACACAGTCCACAAGGAAATCCACTGCTTCTTCCGCTGGGAGGGGGTCCATCATTGTCCACGGTACAAGGCTGGTGACAAGAGAAAGCTGCTCCCAGTTGACTCTTTTCCAGTTGTAGACAGGTCTGGAGGAGGGGGAGGGCCTGGGGGCTTTTCCAGGGACTTGGAATTCGGCATGCACGGGGGTGTGGTCCGAGGCGATGAATTGCTCACCAGGCTTGGCCTTGACCTTTGTGTACGAAGACAGCAACAGGTCGAGAGTTTCTGTGCGTCTTGTGGGGAAGTCTACAAACTGATGAAGTCCAATCGCTTTGATATAATGATCAAAAAACCATCTGTCATCATTGTCTGTGCATAGGCCAGAGTTCGACGATGACCATTTTATGTGAAGGTTGAAATCGCCCATAAGAATGATGTCAGTTTCCTTCATAGCATTCAGCACAGAATCTAATAATGCTGACAAGGTTGCAGTGCCAGATTTTGGGGGTCTATAAAAACAGCCGATTAAAAGTTTTTGTGAGCCTATATTTACCTGAGTCCATATTAATTCGCATGACGTTTCCAGATCCAGACGTCTGATGCAGGGCCACTTGTTGTTTAGCAGTAACATTACTCCGCCTCCACGTGAACCTCTATCGTTGCGGAATACCTGAAAGTCCTTCAGGGGTATTTCACTATCGCCGATCGTTTCATTAAACCACACCTCACTGAAACAAATCACGTCGTATTCTTGAAATTCACTACAGAACCTTTCCAGAGTCGATAACTTTTTGGTTAGACTTTGCACATTTTGGTAGTATACGCGTAAACTACATTGTTCACGGGAAACCGGCTGGGGACCAGGGTTTACATGAATGTCGCCTGCCAGCAGGAGGGAGAACGCCGCAACCAAGAGGCAGTGCTGGGTTGAGTCACGCGGCTGGCGGGAACGGGAAGCGTTGTTCTTGCGGCTTCCAAAAGCTGTCCACACGAGACTTCGATCCGAGATCATGGCCGAGAAAGAAAATCGCCTGTAACTAAGCGACCAGTACTCCACACACTTGCAGTTGTCCAGCATTTCTTCTCTTTCAATACTTCGAGTCCACATCACAAGTAAAACAAGCACAATAGCACCCAAGCAACCGGAAAACAGTTGAAATTTCGGAGCACTAAATGCGCGTGCATAAGGCTTCGGCGCCATCTTAGAAGGTAACTGCAAGTTTGCTTTCTAAACAGATGCACTAATGATTTGAAATGTGCAGGTTCGAATCCTGGTGCTAGTATTCTTCTGTTACTCGAAATATTTGTTTGGGTTCTCAGGAAATATTTGTGAGATCACCCTATCATCAGATAAACCAAATTTTTATCCCAAGGGTCTCTGACTTCACTTTGCAGATGTACGATTTATTATCCATACATTATTCAGCCCTTGATTAGTTCTTTAATTTGTTTTCCCATCTTTTCAGGTAATGGACCCCTCATTGTTCTATGGCAAGAAGAAAGTGGTGTCCCCACGTCCTGTAGGAGGAGAAAATGGTGAAAGTGAAGACAGTTGTCTGAGTTCATCTGATAATTGTGATGACATTGATTATGTGCCTTCAAGTAATATTGAAAGTGGTGCCAGCTGTGATGAAAAAGTTCCTGAAACAGTAGCTGTGCATCTGGGAGGAAAGAAAACATTAAGTGGAAAAGTGTTCGTCCAGAAAATAGTGAAAGGGCTATTCCGGAGTGGTTAGGAAATATTCCTCCTTCAATGTCAATTCATGAAGCAGTGCAGTATTTCAAGATTTTTTTTCATAATGATTTAATTAGGCACATTGTGGATCAATCTAACCTTTTTGCAGTTCAGATCAATCCTGGGAAACCACTACAGTTAACAAGTGCTGAATTGGAGCAATTCTTAGGTGTAATTCTGTATATGTCATTGATTAGTGTTCCACGTACACGACTTTATTAGTCTGATCTGTTCAGAATACATCAAGTATGTGACATAATGAGTAGGGACAGGTGGGAAGAAATAAAATCTAAATTACATTTCAATGACAATGCATACATGCCACCTAGAGAGGATCCAAAGAGAGATAAACTATAAAAAGTGAGACCTGTGGTTGATTACCTTCTGCCCACTTTCAAAAACATCCCCATGGACAGGATGCTAGTTGTTGATGAACAAATGGTGCCGTTCAAGGGACATACTAGCTTGAAGCAGTATATGCTCAAAACAATTTTGAAATATATTGTGGACATGTTGATCCATTACAAGGAATGGAAAGTTTAGGGGTAAGTGGTAATGTTGTACTTCGTCTGGCTGAGGTCATTCCTCCAAATGTCAAATATTTGTTGTATTTTGATAACTGGTTCAATTCAGTACAAATAATGAATGAACTTGCAAAGAGAAAAATTTTCTGCTTGGGTACAGCACGTCCAAATAGAATTGGGAACTGTAATTTCCTAAGTGATAAAGAACTGAAAGTAAAAGGTAGGGGAGTATTTGACGAAAAGCAAGCTATAATTGATGGTCTTAGTTTGCGTACAGTATAATGGTTCGATAGCAGGCCTGTTGTTTTAACATCAACATTTGCCTCAGCCCAACAGGTTGGAAAAGTAAAAAGATGGGACAGACAAAAAAAGAGAGAATTGATGTTGATTGTACTTATGTATAACAAATTCATGGGGGGGTTGACTTATTAGATTCTCTAATTGCTCTATATAATTACGATCAGGTCTAAAAAATACTATCATCGTTTATTTTTTCACTTTCTGGATTTGGTGGTTGTTACTTCCTGGCTATTATACAGAAGAGATTGTCAATTCTATGGTGTTCCACAGAAAAATCAGCTTTCACTTTTTGAATTCAAAGCTTCAATTGCAGATAGTCTTTGTAGGGAAGGGAAAAGCTTGTTGAAGAGAAAAGGACGTCCATCGACAAATGTAGACAATGAGTACACAAGAAAGAAAATGAAGGGACATGCTTCAAAACCTATTCCACAGAAGCAAATCAGAACTGACCAAATTGGCCATTGGCCAGTTTGTTCTGATAAAAGAGGGCGTTGCAAATTGCCCAATTGCAAAGGCATGCCATACATACAATGCCAGAAGTGTAAGGCATATTTGTGTTTAGAAAAAAAGATAAACTGTTTTCTGATATTTCACACAGAATAAGGTAATTCAGGAACTAATTTAACAATTTTCCATGTTAGAGGTGCCTGATGTCGCATATTTATAACATTTCAAAATTTCATTTGAAAATGAAATATTTTGTATTTTTCATGTATATATTTCAAATGGTCCAATAATATCCAGATCCTGGATCTGGTGTGCAGCAGGGAGGAAAAGTGCATTTTCAATATGTCTGAGACTTCCCTGACCGGGACGGACCACAAAACTATTAACTGCATCCCCTCCCAATACATCTGTTTGTCTTCAACAATCAAGAAATGGGGAAATAAGAAAGAAATACCTTGCTTGGGTTCGTGCTACTGAAAATTGAAGAAGTGTTTCAAACTGCAAGCAAAATTTACTTAAGAATTATTTTGCAATATTTGTCATCAAAGTAAAGTTTCCAGCAAATACAGAACAGTTTCCCGGGGCCACGTGGACGTTTGCCGGGGCCAGTGCCCCCGCGTGCCCCCCCCCCCCAACGACGTCCCTGAAATAAACATAAAACATGTCAACGCTAAATTATATGTGTATACAGCAGTTAACAAACCGAGATATAATAATACATGTTAATTGAAGAGAGTGGAATAAAATATCTAACTATTATCTACAAAAATAGCCTACATGAATACAAGATTTCAATTATTAAGTACAATGCACAACGTATTTATCTTCACACTCAGTATTTCAGATCTTTACCACCATGTATAATATATATAAGATACTAATAGAATATTATAAATTACATAAAACATGGAAATAAAATAAACACGGTATAAATCAAGGATAGGAGTTATTTACCTTAAAGAAATATATTAATTATGTGTGTAATAAATGACCTGTAAATAATTGACACACTAGAAAGTACGTACATATATGTAATTGAGTATAAACTACGAAAGAAATATATATTTACAAAAATTGCGTTTATGTTTACATTGTTGACATTTATTCTTCCATTCCTTGAATAACTTTTTCGAATGTCCCAATAGGCATGTGAAATATATCTAATGTTGGTTCTTTTTCGGATCATCAGTTGTACAGTTCACACATTCTCCTGATAGGTGATTTATTTATAATGTTCGATCTTCTGTTACTTCAGTAAAAGAGGCCCCCTTTGGATCGTGTCTTGGAGATAGGAACACGTATGTGTATTTGTTCTAGAATAAGATGTTGTACTTGAATATTATTGTTCATGATTTTGTATAAGAAACAGAGCAATTGCATCTTCCTTCTTTTGCTGAGAGAAGGCAGGTTGTGGTGTTTACAGAGGGAAGTGTATGATTCGTATCGGGGATATATGCCTGTTTCTTTATAAGTGGTGTACCTTATGAATTTAGACTCTAGCATTTTTTGTCCTGAGGAGCCCATATTTCTGCTGCATATTCTACTTTGCTTCGGACTAAAGCGTTAAATATTATTTTCATTATTTCTTTGTTCATTAACTCTTTACTCATTCTAATTGGGTACCCAAGGTTCCTGTGTGCCTCATTTACGACCCTTTCAACATGTGTTGCAAATGTAAGTTTTGAATCAAATGTAACTCCTAGATCTCTCATTTCGTTAACCCTATTAATTTTTGTGTTATTTATTTTGTAATTGAATTCGATTTGCTTTCTGTTGCGCGAGTATGTCATCGTGCAGCATTTTTCTGTGTTCAGATTAAGATCATTTATTTTGCACCATTTTGTTATTGTATTGATTTCATTTTGTAAGGATTTGCAGTCATCAATATTACAAATACTCCTACCGAATTTTAAGTCATCCGCGTATAAGAGTCTGAATGAGTCACACAGGTACTTTGGTAAGCCATTGATTAGAATTAAAAACAACAGAGGTCCGAGATTCGAACCCTGGGGGACTCCTGAGAAAACTGCGAACTCTTCTGTTAAAATTCCATTATAAGATATGTTCTGCTTACGGTCTTTTAGATAAGAAGCAAAGAAATTTAGTGCTGGTTTTGAGAGGTCATAACACGAGAGTTTACTCAACAAAATATCGTGGTTTACTCTATCGAAGGCTTTGGATATATCTGTATAGATGACATCTACTTGCTTTCTTTCTTCTAGATTAGTTGCAACGAAATGACTTAGGAGGGATAGGTTCGTAACAGTGTAACAGTGGATCTACCCGGGATGAAGCCGTATTGGTTTGCAGATATTACTGGGGATATGTGTGACAACAATCTTTGATAAATAATACTTTCGAAAACTTTTGCGTGGGCAGACAATAAAGCTATGGGCCTATACTCTTCAATGTTACTGGTGCCACTATTTTTGGGTATGGGACGCACTGTAGATGTTTTCCATTTACTGTGAAATACAGACGTAGATAGGGAAAGATTGAATATTTTCATTAAGGGTAGGGCTAATAAGCTTGCACAACCTTTTAACACGTAGGGCGTAATGTCTTCAGGGCCACAGGATTTCTTTGGTTTTAACTTTTTCATTGCCTTTTCGACATCTTCAATACTGACTGCGTTTAGTACAAATGCTTCACCTACGTCTATCTTTTCGTAGTCTTCGATTAAATTGCAGTCGTAATTCGCGGGCGTGCTCTTATAGGTGGAAAGGAAATGCTGGACGAAGGCGTTCGCAATTGCCTCGTCATCGTCTAGTGTAGTGTCATTGTATTTGAGGGGCATGGACGTATTTTTCCTCCCTTTATTTTGGATGAAGGACCAAAAGGGTCTAAAATCGAGTTTTATATAATTTTCTGTTTCTGATATGTAATTCCTGTAAGCTTTTTCAATTTGCCTTTTGGTTATTTTGCGGAGAGTTTCAAACTGTGCACGATGAAAGTTGGTATTACAAATTCCACGTTTCCATTTCTTATGGTGGTGGGATTTGCTTTTAATGTTTTTAATTATGCCACTGGTGAACCAACTAGGATATCGTGATGTTATGGATTTCTTTCTGTACGGGACGGTGACTTCGAAAACTTTATCAAGATTTTCGTAAAAGATATCAAGCGCGTCATTTACATTCTTTTGATTGGATATTTCTTCCCAGTTGATGGTAGCAATTTCACGGTACATTACTTCAAAGTTTGCTTTTTGGAAATTACGCATGCTAATTGTTTTCTCTTTATTTGCTTTAACATGTTTCGAAACAAAGAATTCGATGCTAAGTCGTGGGTGATGTTCATCCTCCGGTACTAACGTTTCAGTTTCTTTACAGACCGACACGTTTTGGATGTTAGTCAGAACTAAATCTAGTGTTTTGTTGTTGGCGTTTAACACATTGTTTACACTACTTAAATTATAGTAAAGCATAAAGTTGGAGAGAGTTTTAGATTTTTGCGAGCCTTTGCTGAAATCATAATTAGAACCTGTTACTTCCGGCAAGTTAAAATATATAATATTTTTTATAAACTCTTCAAGTATAATATGAAATTTAGGAGGGGAGTAAGGACAAAGTCAAAAGATTTTGACTACTATAACTGTCGTAAACATCGAGTTTTTAAAACGAAATTATTATAGCAGTTTAATACGTTGTATAGTTGGTCTTATGTTGTGTTTGATAAAAATAGGTTTACACTTTTCATTATGACGGACGATATACAGGTTCTCCCTAACATGCGATAATCTTAAGTGTTTCCATTTGCCTAGACTACATTTTCGTAGAATAAGAAGCAAAAATTTAGTTTTAGGCCATCATTCAAAGTAAAATTTACGTAATAAAAACTGAAATATACAGGGTTATTCAAGAAGAAAGAGCAGATTTCAAATGTTTATTTCTCACGAACTATAAAAGATAGAAACACGTCCCATACATCAATGGGTAGAGGAGGGTTCAGAGTTTTATTGTTGAAAGTTTTAATGTATGCACTCACCATGAGCACCATGTGTTGCTCGACAAACACTAAATGGTACTCCATTTTTGCCACACACGAATTAACTGGTCCCTAGTTATTGAATATGATAGCTACAACAATTCGATGTGTCAGATCTTGAAGAGTAGCAGGCAGAGGTGGTACGTACACTATGTCTTTAATGTATCCCCACAGATAATTCACGTTGCACTTTAACAATTGATTCACTCTTCGCAAACTGCAGAACACAAAACGACTTCTCCTGTTGCGTCGCCATTTTACCTGTAAAAAAACGCCGCTGCAGGTATTAAATGGAACCAATAGGCAGGATTATAAAATTGTGAACCATCTTCTATCCATTGATGTATGACACGTGTTTCTATCTTTTATAGTTCGTGAGAAATAAACATTTGAAATCTGCTATTTCTTTTTGAATAACCCTGTATAATAAGTGATTTCAGAAGGCGGAGGGCTGAAAATGGAACAAAGCTACGAGTGCCGTGCACTGAGGATGCGAGTCTAGCAGTGATCAGTAACAATTGCTACGCATTCATTCTGTATTACGAAATAAATTTAAGGAAAGCTTTTTTTGTAATAAAGGTCAATCTCTTGTATGTCAAATGTTAAAGATCACAAGCGTAGATACTATCTTATAGAAGAAACGTGAAGAACTCGAAAGTCGAGACACAATAATTTCTGTCTGTTGTCAATTAATATGTAGACATTTTACATGCATTTTGACTCCAAGGTATACATATATGTAGCATCTCTGTGAATGTTTTTTGAGCGAGAGGCAACAAAATAACCTTTTAGTAAGCATACTTGGCCAACACTTAATACGTATGATTAAAAATAATTTTCAAATTTTAGTTAAGTTTTCTTTCATCAATAAAGAATAAAGTGAAGGAAACACATGTAATAAATTGACAAAAAAAAACGGGTGGAGGACTCAAACTCTTATAACTAACTTTCTTTGATAGCGCAAATCATTTGTCACAGTCTCTGCCAGGCGAATTCTGGCAACTACGATGCTTAGTTTCTCTGCTTACGTGGACATTGGATGAGCTCTGCCAAACAAATCAACCCTTCTTCTATTATAAGGTAACTTTTTAGTGAATCATTTCCTGTTTGATCTGACCTTGAAGTTGTAGACTGTGGAACTTTCTTTACTCATGAGTTACCTCGCAACTTCCAATTAATCTGGTACGTACAAGCTAACTGTACTTTGAAAAACCTAAATTTCGCAAACTTCCAATTACGTACTGAATAGAAAGGTTGAGGAAAAAAACAAGTACGTCAATCTCGTCAAACTCCCGAGAAATGAACTTTTAATTGCAAAACGTTTCTCAACATTTAAGTTAAAAGGAACAAAAATATATGCTTTGATGAATGGATGTGTCAAGTGTATGAAATGAAAGGAAGCATATTTTAAAAGCCCGTACAGCATAACTTGGCAGGAAATTACACCACTGCTTTGCTTTCCACAGAAAATACACGGCTTTTCACCCGGACCCTTCAATTGAACCTCAATCGTACATTCAAAAACAGAGCCTTAGGGCATCAATTAAACATTAACTGTGTTCATGGAATTGTTTTTAACTATTGTGCGTTGTGAATGAGCATTGAATAATTAAAGTGGAACGGTAAATCACCAATGTTGTGACAACGCCAACCGCCATAAAATTAGGTATTTGGTTGAAAATTTTCACCGCAGTTACACACTTTGAAGGACCGCTGTGGGAATCAGTAAGGCTATAAAATATTTATACCTTACCGTAACAAAACTTTGGATATTGATGAGGTTGGTGCACGGAAGAGATAATTTTATCATCATTTCTAGATATAGACATTCTGAGGGGAACGATCAGTTGATCCCATCGAACATGACATCGTTCACTTGATAATAGAAAAAGCAAATACCTTACGCTTATCATGGTAGATAAAATACATAAATTTGACTTAGCTCCAAAACTAGAGCCTAAAGTAAATAAACCAGAACAAAATTTAATGTTTTCATATTCTATCCATATCTAGATCTATCAACCAAGAAATGACTGTTTACACGAGAGAGTATTCCAAATTATAATAAGTTGATGTCTGTATTCAAAAGGTTTGATTGAAGCCCTTTGGAGTCTAGTATAATGCTGCTGATTGGAGGTTATTTGTTGACAGTTCGGTGAGGAGCATGAAAGCAGTACTGTATTCAAAAGCACACAACACAGACTTCATGACTATACAGGGTGGTCCAAAAGTTCGAAACGGGCCGAATAAAACCGAAAGGCATGCGGTTATTGAAATTTTATATGTGTACATGTAGTTTAGGGATGGGGAAAAACCTACCGAACCGCTTTGAAATATGGTCGCCATCTTGAAAACCGCCATCTTGGATCGAGATCACTTTCTTTAAATAGGAACCTAGGCATGTGACACATGAAATTACACTGGAAAAAGCTCACAAACACGATGGTAGCATTCATTCTTGCAAAAATGTATTCATGTTCATGCTACATGTTAGAGGGTGTTAGAGATGTGTTTTCAACGGTTTCTCGCATTGTTGCAGGTGCACCAAGAAATGGAGCTCACACAAGCAGAACGCATAAAAATCATCCTGTTGTGTAGGGGAAAAAGCCCGAAAGTCATCGGCGATGAGTTCAATCAGCGCCATCAGAACGAGCTCCCATTGTTGACAGCACTGTGCGGAAACTGATCGCTAAGTTCAGAGAGACTGGATCTGTTGCAAACAGGCCCAAATCAGGTAGCCACAGATGAAGCGACGTCAACAGCTGTGTTGGTGGCAGTTACGTTGAGTCCGCACCTTAGTACCCGTAGTAATGCTGCTGTTACTGGTGTGACTCGTGCTTCTATTATGAGGATTCTGAAAAGGCATAAATGGCATCCATGCAAGATCCAGTTGCTTCACCACCTGAGTGACGACGATCCTGACCGCAGGGTTGAATTTGCAGAAGAAATGTCCCGTAAGGTGTTACAAGATCCCTACCTTCCCTCACAAGGTGTTGTTCAGTGATGAAGCAAACTTTAACTCAATGGGGAGGTGAACAGACAAAACATGACATACTGGTCTGAATGGAATCCTCATTGGGTGGATACATCTGGGATAGTCCTCCGTTCAAAAGTGAAGGTATGGTGTGACATATGTGTGGTAGAACCTTTCTTCATTGACGGTACCCTCAATGCCGAGGATTATGTGAACTCTCTCATCATCGAGGATGGCAGTTACTCTGAGTTCTTTCAACATGGCGGAGCTTCCACACATTTTGGTCACATTGTTAGGGACTATCTGAACTTCCAGTTTTCCAATCGGTGGATAGGTGACAGGGGGCCTGTGGAATGGCCACCACGATCGCCGGAACTGACCCTCCATTTTTATCTGTAGAGCCACGTGAAATCACTGGTCTATTCCGTAAAAATTCGTGATATGTAACATTTGAAAGACAGACTTGTCAAGTGCTGTGCAAGCATCACACCCGACATCTTATCGAAAGTCCATCAGGAATGGGTGAATCGAATCAATATCACACTGGCCAACAATGGTGGACACATTGAGCATATCCTCTAGCATCCTGGAACAATGACAGTAACCGTTGAAAACACTTGTCTAACACCCTCTAACACCCTGTAGCATGAACATGAATACATTTTTGCAACAATGAATGCTACAATCGTGGTTGTGAGCTTTTTCCAGTGTAATTTCATGTGTCACATGCCTAAGGTCCTATTTTTTAAAAAAGTGATCTCGATCCAAGATGGCGGTTTTCAAGATGGCGACCATATTTCAAAGCGGTTCGGTAGGTTTTTCCCCATCCCCAAACTCCATGTACGTACACATATAAAATTTCAATAACCGAATGCTTTTCGGTTTTATTCGGCCCGTTTCGCATTTTTGGACCACCCGTAGTCTTCCCTTTACATTTAAAGATATTTCTTGGTTGGAGAGGGTCAAAATTATTACAAAATGTGATTATTATATTTGTCAATGAAGTAATAGTTTCGTAAAACATGAATTATCTCGACTTGGCTAATTATAAAACTATGAGAAAAAAAATAATACATTGTTTTGTAACGAAATTTGATTCAAATGGAAAATCATTACCATGTGCTAGGTCATACTTCAAATCAGGTAAAATACTTTCTACTTTTATGAAAATGATACTATATTTTATATATATTTCTTCTTTTTTCTGTGATAACATCGTTTTTCCAGGTTTCGTATCTTGTTAAAATTGTTCTATGTTGGTTGATAATCGCAAATCTGAGTTACTTTCACAAGTTGTAATGCAAGGACATCATAACCCTAACGATGACAATGCCTAATTGGCGTTTGGTCTCAAAAGTGAATGCTGATTCTGTTATTATGTGTCATAAAATCAAATTATGCTTAGAGTAGGAATGCAGATTCTAAAGGTTGTCAGGTTAGAGTGGGTGGAATATTTTTTCGATTCAAAAACATAAAAATTTGCATTATATTAGTATTAAAACATTGAACCCATTCATTAAATTTTCACAACTGCGTCATAGCCACAACATTTTCGCTATTTTTTTACATTTCTTTCAATCGTAATATATACTTCATTACTTAGCATAATGAATACCGTTTATTTTAGCTGTTATTGTAGCATTGATCATGTGTGAAACTTGGAGGAAAGCATAATCTTTCTGTTAATCACGAGGATGTGGAGGGGTTCAAACCCCTCTTTGTGACGAAAAATAAAAATTCGCACGTAACGTAATCAGAAACGTAGTACGCTGGCCTCCGTGGCGAAGTTGTTAGTACAGCGGCTACGATGCCAGGGGCGCTGGGTTTAAATCCCGGCTTAGGCATCGGTGTTCTTTGTTAGTGTCCCTTGTTCAATTCAAGTTCATCATATCATTACTCATCCTCATCATCGCGATTAACCAAAAGTGGCAGAAAAGCGAAGAAAAATGTACCAAATCATTAAGGAAACGTCGTATGTACCAGGTGTGTCCATCAATGTTAGTTGTAAAACATATTTTTGTGCCAAGAAATAATTTTTCAACACTCATGAATAAGTTATCAAACCAGAGCAGATAGTAGCGTACCTGACTGAGCAAAAGCTGATAGAGGTTGCAATCTTTCTCTGGCAAAGTTTTCCTATCAAGAGCATGGAATACTTAAAAAGATGGAAAGATTTTGTAGAAAATCCAGGAAAGAACTTGTGTGTTAGTGTACCTTATTTATTAATGATAGGATATCATATGCAGTTTTACAGGGTAGGTGGTGTAAAATTATTTTAATAAACATGCATGCACCAATGGAAGATAAAGATGATAATACTAAAGATAATTTTTATGCAGAGTTAGAACAGGTCTTTGAAAAATTTTCTCAGTATGATATGAAAATTATGTTAGGTGACTGTAATGCACAGATTGGCAAAGAAGAGGCATTTAAACCCACGATTGGTAAAGAAAGTCTTCATGAATTAAGTAATGATAATGGTATAAGATTGATTGGTCGACATTTTTTCAAAAGTTGAACGATGTTTTGAAATGAATAGGTGACTCTGAAAGGATTTTTCATGCTGAATTCAAATTTGAAAACCGTTTTGCTCCATCACGTCACAATTTTTCACAAATCATGAAAACTGAATAGCATATAGGGGTCTATTATGGTATTATTGGGATCATTTGGGGTTTATATAATCATATTACAGACACATAGAATAAATAATTTTTGCAAATATAGTAATCAGTGGGACATATATTGAGATTGTAAAATCTATATTATATACTATATTCATGTACATTTTCATTTACACATGTCTAGAAAAAGATGTAACATAGTTTATTTCGAATTACTGAGACTCAGGATCAAACTTCATTCTTTTTGACTTTCTGCCTTCCCCGACACCCGAAGTAGGAACATCTCTTTTTAACATCCAACAAAAGTCTGCCATCATGGAAACATTCCATCGTCCCTGGTATCTCCGTTCCATCTCTGCTATGTCCTTGTGAAATCTTTCCCCGTGCTCCTCGCTGAAGTGAAAGAAATCTAGATGTGAGTTAAGGAAATGCAATTTGAGGCTCATTTTACAACCAAGTTTACATAAATTCGTTAGCAGATTTTTCACAAAATGTTCATAGTTAACGTGTTTTTCATTGCCCAGAAAATGGGCAACCACCATTTTGAAACTTACCCAGGCATACCTTCCCGTAGCAGTCATTATTTCTTCAAATCTGCATCCAACACCAGTTTCCGTATCTGAGGGCCAACAAAAATACCCTCTTTGAGCTTACCCTCAGTGACGGATGGAAATTTCCTGGCAATGTATTTAAAGCATTCGTCGTCTTTGTCTAACGCTTTCACAAACTGTTTCATTATCCCTAACTTAATATGCAACGGAGGAAGCAGTATTTTAGACGACTGAATTAATTGCCGTTGTGTCACATTCTTCTTCCCTGGAGAGAGAGAGATTCTCTACTTGGCCACGTTTACACTTTCCAATGATTCTCCCTGTCCCGACTGTCCCATTCGCACAAGAAGCAGGGGAATTTTGTGTTCCCAGCCTGGAGACCCAACAACAAAGCTATCACTTTGAAATCTCCACAGACAGACCAACCATGTTCTTCATATTTCACTTTCAGTAGCATGAACCTCAAAGTTTCATAAGTTTCCTTAAGCGACACAGAATATGCAACTGGAATCGATGGGAACACATTACAGTTATTTAACAGAACACCCTTCAGACTAGTCTGTGATGCATCAATGAAAAGTCTCCATTCACTTACATTGTAAGAAATACCATACAATTCTATGACTTTCCTTATGTTGTTACAATAAACAAGGTTTTCGTCTTCAGTAAAGTATGGGAGTAGCTCTGTCTCTCGAAGCCTGTACCATGAGAAATGTGTTCCTGGAGACAACAGGTTTTTCTTACTCAGTCGGGAACCAAGAAGTTGGGCACTCTCCTTTGGTAAATTCAGTTCATGTTGTGTGAAAGGTTGCGGAGTGCCTGTACTTGTACCAGGACAGAAATCGTCACTGTCATCATAGTGTGCACGTTCAACTTCAGTGTCACTTGAAGTGCTGCAATTATCACTACTCGTACGTGGTACAGGTACAGGTACATCTGGCCCATGAGGCACGGGCCTAATGGCCGATTGTATGTTGTTGGGATAGCTCACATTGCTCTTGTTCTTAGCACTGAAACAGCTAACATCTATAGCAGAGAAATAGCAGTCATCAATGTGATTTTTTTGGTTCCCGCCATACCATTGGTATTCCAAATGGCAATGCTTTCCTCTTGCCAGGGCCTCCCAGATGGCGCAGTGGTAGCGTTGCCGCCTTGTAATAAAGGGGTCCCGGGTTCGATACCCGGTGGAGGCACAAGTGGTTCGGATCCCACTTTAAACTGTAGGTCCAGTCCCAATTAGCCTTACTGTGCATATAGTGGACTTAAAACACCAACTCAACCCAACCCAACTTTCCTCTTGCCACACTTCCACAATCGCAAAGCTTCCACACATGTTTTGCAAACTTCATGCGGGGCCCAGTTTTTGTCCTGATCACCTACTTTAACACCAAAATATTCGTGGTAAGCAGACCTCACAAATGTGGTGATACGTTGTCTTTGCCTCTTCACTACATAGCTTCCACAAATGTAACAGAATACATGGGACGAGTTCAAACACTTCCTGGACGACGACGACATTGTCTCTCGACACAATACAGCACGAACTATCGACAATGACGAAAACTTTATCAAATATTTTGCATTCCATACTGCTATTTACATATATAATATCTACTATACTCTTAACTAAGGTTTTCGGATCACGTAACCTTATACACGGTAAATAAATTAAAAACTGTACCATTTGCATTAGTTGGTATCGAATAACAAAACTTAGAAACAAATTTATTGAATCATTCATTGTTACTAGGCGTCTTCAGCAATTTTGTTAATCATATAATGTAATAAGAGGTGCACTGCCATCTATCGGGAATATTATTAACTTCTAATTTCTGGGCAGGAATTACGATTTATACAACAATGAAGATTTCTAAATAACTGAGGGTGATACAACAAAAACAAGGTCACTTCTGAAATCAGCATCAAATGTAGTTTCAGAAACCACAATTAGTTTCCAAACATCAGAACCCATGTCGACCAGTGTTACTTTTGCAACCTCAAAGAATATAATTGTGAAAAGTACCACTTTTAAAATGGATAAAGATATCCATAAATATACCTGATCTTCTCCAGATGGTAAAACTCATAATCAGATAGATCATATTCTCATTGATAAGAGAAGGCATACTAGTATAATTGACGTTCGTTCATATAGAGGTGCTGACTGTGCCAGTGACCATTGTTTAGTAATTGCTAAATTAAGAGAAAGACTCTCAGTGATAAATCATAAGCAACAAAATCTAAAAGTTCTAAAATTTGATACAGGAAAGTTTACTGATGAAAGAATTAAGAAAGATTACCAAATTAAATTGTCAAATAGATTCGATGTATTGCAGGATTTAAATGATGATGAAAATATAAATGAAACAGACGTAATAAGAATTGGCAGCAGATACGTAATGCAATAGAATCAGCAGCTAAAGAGATTACTTGAAAATCAAAATTAACGAAATTGATACAAACAGCGAAAATAAAAATATCAGAGATTTATATAAAGGTGTAAATGAATTTAGGAAGGGGTGGAAACCTAAAGTAAACTTGATAAAAGATAAAGATGGTGATTTCCTAGCTGACCCAAGTGATATTCTAAATAGATGGAAGAACTACTTTAATGATCTTTTAAATGTCCATGTAGGAGATAAATCAGAAGTAAATGAAGTACACACAGCAGAATCTTTAGTTCCAGAACCTAACTTGACTGAAGTTAAAGATGTTATTAAAAGGCTAAAGAATAACAAAGCACCTGGCATTGATTTAATACCAGCTGGGTTAATTAAATATGGTGTAAATTCGTTAATATGTCAAATTCATAAATTAATTAGTTTAATATGGAATAAAGAAGAAATCCCTCAACAGTGGAAAGAATCCATAATTGTTCCTGTGTTTAAAAAAGCTGATAAAATGAATTGCAATAATTACCGTGGATTTTCTCTACTCTCAACAACATATAAAGTATTATCTAACATTCTTTTAACAAGACTACAGCGCCTTGAATAACGTAGTGCGGAAAACGACCCAAGAAACTGGTTCCCGAAACGGATGAGAACATAGATGGCAGTGCGATCAGTATCGGTGCTAATTTTCTTATGAAAGTAAAGCGGCTTTGTTAGTTTTTGGAATATATTATGTAGATTTGTTTGTCTTGAAAGGCGCGGTACGTGAATTGATGAAAACAGTTATATTTGTGGAGTGATTTACAGTCACGAAATGGCATTAATTTGGAAAGAAAAGTAAAAGAAATTGAAAAAATAAATAGCATGCGTGCGTAACACAAGAAGAAACATTGCAATGTGATTCCGGACGTCAGGTCTTGGACTGTGTATTAGAGTTTATTTGTCTATGTTATTAGAATATAAATAGTATCCTGAGAGATATTTCATACCGAGGCGACAAACCACAAGTGTCGCTTGAAAGCGAGTAGTCGGTAATCAATGCAGTCTTTCGAACCGTAGGGACACAAGCTCTGACTGCACCGTTTCCTCAAGATTTTGGATCAAAGCGACACGCGACAAACGATACGAGGATTTCACACCAAAGCGACACGGGTCCTTCGGTCCAAGGCAACTTACATACCGAAGCGAGAAGCGACACGTGTCGCTTGGAAACGAGCCAATCAAGAGCGACATTTCACATTGTAAAGGCATGACTGGTAGCATATGGCGTTCGGTTCGTGAAATCCTCAAGCGATAAGTGTCGCGTGTCGCTTTGGTGCTCAATATCCCTAAAGCAAAGCACTCATTGCATCGCGCATGCGCGAACAACAAACCACGGCAACACGTTGCAAGCTATTGAGGAAATGGCCCAGTTTGAGCGACACACAAGCGATAAGGCGACACGTGTGTCTTATCGTGTCGCCTAGATCTGATGTTCGCACAATTAGCAGAAAAAGCTTGCTAACAGACTGAAGTGCCGCTTCAAGGCTGTCGCTTGTCACTTAGTTGGGAACTCCCCCTGTAGCGCGTCGCTTCGGTCTGAGCAACCTTCATTTAAGGAGCTTTCGGAACGAAGTAACAAGTAGCATGCGAATACGACATATGAACGTGTCGTTTGCTGTTTCGACACGCATGTGCAATGAATGCTATTTTACAGTCTGGAAGTGTCTGTGTCACTAGTCACATCAATGTAAACATCCCGTGTCGCTTGTCCCATTGGTCTGAAAGTTTCCTTACACTCATATTGATGGCATTAAGGACGTTTTGTGGATTTCCCCTTGTCGTTTCATGCAATCATCATTATCATCATTGCCGCGATTAGTTTAAAGCGGAAGAAAAGAGTCAGTAAATTTAAAAAATATAAATGCTTTAGTGTATATATCTTTAAAGGAAATGATGATGATGATGATAATTATGAACCTAATTCATACACAAAAATTTAGTTACCAAGAGCATTCCACGCGTAGTTTTTCTCCCGTATTATTAAAGAAAGTATGACGATAACAGGACGTGGTCGACTGTCTAGAATGTTCGTTAATATCTTCGCGACCACTGTACCAAATATCATAGCAATTATCACATTCATAGAAATGCTTCATGTAAAACAATCAGACGTTGCAGCGAAAACTCCATTTATTTCCATTATAAGCAGGCGAACACCAAGCACCGAGACCAACACCAGCGCCTCTAGCGTATCAAATTCGAGTGGAACCAGCCAGAGAGCCCAGAACCGTGCCGCTTTCCACACTACGTTATTCAAGGCGCTGTAACAAGACTAACCCCATATGCTAATGAAATTATAGGTGATTATCAATGTGGATTTAAACGTAACAGATCAACTACAGATCAAATTTTTCACATCAGACAGACACTTGAAAAAAGTGGGAATATAATCAAAATGTCCATCAGCTATTCATTGATTTCAAAAAAGCATATGATTCGGTCAAAAGAGAGAAATTATATAATATATTAGTAGAGTTTGGAATACCTAAGAAGCTTGTTAGTATGATAAAAGTACGCACCAGTGACACAGAAAGTAAAATTCGTGTGGGTATTAATGTGTCTGACAAATTTACAATTATCTCCCTTGCTCTTTCATTTTGCCTTAGAATATACTGTTAGGAAGGTAAAAGAAACTAAGGAAGGACTAAAATTAAATGGTGTGACTCAGTTGTTAGCATATGCAGATGATGTAGACTTATTAGGGGATGATATAAATACAATTAAGAATAATGCTAAAATATTTTTCAAAACTGCTAAAGAGATAGGTTTGGAAGTTAACAAAAGAAAACTAAATATATGCTTACAGGCCGAAACCGAGTGTTAGGTAATAATATAATTATTCATAACAACTCGTTTGAACCAGTTTCCAAATTCAAATACTTAAGAGTAATATTAACAAATGAAAATTATATTAAAGAGGAAATAAAAAGTAGGCTTAATTCAGGAAATGCATGTTACTTCTCTCTTCATAAACTTTTGTCTTCTCGTTTAATATCTAAGAAACTAAAAGTTAAAATATACAAAACAGTAATTTTGCCTGTAATATTATATGGGTGTGGAACTTGGTCCCTTACATTGAAAGAGGAACATAAATTGAGAGTATTTGAAAATAAGATCCTTAGGAAATCTTTGGACCTAAAAGGGATGAGGAGACAGGTGAGTGGAGAAGGTTACATAATTTAGAACTACATAATTTCTATACATGTCCAGATATTATTAGAATAATTAAATCAAGAAGACTTAGGTGGGCAGGCCATGTTGCACGAATGGAAGAGGAAAGAGGAGTTTACAGGATTCTTGTTGGGAAACCTGATGGTAAGAGACCTGTAGGAAGGCCAAGACGAAGATGGAGGGATAATGTTGAGACGGACCTAAAGGAAATCGGTAGTGATGGAGAAGAGTATATAGATCTTGCTCAATATAGGGACAGATGGAAGGCCTGTGTTGCTGCAGCCATGAACCTTCGGGTTTAAGAAGGCTAGAGAGTTAGTTAGTTAGTTAGTTAGTGTTAGTGTACCTTTAATGATCATATTTCCTCTTACAAAGAATCTTGGAAATACAGTTAGAAAAAATCGTAAAATGGAAGTCAGATTAACGTAGGCTATTTGCAATCCAGCAAATGATGGGGTTTTGTGTTGAATAATTACTGTAATGAACAATTACTATTCCGAAATTAAAATAAAGGACCTTGATGGATGAAAAGCAAGTAGCTAATTCTGGAACCACCACTATAAAAGAGAACGTAAATACAATATTTCATCGGGTTCTCAGCGGCTGTAATGGTGCTAATACTAAAGTAAACCTTAGAGATTGACCCACCTTGAGAAATTAAAAATGTTTTTACTGCCCTCTAATTTCACTGAATTGTCTTGTCGTTGATTAGAAAGTTGTAAAACATAAATTTTCATTTTCTATCAGGATTGGATAACAAATAGAAGTGTGTAGAAACAATCGTGTTGCGAGGTATGACAAAACCCTTTCCCTGCAGAGTTTTCTCTTATATATGAAAAGACTAAGCTAATATTAACAGATGGTTAAAAAAAAGTTATGCGAAATATTGGAAGAGAAATATCTCTTTATCAAAATAAACTTGAAATGGATCTCTCCGAGAAGGAGGAAAATAAACCCGTAGAATATTATTAAAAACCGTCCCCTGAAGATATTCAGAGCTGGATGAGTTGGAACTCTGATGGCTACGTGTTCACAATGAGCTCTGCTTGATGTAGCCCAAGATTTAAGCAACTCGTACTCTCTTAGTCTGTTTTATAATACTTACATTGCGTGAAAACTTGTAAGTATACTGTTTTGTCTCACACTGCAATGAGTTCCTTAACAGCTGACTAATTTCGTAAAATTTCGAGATCAACGTACGGTCACCGGCAAAATAATGGGACACCAGATCATGAACTACTGGCTTCCTTGCAATACTTTATGTGCGTTAACCAAGGCCTGCTGTAGACGAAAGCATTTCCTTTAGCATTTTTGCTAGCATAAATGCTTTGTAAAAGCTTCCAAAAATCATATAGCAGATAGTACAGGGTGTTCCATTTACAACGCAACCCGGAGTTGGGGATAGTACAACTTTTGAACCGAAAGTGGTACACATATAATCCTTATACCAAATTGTAGCCTTGTTCATGCATACATTTTTAAACCGGGGATGAATGATGAGATTTCATTAGTTTTCAGGCAGTGTTGCCAGATGTAACGGGAAGTGTAAATGATTTTTTTTACAAAGCATGACAAATGGCACATAACACACATGTACGGATATGAGATTACATTTTCCCCCGTTTGGAAAGAAACAGAGGAAAGGCCAGTCTTGTTCTCATTGCATAGTTGCCAGGTGCATGTAAGTAACACTATTTTCATGAAAATTTCCAAGTTTCTTTTTTATTGTTTTCAGTAATTGCATGATGTATACAGTTTCGAAACACACGTTTTGTGGCACTGAAACACCAGCAGTGTTGCCAATGCACAGTCTTAATTTCTAAAAACAACGATTTTCCTAGTTCCGATTGACTATCGGTAGAAACGAACATTTCTTTTTTCACTGTCATAGATGCCGAGCTAATCCACCTAACCAATCTGAAAATTATGGCATACCGTACATGTGTGTTATGTGCCATTTGTCATGCTTTGTAAAAAAAATCATTTACACTTCCCGTTACATCTGGCAACACTGCCTGGACATTAATGAAATCCCATCATTCATCCCCGGTTTAAAATCGTATGCATGAACAAGGCTTCAATTTGGTATAAGGATTATATGTGTACTACTTTCGGTTCAAAAGTTGTACTATCACTAACTCCGGGTTGCGATATAAATGGAACACACGTTAATTTACACGCAAGCATTTCATGTAACTTTTCGGCTAGCTTTTGCGATTACAATGTATAACATATACAGCATGAAAGGCACGTGTTTACATTTGAAACAAATAAGATATTCTTCCATACGCGTACAGTAAACATTGTAAAGTATGTATTTAAGCAGCGCCATTGTCTTGTACCTAATAACGTTTTACACGAAACGTTATTCCTCTCGGTTGAATAATTATCGGCTTTTAAAAACGTGAAGTGATACATCGTTTACATCTCACGCGGCCGCCATTACAACTGCACTCGTGACCTAGAGGTCGCTTCTGATTGGTTATGATACGAAAAACGATATGGAAATGCGAACGATTCTATCCTTTTCAAATCCCATGAAATACCATATCATTTTTCACCTTACACGGTAGCATTTTGGTCATGGCACAAATGTTAAGAAAAGTAATAAGGAAAATGATTTCGTCTAATGTGGGCTTAACTCTACGGCAGTGGTAGAAGTTGATATTGAAAATTTGATATTGAAATCCACTTATCGCCCTAGGGTTAGGTAACACACATAACGTATTGGAATGAAGTGATTATTTCAGAATCTGGGTGTCCCATTTCTTTGCCGGTGACTGTATATTGGATTAAACTCATTGGGAAGAGAATCATATGTTAGTAATGAGTTCTAGAATCATATACCTAATGCACTTTTTACTGCCTGTATTTTTTTTATTCAACCAATAAATATTTTGTTATATTTTGAAGATGTGAGTAGTTTTTATCAAAACACATGAATATTTAATGTCATTCCGTTTCGGCTAGAAATATTTTGTGTGCATGTTTATTGAGCCATAAAGCAACGTTTTGACCGTATATGTTTCTTTTAATTTCGGAGAGGGAAATTTTGGACCCATTTTAGACCATTCAAGAATGTCGAGGAACATGCATAGAAAGCGTTAAACGTGTAGGAAAAAATAAGCAAGGCACAAACAGCCCAGAAACATACAGGGTGTCCGAATTGAAACGCCCTAATTTCAACTGTCTGTAACTTCACATGTATTTGATGCATTCAAATGAATTATGCATTAATGAATATACATAGTCCTCAAGTTTCTGTGAACAAAGTAATAATTAGTTCATTTAGTACATTTAGTACATTTCTACAGGCGCCTGACATTACCCTCTCGATTTCTTTCCTGTAGGGCATTTCAAGAACATGGTGTATTCAACCAGAGTTACATCTATGTAACCGCTTCATGAAATGATTACAGTTGCCATTGGGACAACCATACATGCTACAGGCAACCTGGCGAGAAATAGATCGGCTGGATATCCTCCCTACGACTCGTGGGGTGCATGTAGGAATGTTCTAAATGTACTAAAATGTACTAAACTGTACTAAATGTTCTAATTACTACTTTGCTGACAGAAACTTTAGGACTACATATATTCATTAATGTATAATTCATTTGGATGCATCAAATATACGTAGAGTCACACCGAGTTAAACTTAGGGCGTTTCAATTCGGAAACCCTGTATAACCAGCCATGATACTGAACTGGATTGGACTGGAATGGTCATGTTGAAACCTTCTGCTGGGCTTCATTCAGAAATCCCTCTCGGCTCGTAGAGTCAGCTAAGAGAATAGTTCTGTTTTTGTTTTTTAAACTGGTGAATACATTGAACCGTCCTTTGTGAATATGTTAATGTAAATACACACACTTGTAGATTTCTTTAATGCAACGCAGGTGATCTTCATATGTAATGTACATTTATGATCTTGGTTTGTTTTAAGTGTGGAGCTTTTGTACATTTAAAATAAATGTCAAGGCAATTAATTTGTGGTAGACTGAGATAACATCTCTGGCTGTTATGTAGTTGCAGCTTTGGAACGAGTCGCAACTCCCAAAGCCTCCATCCAATTAAGAAGCGAGCTGATGAAGTCATCTAGATCCAGCACCTATAGCTAACCTTCTTGCTCAAGCGGTAAACTCTTCGTAGGCTCGCTAGCTAGATTCCTGACGTGTATCTTACAATTTAAGTTCTTACTTTCAGAGTAATTACTCTTCATACAGTGACTCTCAAAGGGTGAAGGAACTTTATTGGAGATTATAACCCCTTCCTTTCAACCAAGTTTCAAAAAGGAAGAAACGTTAGGATGAGAGCACATAACATTATTAGTTACGATATAGAAATCAAAATGACTTCTTAAAATTTCTAGGTACGTCACTATGATTCCCATTTGCAGAATAGTTTGAGTATATTTCAAGTCCTCCTTGTGCACAAAACGGCCAATCGAGACAAGGCCTACAGTGGGATCCGAACCACTACGTGCTTCCGCAGGGTATCGAACCCGGGACCCCTTCATTACAAGGCGGCGACGTTACCACTGCCTAACCGGGATTCGAACCCGACACTCCTGGCTTCGTGGCACGCTGCGCTAACCACTTATCCACGGAGGTCGACATTGCCATCGGGGAGGCCCCACATTTGCAGAGTGACTAAATATGTTTGGCACGAACCGCCACTCTTTATGGCGAACTACAAGGTTTTCCTTTACTACATCCACAAAGTTATTATAATAAGCCAATCTTGTTGTAATCTTATTGTGACACAAATCTCTAAGAAAATGTTCAGTTTAAAAATGCCTTCAATTTAAGGCAAATATTCTTAAAATTATTTTAGTCACAAAAGTAAACAACAATACCTTAATGCTAATAACAGTGAAGATGTTGGTGGGGGGAGGGACAACTGCTTAGGAGTTTTCCTTCTAATATAAAAAATAATGCTTAGTACAGAACACTGACACTAGGGATCCCGGGTTCGAAAACTGCCGTAGGCATGGTTGTTCTTTGCGAATGTTCTTTCATCAATTTCATCATTTCATCACTCATCCTCATCGTCGCAATTAGCCAAAAGTGGCAGAAAAGAGAAGTAAAATAAACCAAATCAATCAATTTAATTTATAAACATTAAAAATGATTACATGTTTTAACGTTATTTAATATTGAATAGTTAATAACCAACTCATAAGTGAATTTTCATAGATAATTTTTTTAATGATTTTTACCAGTAACTCTAAACAATTTCTTTAAAACTTATTTTCGTCACAAATTAGACAACGGTATTTCATATATTCTAGCTTAATGCGTAATAGGAGTGCAGATAGCTTAAGTTATTACAGATTTACCCCTAGAAGTCACTGTACTTAATGGCTTCAAGCAAACTTTACAATTTTCATAAGATTTCTTCATTTATAACGTATGTCCAAATGTAATTGAGGATACTCATCACCAACGTGGAGAAGCCTTGCTTCCAAACTAACTTTAGAAAATTCAACACACACTCCTGAGGCTTGTAATTAATTCTGAGGATCTCCATTATATCGTTTATTTCGCCAGTGCTACAAGAGTGCTCAAGTTGATTGAGATATAATTTCTTCAAATATATTCCACCGTTGTAATTGTGAGGTTAAAATCTCACGGGAGTTGAGAAGAGAGAGAAATATCTTCCGTGGTCAGTGGCTCCCTCTAAATCATGGTACTGCAAAGATCATTCATCACCCTTACCCACTAATCTAATTTCTTTGGTTTCTGGCATAAATCTAGCAAACATGCAGTACCTGGGTTTCATTTTTAACCCTGATTTTACAACCACCTTAAGAGAAACACATTTGTCTGATTGCTGGTATTTTGTAAAGAGAGTGTCACTCCCCCACACATGTACCACTATTTATCTTGTAGTCTGCGTTTGTTACAAGCATAAAAACACAGTTTATTGTTGTGACGTTTCAGGAGAACACACGCTCTCTTCATCAGGCATTTATTTCTTGTTTGATTAAAGAAACATTTATAAAAATGATTTAAAAAATTTAATTAAAAATAATCTGTTATGCAATGGATCTTGTCAATGTTACATTGTTGTAACATAGCAACTTAACTGTTAAACAAGCAGTCTGTTTTTATTATTATTTTATATTAAATTTCTTATCATATTTTTAAATTATAAATTCCAAATATCATCAGGCAATTCAAAATCATCATCTCTTTTACAGAGATCCATGACGTCTTTTCCTTTACATTAAATTTTAAAGATGGTGGCCTACTCCACAGTGAAAAAGAAAACTTCATAGAGGGTCTATGTTGCTATTCTCATTATTTAATTTCGTCCAGTGTTCTTCTGCAATGAATGAAGCTTCCCATAACTATGTTTCCCGTCACTCTTATAAAACCCTTCTCTTTTAATCACATGCTTCTCCTCGACAATCGAGGAGCTATGAGCTGACAAACCCGTTATTGGGTTTAAATTTATAATGTCCAAATCGTGTTCGTGCCACCCTAATGCCATTTTCCTTGATGTTTGTCCTACATAATCCTCTGAACATGAATAACTTATATATTCCTCTGATTTCCTCATCTGATACCAATAAATGTACATTCCAAACTCATTGTCTGGTAATTTAAAAACAATTTTGAAATTAAATCTTCTACTTTTTGCAAATTTTATGTGAGATTCTCTTGTGAAATAGAATACAAACTCATTTCCTTGCAACAGATTTCTCATCTTTGTCCGCTTTCCTTTTTTCCTTTAGTTTTCTTCTAACTTGTTCTTTGATTTGGTTCATTCTGTTAGTGTTAAAGCCATTTTCTCTCGCTATATTGAAAAGCTGTTCTTCTTCATTCATGATATCCTCATTATTTGAACATAGTTTTTGTGCTCTTAAAAAAATTAAATTCATTATCCATTGTTATTCGAGAATGTTCTGAATTGGCATGGATGTATTTTTCCTCTGCTATTTTATTTTCCTATGGACTGATGTTAGAATTGCCTGATGATATTTAAGATAATAAAAACAGACTGCTTGTTTCAGTTAAATTGTTATGTTACAATGTAACATTGACAAGATCCATTCTATTACGGATTTTTTTTTTTAAAAAAAAATACCATTGTCATAACTGGATTAATCCATATGAATTCATACAACCTGGTTGCTTGACCATTTTTAAAAAAGTTTATTTTTTGTGTGGTGTGAGCCTCATATGTTGCGTAACGCAACTCCCATGCTGCGTTTGGGATCGAACCAAGAACCTCTAGATTGAATTGGGTGATGTAGTTATTTCTCATTCATCTCTCAGATGGTTATCACTCGCTTGGCCTAAATGTGATAAATGCAAAAGGTTACTTTTTAAAGGAATGGCGATAGAAATTAACTTAGATTAGATATGGGTTTTATACTCTCCATGACTGAACCGATATGGATTGGTTAAGAAAAGGATATTACTTGCCTTACAAATAGATGAAGATTGTTCCTACACTTGTCCTCTCAAATGTCACTTGTCTGACCTCCCTGTCAGGCATCGATTCAATCACACACCATCGTCCAATAATCGTTCTCCACTTTGCTCCTCTCTCACAATCCGCAGACCTTACTCTCTCTCGTATTCTCGCCAGCTGCTCACACCTCCTGACAATTCCAACACTCATGCCACATACGCCTTCCAAGTCAATCACCCGCCCTTTTTCTGATTACTTATTCAGCATTCCTATCTCTGCTACCTGCTATGCTAAGACTTTATACTTCTTACCCAATACCTTGGGTACGATACGGTTGACAATTCAGAACCACTGTTATTTTATTTTTACTATCACCGATTTGAAGATGGCGGGCATTTTTTTTTATCATGGCGCGCGTCATTTTCTCCATTCGTAAGCAACAGCGGCAACTTTTTTTCCTCAGCTCTGGTAAGTCCTACGACAATGAGACAAAATCTGCGATGTTACGCACATTATAGGCTACAATTATATTTTTGTGTAATTTTCTAAATATTATTCCATCATAATCAATTTTAAGGTTAAAATTGTGTATTTTAATCGCTCAAAATGACATTTTCGGACATTTTTTGGGGGGAGAAGGCAGTTTGTTTGACACTTGATTTTTTTTGTGCAAGTACCTGTGTACCAATAGAGTATGTCAAAATTATTTGAAGCTTGAGACTTTAATATTTTTTTCTACAGGGTCATAAACATGTACTTTTTGTTAAAAAAAAGTTCCAAGTTCAGGGTTAAATATCTCTGGTGGGCAGTTGTTTAAAAAACTGAAATTTGTACACAATACAGTACTTTATGATAGGTAACTTCAGTAAAAATTTTGAGTTTGAGATTCAATTGGTTTAAGAGATACAAAACTCGTGAAAAATTCAACATTTTGCATTAAATATGGCATGTCTAATTTCATTTCTTATTAACATTTTGTGTTGAAATTCTGGAAACTGTAATTTGGAATGTCAATGAACAACATTACAATCCTGAAATGGCTCTGCAATAAAGTATATATATACGAGGGCGTGCTGAAAAGTAAAGCTTCCTATGTTGTTGTTTTTTTGTTACCTTGTAAACGCATTTTGGATTATGAGTAACCATACATTGCACTTATAAGACTTTCCCGCTTCTCCATTGAAGGTTTCAAACTTCTATCGCCAGGGGGTGCTGAACTATTGCGAGGGAAATGTCAGGATGAAACCATGCAATGTCGGTGGAGCGCCTGAAGTAGCGTGCAGTGATCGAGTTTCTAAACGCAGAAAATGTGCTACAAATTGACATTCATCTGAGACTGAGGACATTTTATGGGGATGAATGTGTAGACATGAGTACTGTGCGATCTTGATTTTATCATGCTCTTAAAGAAAACCCCAGCTGAACACGATTCCGATGACCTCCATCATTTGCAGTTCGCTGCCTTTCATTCCATTCTCTCACATAGCTGAGATTTCTTACGCTGGGATTTTCCTCAGTCTCAGATGAATGTCAATTTGTAACACATTTTCTGCGTTTAGAAACTCGATCACTGCACGCTACTTCAGGCGCTCCACCGACATTGCATGGTTTCATCCTGACATTTCCCTCGCAATAGTTCAGCACCCCCTGGCGATAGAAGTTTGAAACCTTCAATGGAGAAGCGGGAAAGTCTTATAAGTGCAATGTATGGTTACTCATAATCCAAAATGCGTTTACAAGGTAACAAAAAAAACAAAACATAGGAAGCTTTACTTTTCAGCACGCCCTCGTATATATATACTTTATTGCAGAGCCATTTCAGGATTGTAATGTTGTTCATTGACATTCCAAATTACAGTTTCCAGAATTTCAACACAAAATGTTAATAAGAAATGAAATTAGACATGCCATATTTAATGCAAAATGTTGAATTTTTCACGAGTTTTGTATCTCTTAAACCAATTGAATCTCAAACTCAAAATTTTTACTGAAGTTACCTATCATAAAGTACTGTATTGTGTACAAATTTCAGATTTTTAAACAACTGCCCACCAGAGATATTTAACCCTGAACTTGGAACTATTTAACAAAAAGTACATGTTTATGACCCTGTAGAAAAAAAATATTAAAGTCTCAAGTTTCAAATAATTTTGACATACTCTATTGGTACACAGGTACTTGCACAAAAAAATCAAGTGTCAAACAAACTGCCTCCCCCCCCCAAAAAAAATGTCCGAAAATGTCATTTTGAGCGATTAAAATACACAATTGTAACCTTAAAATTTATTATGATGGAATAATATTTAGAAAATTACACAAAAATATAATTGTAGCCTATAATGTGCGTAACATCGCAGATTTTGTCTCATTGTCGTAGGACTTACCAGAGCTGAGGAAAAAAAGTTGCCGCTGTTGCTTACGAATGTAGAAAATGACTTGCGCCATGAAAAAAATGCCCGCCATCTTCAAATCGGTGATAGTAAAAATAAAATAAGAGTGGTTCTGAACTCTCAATATATGAGGCTCACACCACACAAAAAATAAACTTTTTTTAAAAATGGTCAGCAACCAGGTTGTATGACTTCATATGTATTGACCCAACTGTGAATGTAAACATACTAAAAGTAAATGCCTGATGAAGAGAACATGTGTTCTGAAACGTCACAACAAAAAGCTGTGCTTTTATGCTTGTAACAACAGAGGACTGCAAGAGAAATAATTCTACAATGCAAGCAATGCTTACATACAAGGAAAAATATACATGTAGCACTGTTGACACAACATCACAGTATTTGTTTTCTATTCAGCAAACAATACGAGAAGTGTCACTTCCTCACATATGTAGGCAGTATATCCACATTAGAGTTACTGAATATTCCCAGGAGTGTATACTTCCAGAATAACCAAACAACAATTACGTTTATACTGAAACAAAACTTACTTTGGATAGTTCGGTACTGTATTACCAACCAAAAGTAGTAAATTTTCCTAATTGTACAATACAAACTAGAGTTTTCTCAATTTTGATTTCCATATTTGTTATTAGCACAACAACATTGATTAAGAATTGGTTATTTTCATTTAATTAACATTTCCATCGATGAATAGTGTTGACAACAAGATCCAGGCTTGACGTACTGTCAAATGCATTTCCTGCCAAATGTGTGTGGAAAATTGTATCCCTTGCGGAAAGCACAAACTTCTTATTATTTTACACGTAGAATTTCAACAATAGATTTTGATAGATTTTCTTATATTTTATTTTCTGTCTACTTAGGACAATCGAGACAATAAGGGGCGTTCAAAAGGAAACGTCCCTCTATGACCTCAACAAGAACCATGAAATGTCGATAATGGACGTATAGCCCATCACTAAACGTGTTCGACCACCGAGATGGGTAACAATATGCTAAAATAAGTGACAATAGTTCTAAATGGAAACCATGTTAACAAGATTGGTGATTACATACGAGCAAAATCAAGTTGAGATAATAAATATCAAGATCGCGTTGACGTAATGGCTAAACAAGCAAGAACGAAAGAAACCGTTACCCCGATGCGCCTGCCGTACACTGACCTCCTCCCACGGGTAAAAATCAAAGTAGAACAACAATGGGACGATTGGTGCACCCAACAACTCCTCAATACCAATACATATAGATGGCATGCACAAGTCGGCAATAAACGTTCTTGGTTTCAACACATTAACCTACCCCGTGCAGTTTTAGTGTTTACCATGCGAATGCGTACAGGTCACGTTGTCATACATCCCAGTTCATATACCGTGCCTGCAACTTCCTGTCAGTGTGGAGAACCTATTCAATCAACCACACATTTGTTTTTACAATGCCCAATTCGACAACAACATCGCAATACTCTATACAAACAGTTACAACGTGTGGGTATTCCATTTCCGATGTTCCTTTCGACTCTACTCTACGAACCACGGTCTGATGTCATGTGGATACTGTACAGCTTTGCACGAAAACACAACATTGTAACATAAACAAACAGATACTTGGAATGTAAACAAACTTTCTCATAACAAACCAAATAGGACCCCTGGCAAGAAATCGCTCATAGGCGGTGTGTGCCAATCAAAGAAGAAAGAAGAAGAAGGTAACCAGATCTTCCACATCGTAGTGTAGATATTCCTATACCCTTGTCCATGCAATTCCATTCCGAATCGACTATTATGTTTTACTAAGGTATGATTGCTTGTCTCTTAAATGTAATTTGTTGAAAAATTTTGGAATGTGTACGAACGTGTTGTCCATTGCAAGAATGCATCATTGAATCAAGGAAAACTTCAACGGATTGCAAGTAATAAATCACCAATTCATGTCTTTATTGCGCACGTAACGTAAGGTATAACAGAGAACCACAGAGAGACAATAATGAACAGCAATTGCACGATGAAGTAAGGTAGGTGCTGGGGCATATTTACATTGCAATAAATATTAACATACATAGATATTTAAAATGCAAGTATATTTTCCTTTGAAATCTCTCTTTAGCTTTTCTGCAACTGGTAAGTCTACTCGGAATGATTGCAAAATCCTGCCTGCATCTTACAGTCATGATACGCACATAATGTGGTTGGTAGTTTGTAATTTTTTACAAAATTTGTGTGTTCCTTGCAACACTGCCGTGTTTTGATTCATCGCAGAAAATTACGTCACAGATTCGATCAAATGTGTTGGGTTGCCAGTATACAGGCGGCAAAATTGGTTTTTTGAACGACTGTAGCGCCAAACGACGCACCTACGTTCAAAATGTTACCGAGACAAATTGTTTGTTTTGATGTGCTTTATGCGTTTCTGCGGTCAGTGGGCACCATTAAAATAACACTCCGTGTATATATGTGTGTGTGTTAGCGTGTTATACAAAAAAGATAAAAGGTCTTGCCAATGGCGTAGTGGTAACGTCGTCACCTTGTAATCAAGAGGTCCCGGTGGAAGCTCATAATGGCTCGGATCCCACTTTGAGTTGTAGGGTCCAGTCCCGATTAGCCTTTCTGTGTATAATGTCAACTTATAACACAAATTCAATCGAATCAACAAAAAAGATGACAGCAATGTGTGTATGTATGAATACACACACACACAAATATGATGGCCTCCCCGATGGCTCAGTGGCAGCGTCGTCGCCTTGTAATCAAGGAGTCCCGGGTTCGATACCCGGTGGAGGCACATAGTTGTTCGGATTCCACTTTAAACTGTAGGTCCAGTCCCGATTAGCATTACTGTGCATAAAGTGGACTTAAAGCACTAAATCTCCATTATTGCCTTTAAGTATATGTTATTATCCGTGACCAGACGCCTGCTCCTTCTCATAGCACTTGAACCGAAGTAAAATTTTCATTTATTTTCCGTGGTAGAATATTGGTAGACGTATACAGGGTGTACCAGACGTGATAGGGCAAACTGAAACAGCGAAAAGCACACGATAGTAGAAGCAAGAAAGTCTCAGTAAACTTTTTTGTACACATCGAATTCTTTTCAAGTGTGAATACCATAGTCCTACTCAGTAACAAATAACAGAATTAAGAGGTTCATCTGGCTAGACATTACTGTTGCTTTTATTACCAAGGACAAACACGTATCTAAAAATGTAATTCGGGGGGGGGTCCGAACCACGTGTCTCAAAATAATAATAATAATTACTATTATTATTGTTTTTTAAATTGTAACTAAATTAATTAAAATAGTATTATTTAAAATATTCAAATTAACTAATATTATAATTTTATTAAATGAATGGGTAAAAAGACGACATAAGTATAGCTTACGTATAGTTAAAGTCTCCAAATTTGTAAAATAAACGACTGCCTTGACAAGGAAATTAATGTCAATTAGATAAAAAATATTTATTTAATATCAAAAAAGGATGTTAAATCCAGTTGACGAAAAATAAATTTCCTGGTAATATTTTATGCATGTTATTATAAGTAGTAATAAATCTTGAATACATCTTCTTTGATATCGTCATTCAAAGTCGTATGGTCCTAATATAATCCTTGCCTTCCAATAAGTTTGGCGGAATTAAATAACCTTCGATTTAACAAGTAATTCTTTATTATATAATTTTAGTTATTTTATTATTTTATCCATTTCACTTTTCATTTTAGTAGTTAGTATGTCTTTCGGGGGGATCTGGAGCCCTGGCCCCCACCATAAATACTTCCTGGACCAAGGACTATTCTAATCGTTCTAATGGATCTTCTAATTAGGTGTTATTACCACCTTTATACAGAGAAGCAGAATTTACATGTAAATATACACCGCAAATACTCCCGAAAGTTTTCCCATGAATTTAGTGTCGATATGAGTCACTTTGCAGTTTTCTAGGAAGAAATAGAATGCGTGCGTACTAAGCGTTGCGATTAGCCAAAAGTGGCTAATGGCAGAAAAGCGACGCTAAAAAACAAATTAAATCATATTGTAATATCAATGTAATTAATTCAATGGTGTGTGAAATGATTTCATTTCGGACGCTGGAGGAGGGATCACCTTTTTGTGTCTGTCTTTCCAACACACACTACACTATCACACATGAATAGTGCTTTACAGAATAAGCCTTGTTTAAGTTCAAAAGTGATGATAACCATACTATATTTTTTGGATTGAAGTTGAGGGGAAATTAAGCTCTATAACATTCTCCTAAAATGCCAGTAGTTGTTAGCATTTTACACCTGAATACGTAAGCCATATGGATATGGGTTCTTATGAGTTAAACTTTTTCCGGCAGTAAAGAAAAGGTATGATTTCTTTTTTATATCTTCCGTTCTGTATGAATGTTCTCTTGCTAGCCAAAAAAACTTAATTTCTTTGTCCTCTCTATTGTAGCTCCACGCCATTCACTAGATTCCAAGACGAAGTTCATTATCAAATAATAATCAGGATCTTACTATGGCAAATAGAAGAAAGCTGCACTATCTCTGTTTCATCACCAGTGTATTATACTCTATCCTGGATATCTCTGGAGCAAGACCGCGCATAGCGGCAGACAAAGGGGGGGGGGAGGGGATCGAGTGGGCAGAGCGAAGCAGTACATGCTGCTGTGAAGGCTGGTAACTGCGGTCGCTTCCCTTCCACGCAATCCCATTCCCTCTGACGTCACTACTTGCGCAGAGACTTATTTTATTTTGCTTCCTCCATAGATATCCGGGACAAAGTAAAGCTGAAGGTAAACCGCAGAACCTGTTCAACAAAATGCATCCTCGTATGGGATATTCATGAATATGTTACCCATAAGCGGAACAATTTCGACTTACCCCATCATTCAACCACGGCCTACAAATCATCTTTCTTCTTTTCGGCTCCCAAAGCATGGAATGCATTGCCTCCGAGTATAATAATCCTGTATGTTTCAGAGGTAAAATTTGCTGTTAATGTAACAACGGCAGAGTCGTGGCACATACTGAAGGATCATGTAACTTACTATGTAGAATTGTATGTTGATATTCAACTTATTATTATTGTTATCATCATCATTATTGTCTTTTATATTTGAAGTTTCACATTTAATTTTGTGCATTACTAGGTTATTACGTATCATTTTGCATGTAACTTATACTGCTCCATATGCAGTTCATCACATATGTAGCATTACATTGACAAGGGTTAGGTAGTAGAATAGCCTTCGGCTGAACCTCGTCCGCATATTAAAGAATTTTTATTATTATTATTATTATTATTATTATTATTTATTTTCAAGTTCACGATATAAGTACGATTATTCAGTTGAAATCTATAATATTCCATGACTGTCGCAGAAAACGACGGGGTTCTATATTCAGCTCAATACAGAGCCGAATGGCATTCCATCCATGCAAATGATGAGGAAACAAACAGAGGATTTAAAATTTTAGATTAAAAAGTTGTTCTCCTTTATTCGAGGCCCTGCGAGCACTGATAGAAAGCAAGGGAGGAATCTCCACGTTCGAGATGTCAATTTCGGAAAAGAAAAAAGGGCCGAATGAAATCTAGGCAATTCTTCTGATAAAATGAATTTGACGTTTCCAAGGACTCTTAGGAAGTTCTTTTCTTTTGCAGACTGGCATTTGAATAAAAGGAAATGGGTCCCTGAATATTGAAATATTAAATTGACTATAAAAGGACTGCGAAGGCTAAGTTCATTTTCCAAACTTTCGAAGTGGTTGAAACAGAATTCGCGAAAGATGCAAAACGTAACTGAAGTAAAATGCAGTGACTATGGGTTACTATTCATTACTTCTCGTTTCTCTATAAAAGAGTACTCGGTCTTTCCAATGGCGTTGTGGAAACGTCCTCACTTTGCAACAAAGATCCCCGGTTTCGATACGCGGTGGAAGCACATAGTGGAGTCCCACAGAAGATGCTCAGCTATATATTTACCTCTGTATCCTAAGTAGTCCAATCGGGATTAGTGACCTTCAATCAAATCACTAGCGTACGCAGGAGGGTTTTTTCGGATGGAGTTGAGCTTATAAAAGTGTATATTACATGTAGGGGCTGGATACAATATGAAATAATATGCTATTACTTTTTCAACCCTAAAGAGCTAAGGTTAAAAAGCTAAAGCGTAGTCATTTTGACGATCTTACTCTAATGCCTTATAGGAAGTTTTATTGGCAATTAAAATTGGCTAATAACATATTTTGTTTCTGATAGTATTAATAACGTTCATAGTTACTGAGACAGCAATCGTTTGGTATTCTCCACATATTGCTTTGGAGCAATGCCTGCAATACATTTTTGTCATCCTCTTTCCTTTTCATGGTTATCACAGGTTATTCGGAAGTGTGATAGATCGATGCTGTATCTAAAGCAGCAGAACCACATTTTTTTAGTTTTATTTTGCAAGACACAATTGATTTTTTCCTTGTGGAAACAAAAAAATAGATGTGGCGAATTTGGTTACGTTAAGCTGAAGCTTCGTCAGAATGACTACGTAGACAAAATAATATCAAATAATTTGTCAACTGGTCCTCAACAGCTCAAGACCAATTGAAGGTACTGAGAGTGCAAGCGATTCATGTGGTAAGAAAGGGTGGGGGATACCTTTTTGTATTTACGCGTCTTCAATTTGAAGATTTTCTAGGATTCACCTTCGTTTTACGAAGTTACAAGGTTTTACAAGCAAGTTGTAGAACAGACAAAAATGATAAAAAGGTCATTTTAAGGAGAGATTTCATTTATAACATTTGCTTTTCCCGAGTTCTTTACTGCTCTCTTTTGAAAGTTTTGATTTTCTCTAAATTTCGGGAAGGTTGTTGCCCCATCAGACCCCCGTACCTGCGTACGTTGTATCAAATTGTTCTCTTATTGAAATTTCGATCCACAAAATAAGCACATTTAGATTAAGATGTTGCTTGTGACTCTTGTTTTCGTACCGGTAAGTAATCATTATCTGAAAAGGTTGCGTTGAATCTTCCCAGTATTTGTATTTGTATTTTTATTATTTAAGATAGTTTTCCTTCCTCTTTCGGCTACCATGACGATGAGGATGAGCGGTGATTATGAAACTGGGGAATGAACAAATTACGAAAGCAGCATTCACGATTTTTCGCATTTTGCAGTAAACTCGATTTATCCTTGCATAAATGAATGGGATGTTTTTGGAGAAAGGCAGGCCAAGATTTCAGTCTGCAATATTTGGTCATTTTGGGTTTATAACCATTGATGGAAGCCTACCAGACGTCGCGATTTAGTCGAGACAGTCCATTCTTTATTTTAATCCCTTTTCAATTTTTTTTAGGCCTGCGGTCGCGATGCTGAAATTTCCCATTTTTTCATGGTTAACTAACATTCAGACATGTTCCTCATTGTGCACAATAATCATTGTTAAGGAGAGGAGATCAGTGGCGCAGGAACGTTTTTCATTTGGGGGGGTACAAAATTCAGCCTCCCATATATATATATATATATATGTCCAATCAAGTGTCGCAATAATAATAATTAGGATAATTATATTTAATTAATTAAATATGTACATTAATTAATATTGTATTGTTATTATTACATGAATAGGTAAAAGATAGTAAAAGAATATAAATATAGCAGCAAGTATTCATTATCTAGCGTACGTGTAGTTAAGATCGCCAAGATTTGCACAAAAAAAAACTGCCCTGGCAAGGAATTTAATGTCAGATAGAAAAAGAATTGAATATTTATTGAATAACAAAAAAGGAGTTAGATCCAATTAACGAAAAGTAAAGTTCCTGATTAATATTTTATGGATATTATCATTAGTAGTGTGCATAAATCTTTGGAATCCTTCAAAGACGTATAAGCCAAATTCCTTGCCTTCCAATAAGTTCAGCGGATAAAACCATCGAGTTTACAGAGTGCAGCAGAAATAACTCCCGGATTTCATTCGTGAATAACAAAGCAACGATAGATGTTATGCAAAATTTTATTTCACAGTTGGAAAGAACAAGGATTACCATTTTGTTTCCCATATGTACCGAGACAACTCCATGAACGCGCCTACTTTTTTGAGGAAGACGGCACGCAGTTAATGTAACGTCTGACCGTTATGTATGGATGTTACGCAACTTCCTGCAACCGCAATCGAAGGAACGTGGCAAATTGGCTGTGTGGTTCCAACAGGATGGTGCCACAGCACGCGTATCGATGAACGTGATACGTGAAATGTTTCCAGGGCGTCTGATCTCACTTTTAAGTCACCTTCCATGGCCAACTCGTTCCCCCGAGCTCGCACCCTGCGACTTCTTTCTGTGGGAGTACCTGCAGGCTAAAGTTTACCAAGGAAGGCCGAGGACAGCCAATGATCTGAAAGATGGTATCAGACAGGAAAGAGCGGCAATACCGACCAGACATGACTAGGAGGGTAATGCAGAACTTCAGGGCGAGACTTCAGAAATGCGTACACTGTGCAGATCGGCATTTGGACGATATCATTTTAAAACAAAGTCAACTATGTCACCCAAAATGGTGACTTGTGGCAATTTTGTAAAAAATAATTGGAACATTTTGTTCTTTGCAAATGTGCAATAAAATGGTAAACCTTGTTCTTTCCAACTGTGCAATAAAGTTTTGCATAACATCTATCGTTGCTTTGTTATTCACAAATGAAATCCGGGAGATATTTCTGCCGCACCCTAACTTTTAATTGTTACGCTGTTCAAGCATGGTATTGGCATTGATGGAAATTGAGTATAACAAATACTAAACAATTATATTTTGATAAATTACTTTCACTACTTGGTAAGTCTTTTGGGGGAAGGGGTCCGGACCCCCTGGACCCCCACAAAAACGTCCTTGATACCTAGGTATAATGTGAAGCCATGAGAAATGTTCTCTTTTAGAATAGCACACACGAATGTCGTGTTATTTAATGCAAAATATGCATAAATATTTGCATTGTTTTTGTTAGAATTTAAGTTAAAAAAAAAAACAGATTTTAAAATCAGATAACAATTCTGAAACATATAAGGCTAAGCTCTGGACCTCATTCTGGGCTTATTTCGATTTCACGGAACAGAAAATCAGGAGTGAGGGGGATCTTGAGCCACCCCAACCAGGAATAATCATCTCCCGCCCACTGGATATAGAAACTACATTATATACAGTTCCACTTCAGTTCCGTTCTTTCTAATTTTAAAAGTCCCATAGCTACGCATAAAAATATCTTTAAACAATTTATGGCAGGTGTGTACCATATCCAATGCCTTTTAGAAGCCATGTATTTATTTTTGGTATTAAAAAAGAAAAAAATGAGTTCAGATGGTTTCCAATCAACTCGTAAGAAGTCTAACTTTGAAATATTTGTGAAAAATATGACAAATCATTTATTTCTAATGTGACAGTCAGATTTACCGTCATTATTATTATCATTATTATTCATGTATGTAGCGGTAAAAAGACGTGTTGATTCAAAGTGTTAAGTGTTTTAATTTGTAAGATTACATATTTGATTTTTGCCAAGCCGACGGGAGGAACGAGACATTCGCTTGTGTTAAGGGTGAGCACCTGAAGGGTCACGCTATGCGTCTAAAGCTTAGGAAATTCGACCGTAATGACAAACATTTAAATATCTCGGTTTCCAACGGTCCGATTTATGTGAAACTTATACCAGCGCAGCGGCATATGTGCAAGGACAGATGTGTGGAGTTTCGTCACGATCAAGCGACAATTACGGACGCCAGATCAAATCGGTTCTAATTGATCAGTTTGTGGACAGCGATTGCAATTGAGCTATGGGCGACAGCCAGGCGGAAGCTTAATCCGCACAAGTCAACTTCGGACACGGTACGTCCTAGTTTGGAGACAATAGAGCAAAGTGGACTGACCTCTTCGGAAGCGTCGCTTCAACGATCGCCAAGCGTCGTTTTTCAAAATCTAAATAAAACGAAGGACATGGTTTTTCGACACACAGTCTTACCGCGATCCTTGTAGCGAGAGCAGCTCCGAGCTACCTCTCCATATACAGTTTTGCCGCGATTCTTGGAACGAGAGCACTTTCGTGCTACCTTTCGTGTATAGTGGACTTTGTTGTGTTGTGCGAACACCAGTGTGTGTGATAGGCAGTAAGTCTACACGAGTGCGCCTACCTCAACCGCTGGGGGAAGTTGAAGCGAAACCGTGTTTCCGTGATTACCTTACGCCATTTATAATTTTTGAGAAACAAGGAACACCGGAAACTATGGCGGGCTAGAGGAAGAAAGGAGATGAGGGCGTTACGTCGATTCGCCCGACGTCAGAAGAAACTACGCCGATGATCGCCATGGAGAGAGAGAGAACGTCGAACGCCGCCCTATTGATACGCCGACGATGCCTACCATCCGCCACGTTGACGCCCCGACGACGCTTACCAGCCGCGACAGAGAGACGTAGAGAGAGATGTTGACGCCCCGACGACGCCGACGACGCCTACCAGCCGCGACAGAGAGATGTAGAGAGAGATGTTGACGCCCCGACGACGCCGACGACGCCTACAACGACCGCTCAGATGCGACGTCCGAACCGCGCCATACCACGGAGATCCACCGATCCCGAGAGGAAGAGGAGCCGGGGAACTCGGTGTTTGAACCCTTTTTGCATCTTCATCGTCACGACCAAGGAAACCTTTCGCGTGGATACTATGTGTTTTCAATCGCCCATAAAGACGCCAGGATGCACCCCGGAAGCTGAGAGATGGTAAAGTATTCATCTGTGTGAACCTTAACACGTGACGGCCCGATTGATTTAGAGAACGCCCTTGAAATTCGTCGACATTTTGAAAACGCCCACTCAACTCGAACTTCATACCAAACTCCCGTCGCGCTTGTCATTTGTAATCTATTCGTCTCAGGTCAATTTTTCGTATTCCTTGTGATATTTTTTTTATGATCTTAAATTCATTGTTGTTTGTGCTCCTTTGTATTTGTTTAAAGTGCGTACTATTAGAGTAAAGCGCCGCCCGCTTAATTGCATATTCTACTTGAGGTTTGTTCATTTTTATGTGTCAGCGCTGTGTCGCTGCTAGCTATGTCCGGTCGCATATGTGATTATTTGTTAAAGTATTTGCCTGGTAATGTGAATTGCTCGTCGCGGCGAAGTGTTTAAGTCCCGCCTGCTAGAGAGTATATGTTTGCGCCACTCAACGGAGGTTATTTGTTATGTTTGGAACCACGTGAGGTCTTGTAAAAGGAAAACGTCCGCCCACGTGAATGTAATTGCCGTTGAGACGCCTTTGTTTATACTGGTCAAGTAATGTATGGTCACCGCGCCGACTAGTTTCTTTTTTAAAAACAAAAGGTGAACTTAAATAAGGGCTGGCTAGGATTTAAGTAGCACTGGAGCAAAATCACAAATGACCTGATTAGACAAAAAGTAAGATAAAATTAATTGAGAATGCAATAATTAGGGCTTGTCGTCATAAAACCTGTACATGTCATGTATAATTTCTTGTGTCGATGACCCCATGAGGATTGAATCTGAGAGAGAATGTGAGAGTGCAAGTGTGGGGACCTGTAATAATTCCATTTTTGTTGGTTATGAATAGAATATACTTTTTATTTTCATGTTAATTTTGGGCTATATCATTTTCGTATACATGTCGCTACCCGTGATTTTCAGGTATGCAGCTAGCCGCTTCCCGGCTACAGGTAAAGAGGTTGTAATTCGAAAGTACATATGTCTTTGTTTTTATTCGATATGGCTTATTACTATGCACAGTTGGTCACCGGTTCCTACACACGAACTTAACCTGGACCGTAACGCTATTTCGCTTGTCCGAGGGAGATTTTGCCGCCTCTATCTAGGTAGTGGTAGCATTTGTTTTCCCGGGCAGTGCAGGTGAACATACACTAATATAATTAGCTGTCCTAATGACGCTCTTCAAGTACTAAAAGTAATATCATTCGGTTCATTTACAAAACCGAAATCCTTCAGCTCTCAGAAGTAGCAAGGAAAGCCATACCCTCAAAAGTTTATTCTTTCTTTTCAATTTTTGGTGGACAATGTGAAGAGCCGGCCAAGGTTTATTTTCGTATGTAGTGGTATTAAATGCAGATACATGCGTGTGTTTTAGGATGACATGTCAATTTCTCGTTCATGTGAAAATGTAAACTTTAATGTAAGCAGAAGCATGCTGCGCGTCACAGTTAAAGATTTTCGCATCTACAAAGAAAATCCAAAACACATTCCCACCTCGCCGTACTCCGTGGCGGAGGGGTTAGCATACCGCGCTATGACGCCTGAGGTCCCAGGTTCGAATCCTGGCCTGCCCATGGGTGTTATTTTTGAGTGTCCATCAATTTCATCATATCATCATCACTCATCCTCATCTTCGCGATTAGCCAAAAGTGGCAGAAATGCAAAGTAAAATAAACCAAATCAATCAAATATTCCCATCTTACTCCCAGAGACCTTGTAAATCCAATCCAAAATCTACCAATAGAACCTGCAGTGAGTCTCATTTATCTCGTGCATTCATCTGACTAATGTAATTTTCTTACAATTTGACTTTAGAGTTTAACATAAAATGGTGTTGTGTTTGTGTTGCATTCGATATCACAATTAGATTTTAAGCAATTTATGTCCAATTATAAGTATACCTAATACATAGGTAAAAAAATAGTCCCCCTCTGATAAAATCGCAAATTGCACTCTGTTTAAATGTCTAGGAAAGATTTCATTTCACCTAGGAATGGTATCGCGATGCGATGAGTCGAGAATTGTCACAGCCTCATCTTGTATCCTGTGTGGTGAGGTCCTTCTCGTTCTTGTTTGTGCTTATTTTTCTTTCGGTTTCCACTCTGAAGTTATGAAAACTTATTCCAAATTTACCTCATTCTCAGATAGGCTAATCGTCACTCTATTTTTTTAAAAAAAATATATCTTAATATATAGGTTTAAGTACAGTTTCCCCCCCACCCCGCAGTTGGTCTGTCGTGTCTCGTCTCGTTCGTGTAAGTGTTCAGTTTCGGAAAATTCCATTATAAATATTCAAAAGAAAATGGGGTCAGTCATATACTCTTCTGACGAAGATTTGTATCTTATCTTCGAATCGACGCGACCACTGCTTTAGAAATGTGTACCCTCCTTACGCAAAGCAGCAATCGTCTGCAGCGTAATTGTCTGAGAGTCAATCTGATTCCATCGTTCCACACACATTTTAAACAATTTTCATCTCGTTAAAGAGGTTTCCAAGAACTTAGGTCAATGAACTAACTAGTAGCAAGCACAATGTAGTATAATAAGTTTACAATTAAATGTTTTGAATTTCTGTGGTAAGGACTATAATGCTTAAAATTTAAAAACAATAATACATTTTTTATTGGGCGAATTGATAATAGGTAATTTTAACAGTAGCACCTTCCGTCTGCTGTCAAATTACCAAAGGGGGGTACAGGGGGTACAACTCGATTTACGGATTTAGGGGGGTACAGTACCCCCCTTCAAAAATTTGCGGGGGTACAATGTACCCCTGTACCCCCCCGTTCCTGCGCCACTGGAGGAGATACAGTTACGCACAATTGTGCATTTCTTTCAATATCGCCCGAATGGGAACTGCCACTAAAGAAAAAAACCTGGGTGTATCAAGAGTATGAATTTCTCTCCATGTTGCAAGTGGACATTATATTTGAAAAAAATATGATAAATAGGAATTTTCGTAATCCCATGTATTCCTTATGGTGAATCAACTTTAACATCAAGTAACGACTAATCAAATGGAAGTTTCGACATTTCCGCTTGGCAATCACTTCTTCAAACTGCCCTCTTCCCTTTGATGTATTTTTCGATTGCATCGGAAGTTTGATATTCCCAAGAGAACAAATCAAATGATACTCCCAAAAGCCCAATGCATTTCTCCTTACCTCCTACGGCTATCCTGGCAGTGTTGCCAAACCCGATGTGCATGAAAGAACTAAATTTCATCTTAAATGGAGTTAAAACGAACTGACTTTCAAGAAGCTAGATTTACAAAGTGCTTCCTAGGGCCGGTTGTATAAACATCACTAACTGGAGATCAGATTTGATCTACGATCCGGTAGTGAACTAAGTTCAAGCTTCTATTATGTTGTATAAAGCTAACTGTCGATTTGTCGATCTTAGATCAAATCCTGATCTTGTGTCAAAGAAATACGTTTGGCAACGTGGCAAATTCAGACATGTCGCTAGTGTGCCTGTGATGTTGCCATTTGTCCAACACTGAACAGCAAACATTTTAAAGTCGGTTTCGGAAAATGCATGTATTTAATTTTTGAATAAAGAACAAATCTGAGGTGCTGGATGTAGTAAATATTCGAACATGTTGCAAATTTTGTAACATCACGTAAATTAGATACTAAACGGCCATTTATTGCTTGTGCACGTTCCACATGGATGATTTGTCCTTGACAACGAAAGCAACTATCGGTTCTCGGTTGCAAAGGGGAGAAAATATGCTTGCATAAATATTTTTTTTTAAAAAAATATGTATTTCTTTTTAATGCTAAAAAGAGATATAACAACTTTCTTATACTCGGATTTGGAGCTTTTGTTCATGTAAGGACATGTTTATTATATTTATTTTGTGATTACACGACATGTTACAGGTGGACCATTAGTTCCTGTAAGTATTATACGGAATTTTCCTTGCACTTGAATAGCCTACGTTGTGAAATGTAAAATGTGTTTGCGTTTTCCCGAATGGAAATAAATATGGAAACAACAGTGACGCTTGTCCTCTCGGATGTAAATTATGCACAAAACAAATAATATTCGAAATAAAATATGTGTAATTTATATATCGGGAGAGAAAGCTTTACCAACTAAAATGCAACGTGCTCGGTTCATAAAGCAGTAGATATATACACTACAACCAAAGTTACATGATCTGTTCCATTCTGCGGACAACATTGAATTGCAATAATGCTTGGCTGAATGCAGTAAAGCGAAATCGTAATATTTTTATACACCCTCTTCATCCCAACGCAAGTTTTACAATGATATCATATCAACAAGAAAATGTAAGCGGGTCTATTTTCGGTTTGTATCAACACTCGATTGTTCTCAAGTTACTTTTCTCTGATCGTGCAATTAAACAATGTTACAATATGCTCTTGCAGCCATTTAAGGCAAATTTCAAGAAAAAAATTAGAGGTATTTCAAACAGTAAATAACAATGACACACGATATATGGAAAGAAAGAAAAATGGAAGAAAGATTTATCATTGTTCACCTCGTTGTGCATGCTTCTTCTTTTATTATTATGGAAACAGGATTTTATGAATTGATTCTCCCGTCTTGCCGCATACGTTCACTTGCAACACATTTTACAAGCAAATATTCGTTAGTACAGCCATGTTACAACAGCTGATCTACGGTCAATGTCTGCTGATCGGAGAAAAATCGCGGATCAACTTTGATCGCAGATCGCAGGGACTGAATCTCAGTTTAACTTTAATACAACACAAAATCGGAGTTCAGCGTGACTGCAGATCAATTTTACTGGCTAATCGAGGATCAACTGTTTTATACAATCGGGCCCTAGAGTAATGTTAGTTGTCAAAGGGGTGGGCCGCTGCCATTAACGTTAACTCTAAATTGATGACAATTTATTCTTAGTTTTCACCCTCTAGATCCAGCGGCATCACCCATCTCATGGTCGTATGAAATCGAAAATAAAGGATTCCCTGACAACAATATTCAGGTCAACACGGCGCTATAAAAAAAGTAGCTGGGGATATAAGAGGGGGTGGAGCGACGCAACCAATATAACAATATCTCGTCACGTGCAAAATGTATAATAATGGTTTGAGCCGAAACCAGTGATGGCATCATAGCAAGGGGGCAGGCGCCCCAGTTCACAGCAAAACGAGTGCACGATAGAGTCAGATCTGACTCCAAGAGAACTAAGTTGGCAACACTGCCACGGGGGAAGAGCTTGGGAAGAGCCCCGTGGAGACTGTCCCGCATGCCCTTAATGTATATTATTTAATTTTAAAATAAATTACTTTCTACACATATAATTATCATGATATATTTTACGGACTAATCTAACCTACATGGAAAACAGTTGGCCTATACGTATGCATGTCCTAGTTATCTCGAAAACAGATTATTTTGCGATATCGAGATACATTCACTTCCGGTCACCATTTTGAATTTCTTCCAGTCAGGGAGGACAGAGAATATCGAGAGGATGCTAACGCAAAAAAAAAAAACATGTTTCTACTATCATCCCTTCGAAAGTTACGAGCGACCAAAAAACATTTCAACAATTGGCCCACCCCTTGACCTCAGGACCACCAAATTTTTTACACGTACTCTAGGTTCCGAAAATTGACAGGGCTGTATTGATAACAGCAAGTTAAATGAATTTTGGAAACATTTGCGGAATACAGTACCATTCGAATTCTTCTGACAATGGAATGTAACAATAAGCACCTTGCCTGTAAGTAACT